>NW_022170596.1:33753970-34149111 GCF_008802855.1 Photinus pyralis | reverse complement strand
TAATAATAATGTGTTTATTTCCACCAAATTAAAGAAATGGAAACCACAGGGGTTAAAAAAATGGAAACCACAGGGGTTATCGGTTCAGTTGCTGCACAGGCAGGTTCTGATCTTCTACCGACTCCCTGAATACAATTAGAATTAACATAATCAAGTAATGCTTATAACTGAGTAATATAATAAAAAGGAAAATATGAAATAGTAATAAATGCACATAGGAGTAACTAAATGAGAGTGAGATGAAAAGAGATTGAGTAATATACTAAGAAAGGCGGACAAAGAGACGAGAGACAAGTTAAACAAGATAGATATGAATGACAATCTACAACGTACGTACAGAGTCATGGGCTAATATTTGACGCAATTTAATTTTGAAATACTGCGGAGAAAGGGGCTTAATCAAATCTGGAACAGACGAATATACTTTAAAAATATTATAACTAAAAGATCTCTTGTACATTTCTGTGTGATGAGAGGGTGGAGTAATCCCACCACTAAACCGTAAATTTAAGTTGTGAACATCGGTTCTAAAAGATATTTTGCGGTATAAATATGGAGGAGATTTGTTCCAGATAATTTTATGATACATACACCCCGCAGTAAACAGTCGCCTATCCCTCATGCTGAACCAGCGTAATTCTTTTAGTTTGGAAGATACTCGATCAAACTTCCTAAGAACAAATACTAGTCTAATGCAGGAGTTTTGTACTCGCTGTATTCTTGCAGACATATCCTGAGTGATGCACGGACCGTAGACTTGCGAACAGTAATTAAAGTGGCTTAGTACCAGCGCGTTACAGAGTTGAGCTTTTAAAGTTTGGGACAAGTAATGCCTATGGGGAAAGATGCATTAAAAATTTGCATATGCTCTCTGAATGTAGCTACTGAGTAATTTGTTGTATCTAAACGAATTGTCTATCATTATTCCTAAATTTTTTGCTTCCTCCTTTAGTGCAACAGCTTTGTCGCCAATTCTGAATTTTACCAAATGTTTCAAGTCGGTGACTTTCTGCTTGTTACCAAACAACATGACTGCCGATTTTAGAGGATTGAGAACCAGCGAGTGCTCCAATGAAGCCCTTTCAATAGCCTTAAGGTCACTTTGAATCAGATTTAGCGCTTCGTGTAAATGTTCACTTTTAAAGGAGTGGTACAACTGCATGTCGTCTGCATACATGTGAACTAGACACGTCTTAGGAACTGATGTATAAAACAAAGTATATATAGTGAACAATAAGGGGCCAAGAATATACCCTTGCGGCACACCCCTAGATAGTTCCCTGTACCCAGATGACTTACCCATTAAAGTAACGCACTGTGACCTGCCCGTTAGGTAGCTATGAAGTAATGAGGTAGCATTAGGAGAAAGACCTGTAGCACGTAAGATGGAAATTGCAGTTTGGTGATTAATTGTATCGAATGCTCTACTGAAATCCAAGAGTAGCAATATGGACATCTTGTTCTCATCCTTAGCTTTCAGTAAATCATCCGTAACATTTAGTAGTGCAGTGGTGCAGCTATAACCAGGCCGAAACCCTGATTGATTGTCAGGGAGAATGTTATTCTGGGTCAAGTAACAACGTAGTTGGCCGTCCACTATCTTTTCGAAAACTTTTGACAGTACGGGCAGTAGACTGATTGGGCGTAAGTCGCTGAATTTATCTGCTTTAGCTCCTTTGATGATAGGAATTACTATTGCCTTCTTCCAAAGGGTTGGAAATGTGTTAGTAAGTAAGCAATAATTAATTATATGAGCCACATACGGCAAAATGTTAGGACAAAATAGTTTAATAATGTCAACGTTTAGTCCATCCCAACCAGCACATTTCGTTTTAATACTATTGATAATCTTGGCAATCGTAGGTACATCGATAACGGAAAATTCAAAATTGACCACAATTTGAGATGAGGAAACACAATAGTCGTCAATATTAAACTAATCGCCAGCAACAATGGGAATATTATCAACAAAGTAATCATTTATCTCATCAGCCCGTTGAAGATGCGGAGGAATTAATTTCTCCTTATTGGCAACAACTTTTAATTTTTTAAGCTCTCTCCATAAGACTTTAGGGTCATTTCCTCTAAGTTTAAATTCAACAAACGCTTTTTTTTCCAACTTTACAGTTTTGTTGGTGAGATTACGAAGCGCTTTATAGTATTCCCACTGCTGTGGAGATTTGGTTTGCTTGAATTTACAGTAAGCTTTGTCCCTTAGACGCATTAAGTATTTCGTGTTATCAGATAACCACGGAGCATGGGGTTTGGTTTCTTTTGATTTGAGTGGATATAATGTTAAAATCGTCTCCGCAGCAGAGCAAGCAATACATAATCTTCCACTGCGATTACGAGGACTGACGGTACAGCATAAAACAACACATTACTATAGAAACGACAATAGCTGTAATTTAGGTAGTGAAAAATCGTCGCTCATAATTTCGTTTGTAATTTCTTGTAGTTGAATTTAAAATTACCTACCCCAGTGAAGTCGACGAAAAAACGTTGTATGCAATTCATGTATAAATCGGCGATTATTGGTTCGTTCGAATTTAGTCCACGAGCGCAGCGAGTCACTCACTCACCAATAAAACGCCTCATTTATACACTCATTGCATAAATAACTATTTATACACTCAAATGCGTGCGAAAAAGAGCCTTTAAAACACACGTGCTTTAAAGTTGCTAAGTAACGATACTTCAAGTATGACTTTTGAAACTGTCATCTGAGTGAAATAACAAATTTTCTTAGGTCGCTTTCTGTAAATGCAGAACATTTCTTTGGCTTGTACATATCCTTTGGTTGAAACTTTCACAAACGCGCGTAATTTAGGGTATGCTTCCAAATCTGTTCCACTTTTTAATCGCAGCATTGCTTTAAAGTTTTGAATGAATGCACCAAAATATAGAAGATAAATACCTTTGACATTTCCTTCATATATGCCAGCATTATGGATGCATTTAAGACTGTATTCGTAAGTAACTTCCTATTCATCCATGGAAACAACTTTTCATATTCTTTATAATAGGCTTTACTGGAGTTGGATTTTACACCTACTAACGTTTGTTTAGATTTTACAACAATCGATTTAATGGACGGTGTATTATCTTTTTCAACGGAAATCGTTTAATTCACAAAGACGATGATTTTTATAAGCAAACTTCAAGTGACATTTCCATGGCAATCGTGAAATTACGAACACCCAGCCCACTTAATTAGACATGTATTCGAGTATAACGTCAATATGACTTCATTGTATTTCCTATTTTTAGATTATACTGCAGATATAATAAAAAATACTATAAGATACACGTGTATAATTGGTCTTTAAAGCACTTGCAACGTTAATGGCACTCCGCTTTGCGTCGTGCCCTTAAACTCGTTGCGCGTGCTTTAAAGACTTGATTATACACTTGTATCTTAATATACTATTTTTGTAAAATTATAACTTGAAAATAAAGCTATAACCAAATCTGAAAACCATGTAAAAGTGTAAAGAAACCACGCCAACGGTTGAAAATTAAATCGGTTCAACAATATGCACTACAAGTGATCAGGAATGACTTATCACTTTCATATTAACCAGTGTAGCTTTTCACATTACACAATTTGGCCCATGCCCGTGCAAGAATTAAATATTTCTAAACTAATTTCTACTCGAATTTCTATTTTGCATCGGCCGAAATAAATAAGATGAGAGAAAATCACAAATGAACCCCTTGCATGATATGACTAATTTAAATTACCTAACCAACAGTTTTATTCGTTACAGCTTTTAAAAATCACCAACCGCAACGTTCACGTAAGGGATGTCACATTCGAATTATTAACTTTACGAGAATGTCTCGGGGCGTGATTTTAATTCACCCTTATAAGTTTGATATCCCATTTTTCGCTGATAGGAATTTTTTATTAATCTCGTCACGTTGATGAGCCATTGAAGCTGATGGCATTTAGCTGGAACGTGACGTAACACAGTTTGTGAGACGGATTATTGGAAATTGCTCTATTACTCATCACTTATACCTGAAATGAATTGCTTAACTACATGTCGTGCTGGCAGATAATCAAATATTTTTAAAGCAATAGACGTGTTCTGCCATTTAAAAAGTGATGTTTGAAAGTGAAGCCGGTAAACTAAGACGAAACTTTAACTTGCTGGCAGTTAGCGAGTTTATACCGTGTGAGGAAGCAAAAAGTCGTCTTAAAACTAAAGAAAAATTCCGTGCATACAAATTCATGTAAAGCCCAAGTGAAATTGCAAAAATAAACCAAATGTTTAAATAAATGCCGCATTTCTACTGGAATCAAAGAAAAGTTTGGACAATCATAACAATTTTTTTAGATTATAGAAAATGTAAGTAAAAAAATTATAATAAACGGATGCCGTTCTTTTGTAACTTTTAACCACGATAGATTCTTAGTATTAGATAGTTCTTTCTAATCGTCACAAAAATAGACCTTTTTAAAGTGACTACTTCCTATCGGTCGGTATGCACTGTATGTTTTGCGCAGGAGTAAAATCATCTCATCCGTCAAGCCGCCATGCGTCACGCTGGAGTTATGGCGGGCGGGCCGAAAGCGAGCACATTTAAAAGAAAATAACGCCTTAAAATCGTCTATGTGTTTTTGAAATTGACTAATACTTGTTTGAAGCGAATTTAATAAATTATACAAATTAGATTTTCACACTTATAACGGTGGGACTTCTCGATGGTCGATGTCTCGAGTTCGAACCCAACCGCACGCTTTTTTTTCCTATGATACGTCGTTGATAAAAGAAGGGAGCGATGAAGTGTAAGAGAGGAAGAAGTAGTCACTTCTGTTGGCATTCACCAAGTGCCACTATCCAATTTTTTCTGATATTTTCTATCATGCAATTACGTAACATTCTATACCCATGGTAGATATTTCTAGAAGTTTGTTGTAGTTAAATGTATGGCTGGAAACTATTGATGAAATCAATGGAAGTTTTGCGGCTTGAACTTCATGTACTATTTGTCTTTTCTTAAATCCTTGACTCACTAGATGTCTTGCACAAGAATGGTTTTGTTTCTTTAGAAGTTAGAAAACAAAAACCGAAAAAATGTAGATATCCGGCCCTGTGATCTATCACTAACGTTACTTATCTGTAGAAAACGTTATGTTGCTCGTACAACACTGGATGGGATCTGCAATACATGACATTTTTTAAAGCATCTTTTTATGGTATCTAAAATTATAAAAAAAATTGTTATCAATCGACGTACTTTAAATTTGTGGTTAGTGGCATACTTCTGCATAGTGAAGGGGGGCGTATTTTTTTAATGCCAACTAGTAGTTTTCTTAAAGAGTGCACTTTTTTGGATATAACAGCATAAAAAATATATTCTATTAAATAATCAAATTTATGAGAAAAACGGAAATTAAGGAAAATAGTTGCATTCATTAATTTTATAATTTCACTAGTTATGTTATAGCACAACTACTTTCCTTAACTTGAGTTTTTCTCTTAAATTTGATTATGTAATTTATATTTTTTATGCTGCTATAATCGTACTCTTTAAAAATAGATAATGGAAACTATTAGTTGCCATTAAAAAATATAACCCCCTTGGTGATGCAGAGTACGCCACTGACCACAAATTTATAGTACGTAGATAGCTACCAAGTTTTTTCATAATTTTGGGTAACATACATAACATGCATAACATCCATAACATGCATAACATCCATAACATGCATAACATACATAACATACATAACATGCATAACATGCATAACATGCATAACATACATAACATACATAACATACGTAACATACGTAACATACGTAACATACGTAACATACCTAACATACATAACATGCATAACATGCATAACATGCATAACATGCATAACATGCATAACATGCATAACATGCATAACATGCATAACATGCATAACATGCATAACATACATAACATACATAACATACATAACATACATAACATACATAACATACATAACATACATAACATACATAACATACATAACATACATAACATACAGAACATACATAACATACATAACATACATAACATACATAACATACATAACATACATAACATACATAACATACATAACATACATAACATACATAACATACATACATAACATACATAACATACATAACATACATAACATACATAACATACATAACATACATAACATACATAACATACATAACGTACATGGAGCTCACATGTTCCTTTTTACTTGTCTCTCTTCATTTCTTTCTGTTTTTTTTTCGTGGTTGGTTTTCCTTATCATTTTTTCCATGGGATTGCACATATCATCGATATCGGCTGTTTGGGTCTCCTTCAAGCTATTAGTTTATTTATTTATTTATTTTGCGTTGTCTTTCAGGTACTGCGTAGGTAGTAAGTAATATCCAGGTAGATACAACGTAAAAGGAAATCCAAAAGAGAAGACGATTAGAACTTATGAGAAAACTCAGAAACTAAGGTAAATTTTTGAGTCTCAATTCTTATTTTATTTTACCTTATCTAGGTAGACGAAAGTAAAAAAAAAGTAATGGCGTACCGAAGAAAAATAATTTGCATGTAACCAATATGATAACAGAATCTTCACTGCGCAAGAAATGCCACTCGTTGGGTAAGATAAACTTAGAGAAGGGATGGGATTAGAAATACCATGGAAAACATCTGTACGACCTCAGGTGGCGAAGCAGAGAACTATGGTAATAAGAAATGTATAACACTTGGATGTCCACTAATGGCAAAAATGAAGAACTAGGGGAATAACAAATTTACTACAGGAATAACTTACACCTTTAAAGCGGTTTACAAACGAAATACCTAGATGACGTAAGAATTTAAATCGTTAAGGAGAAAAAGTAACAGGAATACCGTAACCCGGGGGTTTCTGGAGAGGGGTTTTTGGCCCGGGAGGATTTTGGTAGGATGTTATTGTCCTGTACCTGTTTTACATTATTACTATTGCGGTTTCGATTTTCCCGCGGCTTAAACTGAACTTTTTCACCAACTAATTGACCATTTCGTGAAAATTTTTCGGGTGATCTTAAGAACTTCTGTAATCCTTACACACTTTTTTGTGTTTTAAACCTTCAGGTTCACTTTGGGCAAACGTAACAAGGTGGGAGTAGCGCGGCACATAAGATATTGCGTCTGATACGGAGGCAATCGGATATTAAACCGTAATTAATGCTCAATTAGAATCAATAATTCGAATGACTTTATACTAGCAAAACCAAAATTTTTATCGACCACGGGCTATTTCTACATCTGCCTTAACGTTAAATTCAAGAAAACTACTTTACGATTCACAAATAACTAAATTTCTATTCATTTAGTCAATTCAAAACATGAACAAGATAATATGAGGCAATTCTCCGGAGTAAAACAAACAACGTAACAAAGTAACTAATTTACAAGTAAGCAATGCGAAAGCAGAAACTTCATCGAGCGACCGAGGGGAAACGAATACAACTGCGCGTAATGCTAAATTAAAGAAGAAGGAATCTAATTAAGTGCAGAAAAGTACAAAGCGTGAACTGTAGCAACAAGACAAAGAAGTAAGTAAAAGAAACCTGTTAATATTCGAACGGCCTGTAACGGCAAAACAAAGTACTATGGTAATAATAAATGTATAACACTTGGAACAGAAACTACATCTTAAACCGGTGGACTACAAAGTAAATACCTGGCTAGCGCAGGTATACATTAGAGTAAGAATTTAAATAAGAGCACAAATCAAATAGTTACTTAAGCGGAAGTCCAATCAGGAATATCATTCGATAAGAAAATAACGTTACAATTTTGTCTGTTCTTGAGGTTTGAAGTCTTTGCTTGTTCTATAAATCCTTCACTTTTTAAAAGGTCATCTCTTGTTTTTGTAACGGCAGTTACAATGCTTGTCCGAGCCCCACTGGTGGGTTACAATGTTATTCTAATTTATTAAAAGCTGAAATCGTTTATCGATTCACAGTGTGCAAAACTGGTAGGAAAAATTAAATAAAGGGACTCGTCAAATTATCCATTTTAAGAAGTGTCAAAACAAGGTCGCGCCAATACGACGCCAAATGGTGTAGATATGTAGTGCGTATATTGCCGGAAGTAATTAGAATTACCAGTGGATTAGGTGGAAGATTTATTTGTACAGCGTGTGTGACTATAACTGTAAATCAAGAACCTGAAAATGGTGTTAAAGAGGCGTTCGCGAAATTGGGTTTAATTCAATGTACGCCGTTTACTTGACAGGCAATCTCCGTTTTGTAACAATTAACAGCGTCGCGCCATCCCTCCTTTTAATAGTTTTTTTCGTAAAAGGGCGCTATCTCCGCCGCACGTCAAAAATTTCATTCCGGACGTTATATTGGAACGCTCGCTCGTCAGTGTTAATTACACTTCTGACTAACACATAAAAGTTTGCTGAAATATAGACGTGGCACAATAATGGCGAGCAGTTGATCCGAATACGTATGAGGTACCTAATAAAAGTTTCAGGCGAACCGCCTCGTAGTGCGAAAATGTTAATTAACGTGCGTGATACGATTTTCTCCTGTTGGAGAAAGCAACCGTAGCTAACTCCAATCGCTGAATATTCATAAGCCGATATCTTCGGCGACTAGTTAACAACATCCTGCCATCTAATTAAAGTTTCCTACTTTATAAGTGCTTATTTTGGATCAGCTAAATTATGTATAATAATAAACACGAAGATCAAAAATGTAAATTTGTACTGTAAAAGTGGCGGTGAAAACCGACACTCCAATGAAAAGTGCAGACGAAACCACTGTAGGGCTTTGGGAATCTCCATTCAGTGCTCTATGATCGATCAATATCTAAAGGGAAATAAGTAAATTCTACACCACCTGTGCTTTTCACTCGAAGTTCATGCATTTTCTAAACTTTAAAATCAGGCGAGGGTGTTTCAGTTAGAAACTTCTTCACAGTTGCACAAGCAGCAGAAGGTTTTCCAATATACAAGGCGGAATTAGGAGCTATATGCTCTATTATAGTTTCGAGGCATTCCAAAGAATCGTCGAATATTAACATTCTCTCTTTTTACTCGTCTGTATTGGCTGCTATGACAAATATTCATACGCATGACAAAAGCTAGCTAAAAATGCTTCAATGAATTCAAAAGTTACCTGCACATTTTTAAAGATTTATTTTTGTTTCCAACACAACAAACTACTAACTGGAAGACGCTACGATATCCGTGCAAATTATTAAGGGTCATATCGACGCCCCGTTGCATGGACGATCTTAGTCGATTAGGGTTGCTTCCTTTTGGTTGTAAAAAAATACAACCCCTATCTCGTGATCGCGTATCAATTCTAGATTTACCTCTTTAAATACATAATAAACTTCTGGCCATGTGCCCTATTCGAAATATTTAGACACCCCTTAATGCTAAACAAAATTTGAATCCAACCAAAGGAATGGTATCACTGAAATTAAATACAAATTCCCAACCAATGAAAAAATAACGAAATTCCTTTGTATGGATCCGATTATCAGCAATAAATGCAATACAAATCTGATTAACTTTTACAGGTCTGTTCCTTTAGGAAAATTATGATTACGATAATTCAAATCTGGTACGGTCTTGGTAATCTGTTTCTCATTTAATGGAAAGTTCATTATAATGTAGTCCGAATTGCGAACGGGCATGGATGGAGATCTTGTTTAGGTACAGGAGTAAAAAGTTAAATTCCCATTGAATATTAATTTTGCTCGTTTACCTATTAATTGGGTTATGTTGTGAGCGAAATGTTTTTTTACCACATTCCGCTGGTAACAGAGTTTGGTTTATAGGTCATGAGGTCACTAAAAGTTCAGAAAACTAGTTTTTTAACTGCGATCGGAGGTTAGGAAAAAGTTCATAATTTATAACGGCGAACTTAATATCAATTAATTTAATTGCATCCAAACGGATTGGTCTAACTTGTAATTTTATCGACACGCGCAAAGTGTTTTCTCCAATCGTTCATACTCGTAAATTTTATACATTAATCAAAATCGGCCCCACTATAGTTCAGACCTACATACATATACAGTGTGAGTTTTTTAACATTAATATTTAAAAAAATTAAACATATTGTTCACAATCTTATTAGGTACTCAACTACACTACTCTATGGAGCGGTGTGATAGCTCTGGCGGAACGGTGCGGAACCTCGAGTACCACCAGGAGTTTTTCGATCCTTGCTACTGGTCGGTTTCGGATCGGTTTTGGAAACCATGGGTAATCAGACGGGGAAGTGCAAAACTCTAGGAAGCTGGCGGGTGCCTATTAGCTCATGGAAAAACGAAATACGTTTGTACGTAACAGAATCAAAATAACCAACCCTTATCTTGAAATTAAACTGCACGTTCAAATGCAAACATTTACCCGCCAAAACGGAAAAAAGATTCCCCTAAATCGTGCTGTTACCTTATACAAACTTCTCAAAATACGGAGAGCGATCGGCAGAAATTCGGGTCGGCCGGCATACTCTGCTGATACCGTCCACAAATTAAAACTTCTTTATTTAATTTCCAGAAATCCAGGGAATTACTTATACCTTTTTCTTGTACAGAACTACATAGGTTCAGAAGCTACAGTTTCGACTTACCTCATTGTATATCATGTTTCGATACCGTGCGTTCATCAAAGCTGCTAGATCTCACAGCGAAAATGGGCCCTTCTTACATTTGAACATAATTTATAAATAAATATATCTAGCAAATCACGAGTATTTTCAATGGAACATAGGGAATATAATTAAGGCATACAAAACTACAAATATTTCCCCATTGAACCTAATTCTTACCTTTTGTACTTTTCGAAATCCTCATAAAAAAGACTCGTCCTGCATAGGTGATCAGTCGGTAAATGTCAATATGTAAAAAATATTATTTGCGCACAATCGATCACTTCAAACGTGCGACGAATTGGAACATGAAATCAAATAAGCTCATTTTTCTGGTCTTCGGGACTACAGAATCTAATCTCGCGTGTTTAACTTCCGCTATTGTTCGTATTTATCGTAATAGTTTCTAATTCGTGAAGGATTTAAACTGATTCCACTACGAAATAACCTCTATAGGAGGTGCCGCATCCTTCCCAAGACCTAACAACCAAACCTGTTGGATGAGACATTTAGCGAAAAAACTAATAGGTGCGAGGAAGACAAGATGAATGTATACCTAGAAATCAATTACTTAGTTATACGCTGGCAAGTTTTAATAATGCACGTCATTGAATAAAATTTACTTGGATTACGCTAGTTATAAACTAAATGCACTTCCTAATTGCATCAAAATTGCAAGGGGAGTGCCAATTTGAAACTTTTCGAAACGCTCACAAATCATTTTATTTCGCTCGAAAATGTAATTACTAAGTACGTACAGTGTGCAATTAATATTAACTGCATGCATTTACTGGGAACAAGAACAACTTGTAATGCAATTTCGGATATAGTTTCGCCTGCAACTGCTTGTATTCGTATATGTGTAGATATATCTACTGCTTGCGTTCAATAAAAATGTTTAAGCAAAAAAAGGCATTACAACCTCTGTCGCATAGGCAAATCCACGAAAGTTATGTAAATCAATTACCATTGCGAACAAACCGGATGGCAAAATCAAGATAATTGGCACCCTAACTTATGACAGCGTCAAATCAGCTAAGCCACTTTGTCGTACTTGTTAACAGTTAGTTAATGAACGGGGGTAATTGAGTTATACATCCGTTATCGGTGTGAGCCGAGCCGAACAGATATTGCTTTTTATCTCATATTCCACTCGAAGCGATTTTTTTTTTACTAAATTGAGGTACCTACGTAATCAATAAATGATTAACCTCTTCAACGAAGATGAGCGGAAACGGCGAGAAATTTAATCGAAATACGCAGAAGAGTCTGATATCCATTCCACATACTGTTTTTCAATAAACAGGCAAATTTCATTCAATTTTACCGGATTTCCGGTAATTAGAATATTTCCGCATTTATAAATAACAGCAAATCAGAATTACCTACCGCGCGTGGGTTGCAACGAAAATGTCAAAGAAATGTTAACATTTTTACTTTTAAGGGCATTTCAATCAAATTAGAAAAATGCATTGCTGTGCGCGGTCTGCCTGTCTGCCTTTATGCTTCATTAGTCCTATAATACGGGTCAAACAAAAGCAATAATTAATACCACGGCTAACTCAGTAATGAACAAATTATCGATGACTCTTATCCCGCGGAAGGTTGTTTTTTTTTAATCTCCACTGAAAATGAAAACCTGACGAGGAGGAATGGCTTGCTTTTTAACTTGTAAAGAAAGCGTTCGGGTGAGTAGTCAAGCATAGGGGAAAGATATATACATGTGCAACTTAAAAACGATCAACTTACTTAGTAAAATAAAAAGTGCAATGTGTTCGTCCCACGCGTAGAGTTTTACTTAAAATGTTCAATCGATGAAGTTGAGTTGTAGAACTGAAATGTGAAATGCAATGTTAATTATTTTTAGTTCAAATCCGTCATAGGAGTTCTGAAAAACTAATATCTTTGCAATTATGTTGCATAACTGAACTGAATACGCAATTTCGCATTGCACTTAATCATGATCAATTTAAATTTAGCTATTGTTAAACCAGGCGTTCGGCCGTCATTTATTTGTATTTAAGTTTACCCATTACGCAAGCTGCTAGTAAATTATATTAAACTTACGGAACTGAAAGGTTTCTTTTGATTGCTTCTTTTATAATGGACTTATATTTTAATTTTGTCACCC
This sequence comes from Photinus pyralis, assembly GCF_008802855.1. Taxonomy (NCBI): domain Eukaryota; kingdom Metazoa; phylum Arthropoda; class Insecta; order Coleoptera; family Lampyridae; genus Photinus; species Photinus pyralis. The sequence goes on along the minus strand of NW_022170596.1, from coordinate 34,136,340 downwards.
TCACTCACTCTTAATTTTCGATCTACTTACGAACGAGCGCATATGGCAGTACTCAGCAGCGATTGGCCACGGAATCGCGGACTGGTATTATGGCCGAAATGTCCTGCGGTCTGTCAGCCGCAGTAAACATTCCAAGCACACCGATTCCAGAATAAATTTCTTTGAAGCACTTCATATGCATTCGACTCCTGTTTTTACACAATGCAAGAAATATTCTACCACGGAATGCTGATTTTCTCCTTTGAAAGGTTAGTGACAATTTGGAATATTAGATGGTAGAACGCGTTTATTTGGTTACTCGTTGAACGTGAATCTTGAAAGATGATTGACAAATTTGAAATTGGTACAACCGTGGTTCAGGTTGCTCGCCAATTTCGTTTAATTATGGGAAAAATTACCAATGTTCCGCACTATGGAAATGCCCAAAATTACCTTTATAGTCCAGGGAGAGAAAGCACAAATTAATTGTTTTTAACTTTTTTACCGGTCGCCGTTTTATTTATAATTTTATTAGCATCTCGTATAAACAGATCAGGCGTACAACTTTGATTAATAAAACTAGTTTTTAACGTACACGAAAACTCTTATCTAGGTCGTAATTTGGGACCGATTAACCACAAAGCTAACCATTTACAGATAAAACAAGTTAATCGACAGAACACATTAACTAAAAAGTCTTAATTACCTTAAAGTGTTAATAATCCAAAATCTCCATTCGTACTATGATTTACAAACAGACGCGCTAACAAAAAACATTAGGTGGAAATGCTTCACACCACGACTGTAATTATAGCACTTGAATTTCGATTTAGATGACATTGGGTTCCTTGTACTTACTAATGTAAAATTTGGCGCTTTGATGATGGAAAACTCCCTTTGAAGGGTGTTGAGAAACAACTACTTCTTAGTAAAATTCACTTCCTTACATTCACTTTTATTACGACGACTTAAATCTCTTAATACTCATAGCACTCAACCAAATTTCCTCCAAAACAAGAAGTTTACGATTATAAAGACTGACTGTCTTTCTAAAAATACGTTCAAATAACGAAATATATGCCAAACAGTCACAAAACAATAAACGACTACGTTCCAAACGTAAAAAAAAACAATTTGTAACGACCACCACCAAACAAGCTGCGACCATTATCCGTTTCTCCTATTTAAAACCATTTCCCCTTTTTTAATTCCGCTTCACTTCTTTAACATATTAATGCGTCGTTGAACGATAAACAGCACCTATGTTTTCTTATCTTGAAACTAACTAGCTTACGCCGCGATAACGCTCCTATCGCCATCACCATGAGATTACAAATACTACGCAAATAATTCCACATGAATAAACTTAATCTTTTAACAGATAATTTAAATTTACAATTACCAAAAAACAAATATTTAAACAAAATCAAACATCAAGTAAATAATTCTGATACAAAATAAACATTCAGCTCAAATTCAACCAATATGACCATCTTGTGTCCAATATCAAATTCAACCAACATTTAACGTCAAAAATAATTGAAATTCAAATACCGGGTGACCATCATTATTGCATGGCGTAGTTTACACAACAATATATTATCTCTGACGTATGTCAAGATTATCGAAATCATATATACCACGTATACGAAACAAGTCACCCTGCTAAATACTAATATTCGTGTTATGCAGTTAAAATGTGCAAAAAGCATTGCGTTAAGTAACAATTCTTATACAAAACAATATTGAGCTTAAAATTTAAATATAAAGAACGAACTATGTATTTAATTCAATACCAACGACCATAGACTAAGAAATTGATACTCCACATATAGGGTGACATATTATCATAGATGCCGTGGCCAAACGAAACGTCTCGATTATTTTATTCTCCTGGTACGCATAGACCGTTAACGAGTCATGTCCGACTATGTGGCTCAGTGGTAGAGCGCTGGGTTACACAGCCGGGAGGTCGGGTGTTCGCACCTGGGCTGAGGTGAATTTTTTATCTGTGGCAGAGATGGGAATTTCCTTAGGCCAGTTTCGAACATTCTGCCGCCTACACCGAATTAGGTTTTCCTGCAGTTTTCCTAATTCGTTGCAGCATAGAACAATTTAAGACCTTCTGCAGGGGCACCTCCAAAAAAGCATTGTAACGATTGGACGAAAGCTTGTTGAGGGCCCAGAACAAGAGAGGGACAATAAATAAATAAAATAATGTTTATCGTTTGACTCAAATACACGGTTTCTTCTATATCTCCTGAACATTTGATCTCAGGCGATCCTTACCGCCCCAGTGTTCCCACAAATGTAAACTGCAAAAATGCTCCCAAACAACTTCTTGAAACAAATAAAAATCTCGCTTGTCATATTAATTTGAATATTGTTGCTTTGACTTTACAGAAAATAAATTCCTTAAGCTCCTTTAACTGTTACCGGCACTGAACCTCTTTAGTTGAATAAATTAAAATACGGAAGTCAAAGCGATAATAGGAAAATACTCTTGGTTGATCCATATCTCTAAATGGGGTGATGAACCATACAGGAAACAACTCAATTCCTCAAAATCTTCCCCATGGATATATCCCCATATCCTGTCCTGTACAGCGATAATATTCAAATTAATTAATATGGCAGACAGACTGGTGGGAATTAAATCTAATGGGAATGACGACGAGCGACATCTACGACATATACGTGAACAAACAATCAAAACTGCACAAACTAGTTCACTTGAGACTGTTCCTGTCGGATAACTACCTACAAAACACTCGTTTAATTCAAGCGACACTTGAAATATAATCAGGGGTTTTGTTTTTGTTTACTTTTCGTGACGATTTAAAACATCCCGATTTTGGGCAATGTTTGAAAATAATATGCGATCTCAGTTTTACGAGGCAAGAGTAGGATCCTATTTCAGGGCGATATAATGTTCGCATCTTTTGTTACATTTTCGTTTCTCGTTAATTGAATTTCGCCCTGTTTTCTTCGTTTCTTTCTCTTTCGCATTTTTGAGGGTGTCGTCGACGTATCAAGTTACCGGTATCGCGAATGTATCCAAATTTTCCACTGGTTCCGATGTAACAATTTCACAAATCGTGATTATGACAGAGGAGGAACTGTGCGTGGGGTAACCTATTTAGTCGCCCACTTCCACACAACACCAGCCTGAATAATGTTGTTAAGGGATTAACTTCACAGTCGTTTTTTACGCGGTTTATTAAATTGAATTGGGAATAATTGTATCACGTTTTTTAGTCTGTTATCAAATTCAACAGCAGTTTGTTTATCTACCCACTAAAAAAGCGCCTCGGGGTTTAATTTTGTTTTAAGTGAAACAACGGACTTTATAACGAAGCAAAAATTGAACCGCATCATGCAAAAGTTGAAAGGCTCAAATTTCAAAGCAAGTTAATTAGTAATAAACTGGGCGCACACCTTCGACTTCAAAGCGAGTCTTGTAAAGGAAATGTATCCAAACAGAATAGACTCGTTGCATAACATTCACGACAATTTTGAATTCATTTTCCGTTGCGATGGAATGCACAAGCCTTTAATTAGCCGACATTCAAAACATTTCATCGAATTAACATTTTCAAGTTGAGAGTTCGCATATAATTAGTAAACTTCGAAAAAATGTCTCGCCATTCAGGATAAAAATATTTTTGCTTCCTTTAAATTGAGTTTCTGCGACGCTATCCACGAGGTACCGGTGTTGTGCTAAATATTAATGCCCGTGGCTTTACGCTACTGCCATCAGACCATACCACTACTTAGACAAAGAAAGTTGGAATTAACGCAGTTACTCCTTGCTAGTAAAATTTAATTCTAGACTACAACGGCATAAACCTCGATCTTATAGTCCCATGTATTAACGGAAACTCATGGCCGTCCCGTATAAGTTGATTGTATCTAGATCTGCCCACACTATAGAAATTGTATATAAATAGACAGGCTTTATATGCATGCCGGTACATTAATGCACGTGGGCGAAAATCATCTCGACAAAGTTCAAGATCAAATATCACGAAAAATGGATTAAACCTCTTTTATTTCTACAATACCACCTGTTACATAAACTTACTTCCTGAAATAACCGTGAATGAAATTAGTTATGTTAGTTTTACGAGCAAGTTACTCCTCACAGTGTATTTTTCAACTAAACGGTACAATCTCCGTAATGTTTACTTTCTCACAGCAAAGTATGGGTTTTTCATGATTAAAAACACCGCACACCATGTTACCCAAATGGTAACACAAAAGAGAGTTGTATGGTTATCAACAGATGTTCGATTCCTTTAACCTAATAAATAAATTACCTAAAATTAGCATAACACACTTTAGAAAATGTTCTACTTCCATTTACCTACTTATACTGAAAAGGGTCAGATCAATTGCATTGAGCTCATTTGGTTATTGGTAGCAGGGGTTTGTTTTTATAAAATAAAGGGTTTTTTATAACTACATTTAAATTGCTTGGGAGATTATGTGGGAGCAAAGAAATTTTGTTATGCTGTATTCTGTTAATTTAAATTAATTGCGCGATTTGTAGGTTTGGGGTTATTCAGTTATTTAGTTAATGGTGTGTTTATACAAATATTATCATTAGTTCACTATCTTGAGATCATTAAAGAATAGCCAATAGAAACAAAGATGTGGTTTCATTGGTTAGCAACGCACAATAAGCATCTGTTTCTATTGGCCATTTATTAATGATCTAATGATAGTGAACTAATGATAATGATGGTGTAAACTCATCATAACACATGACGGATCTCACAACTACTAATGGAAGATAACACCACTGTATAACCACACTGTCTCTATACAGGGTGTTTTTTTGGCAGCTTTAGTTAAAAGTTTCTGGGAAAGTAAAATAGGTAGGTTTTTGAAAATTTGTACTTAGGAGTTACTCTGAAGGCCGAATCGATGTAAAATATTTTCAAAATGGCCGCACTTCCGGAAACGCCGGAAGTGGATAGTAACTTCGTTATTTTAAATGGCAACCCCTATTTTTTATTGCATTTTTGGATTCTACGTGAAATTTTAGTTCTTTTGATACCTATATGTCGATATCTACCAGTTATGGTTTTTAAGTTATTTTGACTTTAAGAAAAAAAAATGGCGGATGCAGATGGTACCTTGATCATTGATTACTTGAAAACGGTTGTAGTCATGGCAACCTCGTTCAACTGAATTTCTTAAACAACTTATAAATCTGGAAATTAAGAGAGGTAATGCGATATCTGTTCTAGCAACAATTCCATACCAAAAATGTTTCAACGAAGTTTTTTATATTTTGCATTGAATTTAATTTGTTAATCTTGCATTTGCAATTCAATTCATTTTCTTAAATATTCTCTTGTAGAGCTTTGTACCACTTATGCTTCAACGGTTTGTAGTGCATTAGGGGTACAAAATTTCCAAAATTCATACAATTTCGTTCCAGTTTTCGAATGAATGTACGGAAAGCACGCGCCGCGATTCTGCCCATTTCACCATAAATAACAATTAAATTTCTTGGTGAAACCTATAACAGTGGGTGATGGATTAGTGTCACTAGATTTGTTTAAAATTCAATTGTTATAGAATCATGGCCGACTACTAAAAAGAAAATCCGAAAAAAATAGTGTCAATCCTCAGACGCCTCAGACTCTTCAGACCCTTCACTTTAGATTCTTCAGATTCTTCAGATTCTTCAGATTCTTCAGATTCTTCAGATTCTTCAGATTCTTCAGATTCTTCAGATTCTTCAGATTCTTCAGATTCTTCATATTCTTCAGATTCTTCAGATTCTTCAGATTCTTCAGATTCTTCAGATTCTCCAGATTTTCCAGAATGTGGACGTCATACCTTTTATTAAAGGCACTAGCCATTTCAGTTTCAACTTAAGGCAATTAAATACTTTGTTGCATGCATCTGCCATTCCTTTGACTCAAATTCGCTCATGTCGACGGAGTAGGTTTTTCTTTTCTCCAGACCCTCACTATTCTTTCGTATTTCCCAATTCTACTTTCCTATTCTTCGGCCTCTGATTTTTCGGGTTCCTCGGTTTCTTAGGACCTTTCTATCGTTTCGAACGCCCTAGGTTTTTACGATTCGTCGATTTTTTAAATCTTTTAGTCTCTTCACGTTCACAGCGCTATCTACCTCCATTAGAGCTTTCAAATTTTTATGGTTCATAAAGATTGCATCCTGTGGCTACACATACAATGGGGTGCGTGGTAATGTAGACACCGTTATCCTGGTTTCCTTCGTGTACGGTCCTGAGCTGACTGTGACTTATATGCTGCAGTTAATCTCCAATCCCCTACACCACTCGCTAACCGGCCAACTTGCTTCTGTCCCAAGATCACACAAGTGCTTAAAAAGTAAATTGAATTTGTTGTGGGTAGATTGAATTTAGGCAGTGTTGCGGAAATTTTAGATTTAGAGGGTTTGTAGTTGTTTTAAAATTTTGTCACGTGTTTTTAGGGACCCAGTAAATTTAGAGTCTCGTGTAATTTGGGCCAGCCGAATGTATGATAGTAGATACACAAGGCCGAACCTGGCTCAGTTCAAGACCTCTCGCAATTTGGCAGTGACACTGGAAAGTAGGCCAAGATGAAGTTCAAGTCGTCTGCCACGTGACTCTCAAACGCTCTTCTAGTGTTGACCTTGAAAAGTGTGTGACCTTGAAAAGTAGGCCAAGAGAAACTGGAGGATCGCTGGTCTCCAGAGGTCCTTCGCCTCATTTTATGGTGTGATTTTCTTTTTCAAGGTTATCAAAGCTCAATGACCCACACTTGTCCGGTGTCATTTAATTTTTAGGGGTATCAGAGGTCACAGACCTCAACTTTTGTGGTGTCAAATTTTATTCTGAATGTTGTCAAAGTTTAATGACCTCATTTTTTGTGTTGTCATTTTCCATTTTCAAGGCCATCAGAGGTCAATAAGTCAATTATTCTGAGGTGTCATGTTGTTTTCAAGGTTATCATTGTTCAATGACTTTTTGCAGTGTAATTTTCCATCTTCAAGGCCATCAAAGGTCAATGATCCTTTTTTGTGATCTGTTATTTAGTTTGTATGGTTTATCAGGGGCCTGTGGTGTATATAAAGTGGTGTCATATTTCGTTTTGAAGGATATCAAAGTTCTATAACCTGATGCTCCGTGTATAGCATTGGGGATTTTTACATTTTTATTCTGGCACATATTTTAACGCTTGTTTGCATAGGTCAGACTTTTGTCTTTGTTAGTCAAGCCACTCCTTCAACTTTGGGGTCATTGATCTCTGATGACCTTGGAAATGAAATTAGATACCACAAAATATAGGTTCCATTGACCATTGACGATTAGTGGGATTTCGCACATTATTAATCGAGTTTTAGAAGGTTAATAGTTAATATGTTCTTGCCAAGTTCCTGCGCCAATATCGAACTGACAAAGTTCGGCTCACATTCTTAGCGATATACTTTATAAGCGGAGTCGTTATTTGTAGTTTATCCCAAAAGGAGTTTGCAGTCCGATCATTTTCCGAAGATTTGATATTTTCAGGACTCGACCAACCGCAAAAATCATTTCCGGTTGACGAAAAACCGTCTACCAAACTGTATATACAATATATTACTGTTCCGTATTAGCAACACGTCGTGGAGCATTCAGGAGCGATACGTTCGCTGGATAAACTTTCATCTGCGTGAAGAGCATCCCCAGAAAGGAACACCAAGTACCGCAAGTCATTATTTTGGTATCTGGATTTCCTACAGCTAATTACGAGTGCGTTCATTAATATACCAGGAATACATTCCTTTTCTCTTATTTTAAAGGTTTAGTGAGAACGGACTAATCTCTTGCGTTGTAAATTTTTACGATTGCAATTTTCACATAAATGCCATTGGAGTTGTTTTGTTTTGAACGTCAAGAGCGAAGCTACGGATGATTGGTGTATTTCAACCTTGCCGCACATTGCTGTCTGGACAAAAAACATTTACTGTTTAATTACAAAGAAAGAATTCAATGGATTTTTTTCACTGATAATCCCATTAATGATTTGAAACAGAATGCATTTATTACAAGTAACACGAAAATCAAACAAATTCATACCGGCATTCAAAAGTACAGAAACCTAATTCCTAAATTAAACTAAAATTCCTGTTCGCCAGATAATTTAACCTATCTTAGTAAACAATGTAACGATCACTTCTAAATAAACAAATGTAGATAATGAAATTTAATTTATTTAATAAGTGCCCAAGAAAATATATGCGGTTCAAGTTTAATTCACCAATAAGTCGCATAAAAAACGCGAATAATAAAAATAGTACCTACGTTAAAAAAATACATCAATGTACAGGGTGTCCTATTAATTATTAACTGTTGGACGGTTTGGGGAAAAAGATTTTGTTATCAAAAGCGGCCAAGAGAAATCACTGGAAATTATGTTCAAGTTTCTAGGTTTGCCGCTAGAAGGTTAAGCAGATAAATGAGTTATTTTATTTTTTCATCCTATTTGATAATATCACATGTTAATTAAATCGTTCCATTTGAAAATTTCAAGAAAACCTAGAAAATCACTGTTGAAGTGGTACACAAATTCAGCTGTGTAGCAACTAACGTCTGCAGGTTGGGTGCACCGTTGACCTCTTCTAAATTGATTTTTTCTGAAACTACTTTAGAAACACCTACTTTTGTCTCTAAAACGGGTGAAGAAAATGTGATTTTCCTCTTTAGTGAGGAAAGTATAAAACAATTGCTGCTTTAATCTTAATAATGACATTTAAAATTTAAACATACAAGTATCTAGATTACCTACTATGTGTCAAACTTCATTATTGCAAACAATAATTTTTGAATGTTAATTGTAGTTTCAGAACTATTCCGTCACTGTTTTAAAATATGGGATTCATGCGTGTCAACCCAAGATGCCTTGATTTCGTTGCAATCAATCCGAAACTTTGTTTAAAACAAACGCAAGCAAGTGAAAAAACAAATCGCAGCAGTCGTTTCATGATGATACGCGGATTCTTTTAAGATCCATTAATGATTTGACAACTCCCGACCTTTGATATAATACAGTGGCGCCTTTAAATTAACAATTCGTGCAATAATTTAATTACAATGTGAAACAATTGCGCAAATGTTACGCAGCCTCGCGCTCTCCTCTTTCAAGAGATCAACTTCTAATATTTTCCCGCATCTCCTCAACTTATAATACAGACCCGCTACCTTATCTATCTCACATTCCGTGTTAAAAATAACTTGCTAGCGATACAATATAAATTTTTATAATGTACAAAATATCGCTTCTACATTGGGAGTAGAAAAGAAATTACCTTAAATTGAGAAAACGTAACCGATTGTGTTTTCACTTATTAATTTAAGAAGCCTCGCCCCTATTTACTAATTTGTATTTCTCTCCCATGAAAATAATATGATTATTTTGTATGTCACATTTTTTGCCTGTACTGCTGTGAATTCAAAGGCATTTAACTTTCTAGGTTTTCTTGAAATTTTCAAATGGAACGATTTAATTAACATGTGATATTATCAAGTAGGATGAAAAAAATAAAATAACTCATTTCTCTGCTTAACCTTCTAGCGGCAAACCTAGAAACTTGAACATAATTTCCAGTGATTTCTCTTGGCCGCTTTTGATAACAAAATCTTTTTCCCCAAACCGTCCAACAGTTAATAATTAATAGGACACCCTGTACATTGATGTATTTTTTTATTTTGAATTTTAACACGCTGCAAGCACAATTTATTTATCATGGAAGTTACTATAGGTCTACGATTTTAATAAATTTGGTAGAAGCCACATACTAAACTAAATCACCCCTTTACAAAATAATAGATATCGTGCATTGACTATCTTTATCTCTACCCATTCTCCATACAGGCGAAAAAAAGGAATTTTCTCCTTGTATAACAAAAAAAAAAGTAATTTAATTTCTTGTTTATCTGCTTAATCAGATGAAGACAGTTAAAAAGCATTTAATTACGACGCACAGTTTTTAATAAACTGTTCTCATCACTGCTTTCGTAATTGCTCTCAAAACAAACAACTTATTAAAAAGTAAATTAAATTAGCGAAAAGCCAAATACTCTTTGATAAAAATCTAGCTGAAAAAGAATGCCAAAATTGTTAAAAGGGAATAAATGAAGAGTAACTAGCGGTGGGCAGAGTTTTATTTCAAAATTCCTAATGAATTGTTTTACTCATCTCTAGAGCAAATGTTTTCCAACGAAATTCGCTCGAGACGAAAATTAGATTTGCAAGACAAAGGACGTCGGAAAAGTTTATTGGAAGCTGTGTGTCAAATTAAAATACTTATCGTTTACGACGGAATTGAACACAACAAAGCAAGCCAAGTTAGATAATATTTTTCCAATTACAAGTAACAAAAAGTTGGAATAATTCCGCACCCCTTACCGTACCGGCACGTTTGCCTCGTTACGATATATTCATAGCGCAAGCACGCCAATTTCCAACCCTTTTTGTAAACCGCGTCGTGTACTCATTTATTTTTAATCATAATAAATTTTCGTTCTTTGTTCCTATTCATACTTTTCGTGTCACTTCTTTCGGATTTTGCCGTGTCTAAAAAAAATTGCACGCCTCGCGCTTTTCTATGCTATAAAAATTGTAGGTGTAGGTAGCGATATCGTTGAGCATAAAAGGGTAGAAAGTCAACACTCTTCGCGTTTAAAATGCGTATTTTTAAGCGCCTTGCAAACATCTCCGATAACAATTTTACAACGGAATAAAAAAAGATTTAATACCCGTATTTATTTCTATGCCTCGTGTATCGAGACATTAAAGAACTTTTTTGTGGGTTTCCATTCGAACTGCGTATATGATCTCTTATTTCCCTTTCGTTTTACCCACGTTTTTTTTTCTTGGGGCGCCTCGGAAGCGTAAAAGATCCCAGATTTATCGAGAAATAGGTTGTATCAGGTAGATCCTTTATATACGCACACCCTCCTAATGCGCGCATTATGAAAAGAAAAAAGGAGATGCGTATCTCTTGAAGTGCCGTCGTAAAAGTCTATGAAGAAAATGGAAAAGTTTAAAATTGTAACTTTATTGGAGTTACAAACGAGCAACAAGTCGCGAAATGTTGCAGTCAATAAAATGTTATTCAGGTGGATATAGCGACGTTAAGGATCGTTTGAAATTTTCACGTTGAAGAAATCCGTGATGGTAGAAAATACTGGTATTGATCGAGAATTTAAATGTGAATGTTGGCGTTCCTTTATTCAGCTGTTAAATATGTAGACGGTGTCACAGAACCTAGGTATTTCCAGCGGTCTGCAAAAGGTATAATGGCGAACCAAGTGCTCGTGGTAATATATCAATGTTTTTTTAATTAATTTTGACATTATTTATATTTTGAACAGCCTGTAGTTTTTTAAGGTAGAGTCTATTGGCAGTTCGTTCCCGAATTATCAGTTGGAGAGCTGCAGCAAAGTAAACTTACTTACCGCAAGACCTGTTGTGTGGTAGTCACCTAAAAGCACGGTGCTCTTTGTCAAAGATTTTTAGGACCAATGGTGTTACTAAAATCACTCAAGCGAAAGAAAACATTTTGCTAAGATTCTTCTATGGAATGATCTGCACCATTTCTTCTCTTTTCGTGTTCCACATAATTGTTTGCCATAAAGCTCACATACCAGTGATTTTCTTTCAAATTGTATAAAAATGTGGTGGTTGAATTCAAAAAATGATATACAGGGTGGCCCACTGAAAACAGTCAATGCCAATTTTGCCAATTCGCTTCATTGCTTGTGCACTTATTGCACTTATGTCAGATGTTCTTTTCTGACACAAGCTCTCAATTGTTTCAACTTCAACGTCTACTTAATAAACATTTAAAACAGCTCTGTAAAACCATTTAAATAGAGTTTTTCTGGAACTACTAATCGAATTTGAAAAATAAAAACAGTTCTGAAAACATAATGAACATTCCTTTCGACCTATCTAACATTTACTACCCCTTCCCATTTAAAATTTTTGGGGTGCAATTCACCCCCCTTCTCAGAGTTAAAGTTATGTAAGTAGTATTACTTAATTTAGGTGTCTCCCTCAACACTAAAATTGACGTGTACGAGCGTTTCTGGTAAAACTGTCGTTAAGTGGGCAAAATTGGCATTGACTGTTTTCAGTGGGCCACCCTGTATGCAAGATCGTTTAAACAAGTTTTTTTCCAATGACCAGAGTAAGAAAACGGGAACAGTTGTCGCTAAGCCTTGGCACATCGTCGTCGAGCGAAGACCGTTTGGGGTGCATCGGTCGGTCAAGGCCGTAAGGATTTTTTTCAAATTATCGGACTTTTTTGTCAAAAAATCGTATGGAAAGTGATACTTTTTTTTCACGATTTTTACATACTTTCTACATTAAATTCGGAACTGTGTATTATAATGTGTTCTTTGTAAGGTAATAACGCACGAGCAGCTAGGAGAAGTCTATCATGAATATTAGGTTCATGATTCATGCAGTTTTCATTCCATCTTTTTGTATAGTTCGAAGCCATTCATATATTCCCAGAACAGGAATTAAATTTTATCGTTAGTTGGAAGCACTGGCCGTAAAACCAAAACACCAATAAACCACAATAATAAATTTAAACATCGAACCCCTTTCAGCGAAGAACAACAGCTGATATTGGTGTTTCTTTTTTACTTGTCGTTAGTTGAAACAAGTTGTAAATCAGCATATGCATGATGAAAGCGCATTTTTGGTAATGCAGATCAGTATTTCATTAGCAAAGTTTAAAATTATCGATCTCACGAGTAATCCAACTCAAAATAGACTAGAGCCTGCACATCTACGCTACATCAGAAAGCTTTTAGTGAAAATTTGAAGTCTCTAGCTATTTCTTTCTCAAAATTACACTAATAATTAAGTTGTTTTACTGGTAGCGCTATCTAACGGTAAAATTATAGCACCTCCGAAAACCATATCGAAATTATTTTCTTAAATTATCGATCTCACAAGTAATCTAACTGAAAATAGACTAGAACCAGCACATCTACACTACATCAGAAAGCTTTTAGTAAAAATTTGGAGTCTCTAGCTATTGTAATTGCTGAGATCTCATCCGGACAGCCAGCCAGCCAGCCATAACGAATATAATAGCGTATTTTTTAAAAAATACGCTAAAAAAGTAAGTGTGAGGGGTAATTGCCAGTTAAAATTAGTCTGGTGGATTAATTGTTTTATTAATTAGCACGAGAACGAGCAGCTATACTCCACCAATAACGTCAAACAGTTTGAACATCCGTCCGTTCCAGCGTTTGCGCGATAACTCAAAAACGCTTTGAGGCTCAAATTTGGTACATAGACAGGCAATGACTCATTTTGGGCTTCGTAAGTGAACCCCTTCAGCAGGGGCACCATAAAACGCTTTGCATGTGTTACAGGGAGCTCCTAAATATGATATAAATACGGAAGGGGCTAATTGTTTAATTTTATGACTCAAAGTTGATATAAACATAGGTTTTCACCTTTCATTAATAAACAGATGCCAACACAAGTTACAATTTCAAATGCCAACTGTCAAAACTAATAAACAAAAAGGTTATCCAAATAAAGTCAGAGCCTATTGGAACATTTTAAAAATTTTTCTTGAATTTAGCTAACTATATCGATAATTGATTTTTATTCTTTTCACTGATAACGGTCGCAAATATGAAAAAATTACAAGATATCAAAAGTTTTCAAAAAAATCAGAAAATCAAATTCTTTTTTTGCAATCTATCAGTGGCTGTCCGAAAAAAAAGTGCAAGGGTAGAAAGACGACCCCTGAAAAAACAACACCATGTAGATTCTTCCTGATTTTTATTCATTGTACTGATAACGATCGCAAATATGAAAAAATTACGAGAGACCAAAAGTTTCCAAAAAAAATCAGAAAATCAAATTCTTATTTTACAATCTATCACTGACGGTCCGAAAAAAAGTTCAAGGGTAGGAAGACCCCTGAAAAAATGCAAATCGATTACGATATTGCTGGTTACTCAGTATGGTCCATACAAATGTCACCAGGAATTTCAGGGCTACTACTTATTAAAGCAAATGTCACCCCACTATTCGTAATGAATTCAAAAGACCACATTAACTTGATTTGAAATTAAAATTCAATTGAATTTTTTTCACAACTTATTGAATTTAGAAGCTACGAGTAATAATAATTTGCGGTGCATTTGTTAGTTGCAAATCGATTTTTCGTCGACCTTAATTTTTATAACGACGAATTTGACTTAACAATAATGGTTACCGGCATAACATAAACGCCTTGTTACACTCCCAAACGACGACGACGTAAACTTGAAAAACTCTGAACGTAAATGCGAGCAAAATGACAAACACCTTAACGTTGCTTCAAACTTCAAAACGTCGAACTAACTTGAATAATTTTCAAAATTTCAAAAATCTCCATATTATTTTTTAAAGGCTCGCAATTTTGCCGTAGTCAAACACTTACATGTCCACGTATGCAAAAGGTTATATTTGTTGTCTTATCTAAACCTTTTCACACATCTGTTCATTTTAGACAAATATAATGCCTAACAAATAATTTTACACAAAGAAACACCTGCAACTTTTATCAACTTCGATGTATTATCAAATTAAATGAAAGTGATAATTTTTCACCTGGTCCACATTAATAAATAAACGTAAACCACCTGTACCGTGATTAGTTTTTGTCATACACAAAAAATTATACGAGTTTTTTTACTCGTTTCATTTTCAAATGTTCACACTGCTATAGAGAATAGAGTATAACGTATAAAGGTGGATCATGTGACGTTATATTTTACGTTTCATTTTTAATATGGCATAGACATAGGGTGTGCAGATTAAAGGTACGCAAACTTGTTATGAAAGATTTTTATGAAATTGGCCGCACGGGTTAAATGGGCCATTGCGACATTGCGTGTCTTTTTTTGCCATTTCCGTGCTATGTGTATAACGCATGTGTAGGTTTTGGTCGAAACTCATATTTTGTGTTATTTCAATATTATTGAAGCTAAGACAAATACGAAATCTCAGTCAATCCATTAATTTTGTTACTCCAATTCGAATAAGACAATTTAGTGACAATGATTTCAGTCATTTTCATGAAAATGTGCACATTGCAAAAGTATTATGCGCGCAATATAGGGCAAATTTGAAGTAAAAAATGTAGATAAAATAAAGTGGGAAATTACCAACATCTTCATTGAGTAAACGTATAAACTAAATTTTAAATGAGCACTTAAAGTAAAACTACGTTTTACAAACTGCGAAAGGTAGATAGGCGCGCTATTAAACATTTAAAACGGACGAAATATGGAATTAATTTTCTAGTCACGTTTTTTTCCATTTCTTGAGAGTTCGTTAAGGTAATTAGAGCCGAAGGCATTTTTTGTTAGGAACACGAACAAATGAGTGATGCCACTGGGTTTTTGTTGGAGAGAAAAGAGGTACAAGGATTCCATTTCAGAGAGAAGCACTCGTACAATAGGTTTTTTGCTAAACTACTAGAGCACTTCAATTTCAAATATTTGCACAAGTAGGTAGCTATTCTGTTTGTAGCCGGCGGAATACATTACAATCAATTTCCCAGCGGAAAGGGATGAAATAAAGAAAGTTTTGAAATATTCAATTACCTAAGCCGAGGATAATTATTCGGCGTGCCCGACTTTCATTTCTATCATAAGCGACGGTCGATCGAGAAAAAAGGCATAAATCAATCAAATGAGAATCTTGCCACCTGTTAGTTTGACGATTGCTTCCACCTTGCGCTGCACTAGGGATGAGCGCCGTCTTAAACACACAAACTGGAGACCAGCGGGCGTCGGTCGGCTACGGCGTCGTGTAATTGTACTATCGATCGGGTGTTCGTTTCAGAGGCCCGCAACGTTGCCACATCAAATTTTCAAACCATTTCCCCGATAAGCGCCAAGATCTGGGTACTTTTAGCATTAGCTCTTAATTAGTAATTACGTGAGGCACCAAGGCGACATATTAACGTTCGACGTAGTACCTTAAAAGAGGGATAAAGCGAAATGCTAATTAACGCACAACGTGGCGTTATAAATTTAAGATTAATGGGGTCTTCAATTTAATTAGACGCACTAAAAACTTAAGTACAACCAATATTTACAGTAACGGATTTTTATATCCCACGTTAAGCGCGCGTGAAAATTATACCATAATCCATTTAGATTGCACCTGTTGCGTGAAAGTATAGTGGCAATAAGAAAAGTTCGTCGTGGAAAACGTTGACAGGACACTAAAGAAATTATACATACAATTCCACACATGCAATTTATAAATGTTTAGTGAGCGTTTTTATTGTACAACACAGTATAATACTTTTCACTAACAATGTGCTTTGGATTGTGTTTCGTTAAGATAAAAGGAATATTGATTCGGTTCAAAGGACCAAAATGAAGAACTTTCTCTGAATAGCTAGTCCGGCTCTCAAGTGCACCGCGTTTTTATGGTTAATTGATAATTGATTTAATTTCACTATTTCAGAATTACTTGATTTATAATGATTGTTGAATAGGTAGTTTTCAAAAGAAGTATACGTAAAAAGTTTTCGGAATTATTTTTAAAATGGAAATTCCCCGTAGATCTTACTCTAAAAAGATGAGCAAAAGGAATAGTATATTTCGTATTAGGATCTGTATTGAATAATCCTTCGCGTGTCTAACGCGTCACATTTTACAATCAACGAAAGTTTTTCAATTTCCTCACCTTTGAAAATTTAATTAGAGCAATATAGCTTGGGCAAAATTTAAAAAATGGTAATTAATATCGTTAATCCAAAGAGCGTGGGACTCACCAGCACTAAGCTAACGTTTCGGTATGGCGCTTCCAACTTAATTAATTATACGAATGGCTCAGGAAATTTAATAATGGTTGAATATATTTTTTTTCATAAACTACTTCAAAATTAACCTGTTTCAGTTAAACCTGTTAAAATACACATTAAATCGAAACCCCTATTCTTATCCATATCCGTTTGCGATACGGAACAAACGCAAAGTTGACGGCTCGCATGTATTTTCTCGGAAACCACGGACATTAAAGTCCAACTTTTGGGGTTTCAATTGTAATAGACACACTATAAAAATTTGGTAATAGTCTCAGATTTGTGGTGTAGTTCGATGTAGAAAATTCATAATCATCGGAAACCTTGGAAATGATAACAGTATAACGTCATATGTAAAACACAAATAACCCTTATTCACCCGGGATCTAAACTTTCTGAATAATAAACCTCATAATAATAGGGGAGCTAGCTCGAAATCCACTGAACGAGAATGATCAAAATTTTAACTAATTTTAATTTTAATTTTAAAATTTTAATTTTAATATTATTATATATTAATTTTTTTTGATTTTAGAAAGTTCGTGAAAACCCGACCAAGAATTGTTTTTTTTACGGTTATCAACTGATCAACGCGATCTTTTAAATATTTTTTTAAGAGCTATTATCAACATTTTCATTAGGTGTATAACTTATTTTTTCGAAAAACAACCTTTTAGAATTGGTACCGCAAGAAGTATCCACAGCGCCTTAAGTAATATGACCTAAGACTGTCGATTTTAGCATACTGGGATAGGGCAAAATGGAACTCCATCGGTTAAAATTTTGATCATTCTCCTTCAATGGATTTCGAGCTAGCTCCCCTACTATAATATGCGAGAATTTTAGACGGGAATTAACAAAACATTTGAGCACTATTAAATAAGTACCGTATTGACAGTATCCGCGACTTTTCGTAAACCTACCGATTGCAGTCGAGTACGGTACAATCATCAATTGATGCGACACCGTGTCTTTTCTGCTTGAACGAAACTGGTAACTTTATACTCATATACAAAACATAAACATTTCCAATGCTAAGATTCTTGATACAATTTACTTCGTTCTTCTTTTGTTGTAAAACGCTTGAACCTACCTTTCGTACTTTTAACTTCCTAGGCTAGCTCAGATTAAAAATAATAATAATCAAAACTTCGTAATCACAATTTGGAAAAAACACTATAATTTCAACTGATATATTAGATATTCCTGCTGGATAGATAACAAAATTTACCTTAGAAAACCACGTAACCAATTATTCTAAATAAATTAAACAAATATAGCAAACGAGCTCCTGGGTATGGCTATAGCATATGCAAAACCAAATTTTAAACCTGATGTTAGTTTTTCTTTTATTTAAAGTGTATATGTATGAAATTTCATTTGAATGCCTCCATAAATAAGCTGCTCATGCGCAAAACCAAATTTTGAAACTGGCGTTAAATTTACTTTTATTCCAAATGGCTATGTATCAAATTTTATTTAAATCCCTCCATAAATAAGAAAGTTGGCACTGCGCATGCGCAAAACCAAATTTTGAAACTGGCGTTAAATTTGCTTTTATTCCAAGTGGCTATGTATCAAATTTCATTTAAATACCTTCATAAATAAGAAAGTTTGCAATTCGGTCTGTAAATGGTCGAGATGCGCAAAGGGCACTGTGAATGCTGATCGATTAGGTTCAACTTTTGGAATTGTGTTTTATATGGCTAAAGCTATGCGCATATTGAATTTCATGCAATTCGGTTCATAACTAACGGAGATGTCAAAAGGGCCTACTTTATTTTTTGGGCTACATTGCCAATTCACGAACTCCGATCTACAAATTTGATAAAGAATCCACCTGCAAAATTTCATCGTAATCGGTCCATTCGTTTATGAGTTATCGTGCTAACGGACGGACGGACGGACGGACGGACGGACACAACAAAATTATAAACTCGCTAGGAGCTCGTTAATAAGCAAATTTTTAATATTATTCAACAAGCGTTCCTTATTATTATTATTATTATTATTATGGGTACGTGACGCTAATAAGCCCCCCAGGTATGATCATGAAACTGATAGCAATGGATAGAGGACACCTTAATAACACGTTTAGAATAAAAAAATTTGCGGAAGAGGCCCTAAATTTTCCACAATCTTAATTAAAAGTTCACCTCATTTAATAAATAAACAAACAAATGTTTGTAGGAGGTTATGTTAACTTCTTCGTCTACTAAAATGAAATATGTTGGGTTTAACGTGTATATTAAGAGAATGTAATAAAAGTAGTACAACAGGTATAATATACAATACAATTTTAGGTTTTGTTCGACTTAAACACCAAATAAGTGACACTTCCATGTGACGTACATTTTAATAACACGACTTTTTGAAGCGTATACAGGCCTTTTTGTATCAATCGCCGCTTAGCATCCACCGCCTAATACGGTCGTGAGAGTGAGGGGAAGGAACATCTTTCGCATTTTCCATGGATCGCAGCTACGTTAGCGATCGCCGCTTAACTTGGAACGCCTTTTCCTTATGAATCGCTGCTTAGCACAATGTGTAGGATGTAGAGAACTACTTACTGCTATTATGGTATAATTAAAAATACATGTATAAAGTTGTATATCATTGTTTCAAGTTAATTAAATCGTGGAAAAATAACATAACCTCTTAATAAACTAACTAAAGTTGGCACTCAGGAATGTTAAGAACACCACTACCAACTGAAAAACAATCATGAAATTTGGAGTAATATAACCTCACTTTAGACGAAATGAATTGAACTTTTAATTAAAATTGTGGAAAATTTAGGCCCTCTTCCGCAATTTTTTTTATTCTAAACGTGTTATTAAGGTGTCCTCTATCCATTTCTATCAGTTTCATGATCATACCTGGGGAGCTTATTAGCGTCACGTAACCGATATTTTTGTACCTCGGAGCCTTTGACAGATGCAATTATCTGCGTGGAAACCAACGCCTGCAGGTTGGATTCGTGTACTGCTTTGCTTACCTCTAATAAAATTCACGTAGTATTGATGAGGATTTTGGAAAACGCGTTGAATGCTTCGATCTTCGCGATCTTTTAAAAATAACAATCACACGGTCAAATGAACAAAACGCTGCCTATTTTGGTGACGATTAATCAATGGAACGGTATTATTTTTACGATTTCACAATCGGTATTTATAAAGTAGATCTTTATTATCACTTTATTGATAATTTTGCGTACTCCACTTTCACTTTGTCGTAAAAATAAAGGACCAGTTGCGAAAACGCTCGAAGATAACACCGCCAGCTATCACATACCTCTTTCTCTTGCGAGCCATCAACCCAGTCTCCCTTTGCACACTGCACTGTGTCGGTATAAGCTACATCTTATCTCCCATTCGAGGATTAAAATAACTAGGAAAACAAAAAATGATAACTTAGCACGTTAACGATACAGTACTTATTTTTTTACAACTACTCAAATTTTCCTCCTACCAGGAGTAAAAAGAAATTACTTTACATTGAAAAAACGTAGCCTGTCGTTGATAAACTTATTCGCGGTTACTATTCGTATGAAGGAGTGCATATGGTGGTAATTCAACCCAATCGAAAAAATGAAAATAGTTAACGGGCTCCCGTTACAATACGTTCTCGAATTTGTTGGTAACCTTGATTGCCATCGTTGAACCTTGACGAATTTTCTCTCCTTCGAAATAAACCTCTACCGGAAACATTCTTCCCTCAACTCTGCCATGACCAACAAGTTTAGCATATAATCAGAGTAAATTTTTGATTTCGTATCGTTCATCCACTATTTTTCCGAAAAATGACGTCCAGATGGTTACCAAACCCTTTACTATTGTTGAGATGCTGTGCTCAGGTCGAGATTTTCGGATGGTGTCTGGGTAGTGGAAGTAATGGAATAAGTATTTGATGTCTATTTTTAGATGAAACAATTTTTTCTGCCTTATTCCTCTACAAATCGCTTCAGATGTATTTGATATGTGCAATTTGCTTAGTAGCAGTAGTGGAATTGCAAACCTACTAGACTTGTTCTTATTCCAAGATTCGCACCCTAGTTTTAATTATGAATGTTTTACATGACGCACTGATACCGCATTTGACGTAAGTTTTCAGTGCAAATACAGTTCTATTTTTATGACATGAATTAAGACGGCGCTGCTGTTTCTCAAAACCCGCCACATAAACAGCCCGCTTGCTTAGGGATGTTAATACCACAAAGGGACACGAGATACTTTACAGTTGTTAGTTCGGTATGGCCATAAACAACTTTGATAAGCTTCACTGTGACTTACTGATATATTTTCCCACTACAATAAATTAATGTGATTTCATTAAAATTTGTAATGATTCTAGGGATTTGAAGCCGGCACTGAAAATGTTGACTTACCCTGTACTTACCGTTGGCAACTCTGGGAAAAAGTTACGAGAAGAGTCACCCACCTTTCAAGTCGAAACGACGCATGTTTCGCGGTACTTTTTGAATCTACGCAACAGTTGTGTAATTAGTCCTTTTACGTGTTGGGACGTGAAACATGATCGGAAAGGGAATTAAATAAAAGACATAATTTTTTGCTTCTGATGGGAATAAGAAAATAAAATTTATTACGCACGATGCTTGATTCCGAGGAGCAAATCCAAACCGAAAAGCCAGGGAAAAAAGAACCAGCAATAAAAAACCTGGCCTAACATACACAAATACACGAAATAAATCAAGTACAACAAAATGCAATAGAAAATACACATAAAGAAAGCATCTCAAATTGTATGATAAAAATCAGGTAGTCAAATGCAGTTAAACAAATTCATAAAAATAAAACACCATAAATGCAGTGGAAAACATGATAAATCAATTCAGTGCAAAAATACATTAAAATACATACACGATCAATTGAGATAAAACAACTCGTAAAATAATAAACTGCATGTACATATGAAACATCAAAATGGCGTGGCTCTACTCCAGTCTCAGTGAACATAATTAATTTAACACGAAAAGTACGTGTGAGAATGCAAATAGCAAGTATTCGCGTGAAAGTCAATTATCCCTCAAGCAAAACATTTTTCGAGACACAAGAACTGCAGCCTGCATGAGTAAGAGAGCAACATATACAGCGAATCATATGACTGTATCGAGGAATATAGTTGAAACATTCATACACGGAAACACCACATAAGAGACCCCCCTCTCGTATAGCTTACGCACCGTCCGGCAGCGGGCCACGAATAAGAAAGTAACAGACACAGCGAACAATCAAACTGAACTAGGTCCTTCCCTCACGGAATAGTTAGATTCTATCGAACATGACACTGATAATCAACTCCTCGTGAATACAGAAATAAATACTTAATAAAAAACATAAAGGCATAACCACCTGTACAGTATATCAAACAAATATAGGTACATAAGCAAAAGCTGAGTACCCAACAAACAAAATAATCCAGAAGAAAAAAACCGGGAAAGCGTGATGCCCTCCATCATCGACTCCATCGCCATTTTTTTCATTCCTCACGCTAACTTTTCCCCCTAGCTTCGTTATGAAAATCCCCTAGTCCTCGGCATCTGCGCAATATACAGAGCGTACCGTATTTTTGTTTCAAATGTAAAGGTGTGTTGCCTAACCATAAGGGTGGATGTTCAAACCTATTTAAATCCCCCCCCCCCCCCTCTCATTCAATTCAGGTACCAAAAGAAATACTGGTTTATTTACACCAAATATTAAATCAAAAATAAACTCTACAATGGAATAAGGTAACACATAACACACAAATATTCAAAATTATACGTTAGGTTACACACAAATCTGAGTATCTTGACTGAGCAATTTAACATTTTTCCGGTTTAACAAACCTCCAATCAAGAATGATCGATTACCCTTAACACAACTTTCCACAAATAAAAATGTTTACTTCGAGCAAAAATTCGCACGTCACTACAAGTACGAGTAAAACATAGTAGGCAACGCGTACCTTGATTTAAAATAGATGACGACCCCAAGAAGTGAGTTCAGTGCTCGGATCCAAAACCTGCAAACAAAAGAAAAGCTCGCTAGCCGCAGAGCTCGCGGTATATAATTAATTGAAGAATGCCTGAAGGGCCTTGCTTTACTCGTAGTAAGCTTCTATCACAGGGACGCTACTTAATCGGCCAGCCGTTCCAGAAGGAAGTGGAACAAATTAATTGAATGTGATGGCATATAATCCAGAAGGAGCAAAAATAGTTAATACTAATACGCTAAAAGTTACGTAAGTTGTTTCATTTGTTGAGCATCGTAATTCCGACATCAAATCATGCTTATGATCTGGTGACCCATTTCCAGCAAATGCCGCAGGTGGAAGATGTGTCAAAGGCTTCGACACTCGCAAACAAATGGTAAGTTTCACCCAAGGTTACATGCTCGTACGTCAACAGAATTGTAGGTAATTCGTCCCCGAAAATTAAGCGAGCCCCTGCAGTTCAATTAGATTTGATTCGAACTAAAATTAAAGCTAGACTTTGAACCCTAAAAGAAAATCAAAGGTAACCCTTTCGTTGATGCCATTAAATTTACATATCTCTTTAATAAGAGGGCTAATTATGGATGCATGCCACAATCGTCGATGGAAAATACAATATGTCAAATATCAGTCGAAACCTTAAGAATGATACATCAAATCCAAATGGCGTACTTACGAAGAAGAAGCAAAAAACACAGTTATATCCCCTATATATCTAAGTTAAAGGTGAATCCGCCCAATACTGCGGAATCCCCCAATTAAAGGAATTCAATTGCCAAAGATTAATCAAATTTGGATGACGACAATTAAAATTCCACGCGTTCTCACTAACGCCTCAGTTGTTTTTCAAACGAAATGCACTCTGTTACTGCTCACAAACGAAAAAGGAAGACGCTGGCAAAATGCGCGCTAAAATTGAGTGGACAAATTTCAACAATAGATGGAGCCATCTATTCAACAAAATATACCGTGAACAATAATAATGCTTCTAATGAAGAAAATAAACCGTTACAGGATGTATATTCAGGTGCTGTGGTTGGCTGTGGTTTCAACAAAACAAGTGAACTCTATTGGTACAATCTATGAAACTTTACACATCGAGTGCACCTTGGTATTATGTTCATAAGCACAAGTAGAGACCTACCGATGATAATTATTAAACAGCAGGGAGGCGGTAAAGAAGTGCGTGTCGACGGAATGTAGAACATTTGTTGTAATTGAAAAATGACCAACATAACGTAATTTAAGGTAAGTGAAATGGTATGTTCCCAAATTGGACTTTTTTCCGTGCTACATGTGAACTAGGAGTTGAACGTGAAATGAACATTAGTCAATACAGCCCTGACTAGAAAAACTACTGCTGAATAAGAAACATCTTATTTGCATGAAGCACGGTGTCTTCAGCGACATATTGCGGAAATGAAAGCTCGGATTATGAGTTCGTGAACAATAAGAAAATGCGTGACACAGATTCAATTTTCAATTTCTTAGAGGATTAGCGAACAAGGGGCCTCGTGGCGACACGTAATCAATTACGAAATAAGCGGAAATGTAGTCGGAGATGTTCCCACAAATGCCGGATTTGATTTCTTTTTTTTTGCCGTGTACAAATTACATTTGCCTGGAGGTGGGTTGTGGAATGAAATTTATAAGAAAGAAGTCTGGTGAAGATCACGTTTTAAGTATAAATACGGATGACGCCCGAACGACGACGCTCACGTCTTTTAAACTCGATTGTTTTAAATCTCTTGGTTGTTCTCACGCTTCTATATCTCGCGTTTCCGTAACAATTTTTAAGATCGAAACAAATTGAATTATTCGCGGTTTTTTACATGGAGAAATGCAGGGATTATGCATGGTATCCGGAATTTACTATGGCTTTGATTTTAAGTGTGCCTCATCTACATTTTGTGAGAATCTCCGACTGCCAAGCCCATACTTACCGATTCTCGGTTAACAGTTGTATTTTTAAAGCGGTAAAAATCTTAATTATATAAGGTCCCGTGTGTACCCTGTAACAGTACGACACCTTTTCTGATTATCCCGATACCGTCACTCTCCAGGGTTGACTTGCTAGAAAAGCACTGACGCGCATATATTCCAGGAAATGTTTCGACCCACATGCTAAATCGGGCCACAATGACAGGCATTTCATGCATTCAGCTAATGTGCATAATGCAAAGGGAGCTTTGAGACATTTCGTAGGTAAATAATGGCCACAATCAAATTCCTTAAAAAAACATGAGACATTTATCTGAATCGTTAAAAAGGGTTCGAATAAACACGCGATTTACAAGAATCAACATAGACAAAATGTATGCTAAACACACAAATCAAATTAATCACAGAATCAAACAAATTAATGCAATCTAAAACCACTTACAGTTTTCTGGTAAAATCTCAAAAATCCGGGCAAAACCACTAATTGCGGCAGAAAATTAACGCACTCACAATCTCGGTGCACTACACTTTTTTGTCGTTAACTTATCTCCTCTTCGGAAATCAATGAACGTCATTTTTCCGTTTTGAATTGGGCTGGCTAGCGAAATACGCGACCGATGGCTGTTCGAAACAACCGACGAATAACTACAATGAAACTGTGACTCGAACTCGGCTGAGTTTCTGATTAAAGCGTTATGAACTTTACTTGTCAAGCAAGACCAAACTTAACGCAGGACGCGCGTCTTCTAAGTTTTGAACGAACAGAACTCCGACCTCGAAATTGACAATGTGCCTCCTTCTTACACCAACTTCAGTAATTAAACTCACTCCCCCAATTCCAAAACTAAAATCTTCATCCAAATAAGGGACATCTAACAAAACAACAGCCAATCCCGCCTACGTTCCTGGTCTCTCCTTAACGTCCCGTATCTAAATTTTTTCGTAGAATTCCTTATTTCAGATAACACTTTTCTACGAAAAACATCACAATTAACAAAAGTAATAAAAATGCCCATAAATTCAATCAGCACTGTCACTTAAATTACTTAACAAAGCAAAACTGATAACAAGATAAACAATAATTTATTTATTGTCCCTCTCTTGTTCTGAGGCTTTCGCCCAATTACAGAACGACCCGCATAATTTCCCTACACTTAACAATTCTAGAAATTACTCTTTTACAAGGAAAAATAAACCACTTGGATACAACTAGAAATGCAATAATCGTCTGTTTACATGTAAAAAAAACCAACAGACTAATTACATAATATGAAAAGAAAACTTAACCATCAATTAATGACCCTTCATTAATTTAGGCGTCTCGACCACACCTTAACGTCCACGTTGACGTTAATATAGTAATATATGTAAAATAAAGGTTTGTAATCGTGTATGTTATAACGCGCAAGTTTAGAATGCAGGGCACTATAAAATACCATGTGCAATTGGAAATCAACACACACCGCTGCTCGGCCAGCTAGCTCCGTTAGCCAAATACTTAACAGCGTAGAGAGATATGCTCTTACTCAGGGTAGTAGGTAAGTGAATTAAAAACTTTG
Organism: Photinus pyralis; assembly: GCF_008802855.1. Classification (NCBI taxonomy): domain Eukaryota; kingdom Metazoa; phylum Arthropoda; class Insecta; order Coleoptera; family Lampyridae; genus Photinus; species Photinus pyralis. The sequence goes on along the minus strand of NW_022170596.1, from coordinate 34,110,019 downwards.
ACAACAAATCATTATAAAAGATGCCAAGTAAATCTCCGCCACTAATACTTACTGGTGCTTCAATTCAAGTCTTTCGGGCGCCACCTAATTCCCCAACAATTTTATCTGCAGCCACCGGAATTAGGAAAGGTAGCTCCAATATAAAAAGAGTCAACAATTCAACAATTGACCCACAAGAAAAATTATCGTTTATTAATCAAAGAGTATGCAAAATAAAGAAAATGAAATCTTCCCATGAACTATTAACACAAAAATTAACCCACCAACAACCCCTGAAGTTATGTGACACCTCGTACCGCTAAGAAACGACAAGTATAATTACTAGAAATTAAAATTGAAATGATGTACTATAATCGGTAGCTTGAGGTGTTGAAGTTAATCGTAGTAACGAGCTCTTTACCTTACAAGTGATTACTTCTCTAGAGTTAATTCTATTTGATAGTTAAACATCCTTAAAGGTCAAGCATACTAATTACAGTAATAAATCCACTTCCACATAGGGGTCAAATAAACTGTTTCATAGATATTTAGGTCTTAAACAAAAGAAAAAAAAAATTGAAGGATACGTCACCGCTAACAATAAATTGTTCGCAATTCCACAGGTTCCTGTTAACCAAAAATTACTCCCACGAGATACAATGCTGTGCCCAGTATATGCTCTCCCGATCTACGTTCGGCTGCCCTTAAGATCTTAATGATTCTACGGGATGTTTTACAGCACACTCATCTGCAGTAGGCCGATTATTTCCCCGGATTCAGCTGAATATTAACCCCCTTGCAAAGACTCTAAAAAAGTAACCTGATTACGACTACGTTAAAACCCACAATGATGCTAAGCTCTTATTCAGAGAGTACACAAAAGAAAAGAACTGGATACGTCCCAAATGGCTCCAAAATTTACTATATGGTCGGTATTTGTTCCCCTACAATAGAAAAAATAACATCGGTAACCTCAATTCGTGCACAAGAAAACACTTACGATTTGGAATGCTTGAGTTTTCCGTATTAAAAGTCCATTTCGGAAAAAATTGTAACCGAACGTCCAAAAACAAATTATTGGCACAACGGGTAATCGATTGATTAAAGATGCTTCCGCTAATTATTAAATCAATTCGATCATTGGAAAATATATCAAACACTCAAATTCGGGAATGTAGTACGACCGATTCTATTGCAGGTTGCTGGAAGACGCCACAAGTTTCGAAATTTTACCCAAGCCAAAGCTACGGATAGTCACTCTGACAAATAGTAGGGCAGTATTTGATACATGACGATATAAGGTAATTTAATGGTTAACATAAAAAAAGCAAAACAAACTAAATGTCCTCTAACGACAAGAATACAAGACAAGTTAAATCGGAGAGGCAAACACAGAAATGCAAAAGTAACTAGAAATTGGTCGCATTCAATGACGAGAAAATTCAGAAAATATACAGGTGGAAATTGAAATATGGACAGAAATGTTAATATTATTTTAAAACTGTTACAATGTTTACACCACTTATAGTTCAAGAACATGATTTTTGATTTGTTGGATTCGTCTATCCGACGTAGTGTGTGTTCAAAAGATTTGAAGTGTACACATTGCAATTTTGCAAAAAATCTTGGACATGTTCTGAGACGACATCTCTTAACACAAAAGGCTTCAAAGGATTTAAAATGTGCACAGTGTGATTACTGATTATACAACCAACTAAATTAGTCATTTGCGCACAGCTCACTGTAGCCTTCTTACATGCCGGTACCAGTACAAAGCAAACTTCAGTAGTCATATGTTAAAGTCTGTTCGTGGGAACTCTATCTGGTTCGCACTTTGGATTCGAATAAACACACAATTAATTGATTGGCAAAGACGAGATGAAAGAATTAAAACAAAATCCCTGAAAGAAAGAAAATTTATTACCCGCACGCAAGCGGTCGACAATTAGAATAAGAAATATTAAGTTTTTTTAATAATCCAAATAATCTGCACTTAACTCAAACTGACAGTTTCTGAACAGCAGTGCACTCTGCGGTAGGGTAGCGTAGTTATTCTTTATAGGGGAGGACCATCACCTACAAAATTAAAATATAAACACACATTTTGCATAAACGAGAGTGTCATGTCAAAAGACTAGAGATACTTTTTTGACAAGCAAATGTTGTGACACAATCGTAAAAGCCACCCCTTAATTTTTATACCCACAAAATGTGACCGTCTGCAGAGATAAGTTAACCCCACTCCCAACTACTCCAGAACCAGGAAAAATGAGGATTATATCAACAGATTTTTTTTTTCATTCTCAGCAAAAAAGCACTCGTTTTGTGTTGCTTTGAGGGCGCGGACGACACCAATTTAGTATAACGCGATTAGTAACTTATAAAACTGTTTAGGGAAAACGAATTCCGGGGTTGTGCGTGGCTAAAATAAATGATCCAATTATGCAATTTTGATACCATCTCGCTCTAATGATTGAAATTACCTACCAGTTCTCTCGCCGCCTAAAAATGAAAATTTATGAACTACGCACGTTCGCCGAGAATATTATTTGAAAAGATTAAGAACTCGCAATACACTTACCATAATAACGCAATTTATCTTTGCTAAGGTGATATTTAAGTTTAATAAACTGCGCGTTAACGTTTTTTTAGGAGACGATTTAATCATTTTTAAGTAGGAAAGAAAAATTAATGATCAAGTTTTATTCTGGAAAATTGTCGCCGACGGAACGTTACATCTTTTGGTTCGCACGTTTATACCTTGCTAATGGCTTTCGTGACAATCCAAGACAATGCGCACTGTACGTATTTCACGCGTTTAATGTCGTACCTACATCCCTTGTTTTACACCGCCTTTGCTTTATATTCATGTAAATGCACCACCGACACGTGAGCGTTTTTGACAATGTACCTAGTCTTGGGAGTGACTCTTTAGAAACATGAGCTGTTAGATAAACATATTACCATTGAATTTGTAACTATAACCATTTTACTAACTCGATGGAGATGTATATGTATAATCATTCATCTTATATTAATTCCTGTCATACTGCATTACATGGATGATCCATTTCGCCATTTACAGCCATTCATTCCTATCTACCTTTCTCAAGCATCGCCTGACAAGCGAATTACATGATTCTAATTAATTGAGTATAGCAACTGAGCCAAGGACGCACTTACACCAATATAGTTATTCGTTCAAATTGTATACATACCGAGACTCACGCTTTACCTTTGCCAGTAATTATATTGCTCACAATCAAATACAAGATTTTGCCTTGTAACTCACTTAATTGCTCAATACGACCCACAGAAAAATACAAAATTCTGAATTATCGAAATAAATGAGATCGTCGCCCCACCGTTCGTTACTGAACGTGACTATTTTCCCAATCACTTTTTCAGTTTTGTTTTACACGTAAACGGCTAGCCCAAGGTTTACAATAGACTCAAATTTTACAGAGTTCATAAACACACGTTTACAAACACACTCCACACATCCATGCGTTGTCATAAAACAGTCGAGAAAGTGCGGGTTGGTTAATAATCAGAGGTGGTTGCATAGAAGACATTCCAAAGCGCACTGATTCCGGCTTTATGGTTCAGTTGGACTATAAATCCGGAGGTCGGGTCTTCGAACCTGGGTTGAGGTGAATTTTTCATCTAAGAATCTGAGAATGAATTAATTGAATTGCTAAAAATAATGCCGTTGTAACTCCAGTTTTCTTTACTATGGTTGTGATTGAAAAGATGGATGTACTTCATATAATTAAAACAAATTAAAAGTTAGACCATGTCTCGTGATCACGTCCAAATCTAATTAATTACCTACATTTTTTTATATCTTTATATCTTTGGTTATCGTTCATATAACAATACACAAATTGGTTCACGGGATAAATTCCCTTAAATCGACCACTTCAGGGACGTTGGAATGACTTTTTAGTACACATTTTTTATAGAAAATCCCGAAAAACTGTCGACTCGTTTTTACACAATGCAAAAAATTCTCCCACGAAATGCTGATTTTCTCCTTTGGGAGGTTAGCAGCAATTTGGAAAATTGAATGGTGGAACGCTTTTATTTGGTTACTCGTTGAAAGTGAATCTGGAAAGAAGATTTTGAAATCGGCATAACCGTGATGCAGGTTCCTCACCATTTATTAGTTCTAGTTTAGGTTATTTATGGGGAAAATTACTAATGTTCCGCAGTATGGAAACGTCCACAATTACCTTATAACTTAGGGTTTGCAGCAAAAGAAAGATAAATTAATTGCCTTTAACCTTTTTACCGGTTGCTGTTTTACTTATAATTTTATTAGCACCTCGTACTGGTATAAACAAATCAGGGTCACAACTTTGACTGAAAAAGTGGTTTTTTAATGTAATTTCCAAAGATAGCGCAATGAAATATTTGCATCTTGAACTCAAACGCTTTCATGGTAGCAATTTATTTGAATACGAGCACCTTACTCCGACCGTGCAATGACCCGCAAATATTCACGTACGTATTAAACAAGATACGATGAATCGCACACGATTTTCAGTAAGAGCATTTTTTGTCACTCCGCTCGTATTCGGAATCCAGATTTTGATCCGGTTCATATTTAATAGCAGTGATCCTTGAACTCGTAGCATTGGCGAATATTTGACCACTCTGTCTCTTTTCGTTCTTAGGTTAGACGAGGAACAGACGGACAAGCGGGCAGACAGACGGACAAAACCATCATATAATGGGAATTTTTTTCTTTTAAAAAATTTTCCTAACCCTCCCTTCCCCTAATCCTCGGTAAAGGATGCCCGCACGACATACCAATCGCCAACTCTGTCGGTTTGTAGAATGCAGACGCAGTAGTCGTCCGTTCTGGTCGCAGATCGTCCCTTGTTTTTTCCTGAACGACACCTCGAAACCTCAAATCGGTAATTTTACTTACATCAACTCCCTCACCAACGCCGCCTGCTACGAATAGAATAAAATTGTCCCTTTGCCCAGGGTTTCAGTGGCACTATCTTTTGCAAAATTTAAAAGCCCGCATTTTGAATCGTCTATATCGCAAAATAGTCCGAACTTATTGCACATCTGCGTTGTAGGGCCACTGTCCAAGCGCAAATCGCAACTATGATGGGCGATCGAGTGTGCCTCCGTCCAAACCTGTAGACAAACTTTGGCGCGCTCCTCACCACCACCTTTTTATTCTTCTTACGACACTCCGAAGCTTTGTGGCCAGGTTCATGGCAATTGAAGCATTTAAGTGAAAATCCAAGATCTCCCCATAAAATGAATGAATGAAATTGAAGCATCGCAGCACCGGTGGCTATTACTCGCCTCGGACCTCCTGCAATCGCGTTGTTTCTGCGATGATTTTAATAGGCAGAGCATCCGGCGATGGTAAATCATAGAGTCGAAACTCGCTTAAATGCAACCACTGATCGACAAGATTATGTCTGACTTTCCCTTGAGGTGGATTTTGATCTATGCGGTCACGTTGGCGTCGTTTAAAGTTTTACGGAATCTTCGCTGTCGCTCTTGATAACCAGCGCCTGCATGTGCAGCCCCCATGTGTGTGTGTCGTGGTCTCGTGGATCTCTTTCCCAAGTAACTGCGGGGCGCATTTCCGCCTTTATTACACTTTCACTCCCGACTTCCAACACGCGAACAGTGATCCTATAACCTGTTTAGATGGCGGATCACAAAATCGAAAAGTCAAAAAAAACTTTATTGAAAGCAGAAACAGTTTTTTATTTTATTTTTTTATTATTTTATTATCCCTCTCTTGTTTTGGGTCCTCAACAGGCATGCGCCCAATTACAGAGTGACCCGCACAATGCTATTTAGAGGTGCCTCTGCAGAAGGTCTTAAGATGGTCTATACTACTCCTGTATTTACCTTACGAATTAGGAAAACTGCAGGAAAACCTAATTCGGAGTAGCCGGTAGAATGCTCGGAACTGGTCTAAGGTAATTTCCATCTCCGCCACAGATGAAAAATTCACCTCAACCCAAGTTCGAACACCCGACCTTCGGATTTATAACCCAATGCTCTACCACTGAGCCATAAATCCGAGTTAAAAATCTAAACACGAAACAGAACTGTGCAAGGCATGATCATTGTTATCATGCGATTAACATACTTTGCGAGGCGCAACTCGTTTACAACAGAATACAGATGGAGCCACTAAGCTTTAAATTCAATTCAACAAATTTCAATCAATTCAACCTAATAAAAAAAATAGATGCTGTAGTGTACTTAACCCCCAGGTTCTACGTTAACTCGTAGCCTACCGATCTATCGGTAGGCTACGGCTAACTTCACACTACAAGAACACGGAAATAAAGTCAACCCGTCAACGTTTAAAAATGGCCACCCGAATGACTATTCCCTCCAAAACTAAACAAGATCCCGATTAAATTTGAAAAGTGGCACGTGATCAAACATCTAAGGCAGGGCCCCCTTACGTTAGTTGTAGACAACGCTTTGACCTGAAGCACAGTAGGGAAGGAACGTAAAATAAAACACTCAAATTGTGAAAAGTTTGTTTAATAATGATCGCAATTATTAAGATTGTGAAAGCTCGGAAATTTAAGTCGAAATAAATTACATTGCAAAAATAAACTTTGAAAATGGTAGTTCACCGAATAAAAATAGAAATAGGCTGGGAGAAAAAGAACTTCCCAATAAAAAAACAGCCATCAAATGAATATTAAATTGTGTAGTAAAATTAATTGTTTGTAATGATGTGAATGCGTAACATAAAATTATAACATCACAAAAAGTATATAGCATGTAGGCTTCAAGAAGTAACATAGAGGTCAAAAACAAGTTTTGGGAATTATGGATCAAGCAAGCATCAGGTACCAAGATTGTAAGAAAGGGTGAAATACACAGGATGTGACTCATCTTTGGTGCAATAAAGTCCTTTTGTTAAAAGCAAGATGGAAAATTACATGGCGTTGTATGCAAATTTAACTAAAATCAAGATATGTCAAAATTATTGAATCGCCACTCATTTATCGCACATAGATTCTAAACTGAAGAGCTTTGATTAGCGTAATCCAGTTCCTGCAAGATAGGTAACCCGCTCCTGGTTTCGGAGTTTCGAGCCTACAGTTGAAAGTCGAAGACAATCACGGAATTAGGTGTCGTAGCTCAATTTTCACTACAGTTTTTATCACCCCCGTGGCTGCTTCATTCACGGAGAAAATTGTTAGTTACAAGTCAGTACATACATCAAACGAATCGGTAATTTCCATATATTACAATTAAATGATCAAAACTTATATGAATGTTACTTTAGGGACAAGACCAAGTAATCAACATTAATAAACATAAATTAAGCAAGCATTACACCAAAAACGTAAACAATTATAAACAAAAGGATAACGGTATTAAACATTTCATTCTGCATTGCGGTTAAACCAAGTAAATTTCAAAAACAAAAACTGAAACATACAAAAGTATAAAATGCGGCATATAAAACACAAATACGATATAAAGAAATGCAAAGATTAATACCTGCACTAAAAAAACCACAAAATAACAACAAACATTTATGGAGCGACGCGTTCACGACCGCCATTCAAGACAAGATCCCAAACGTAACCCCCGTTCGTGCTCTTCAGATGGCGCAAATCGCTCTCCCCTCCTAAAAATTGCGTGGTTGCCGACTCTCAAAAATGTGTGCATCGTCGTAAGTTGTATATACAGGGTGGAACCTCTTAATGCTCTGGCCGAGCACCGATGTGTCCTTTTTACTTCAGCTGACCGTGCTTAATTTGAAGGAGGAAAAATTGGCATACATCGTCTGGGAAAGAAACTCGCTAAAGCTGTAAACAAAAAGCAGTACGTAGGGTCGCTACTTCTCTAGCTACCAATAACAGGTATTGAACTTGAAACAGGGGCAGTAATCACCTCAACGTTTCCGTGATTGCCCATGAGGGAGCGGCATGGTTTGAAAAACCTGCAGAAGGAACCCAAAATTCATAAAAACAAACGAAATATTAAAATTCATATTTCTATCCTGCACCACCTAAATTTTTGACTACCACTAAAAATTCCCAATACCCAAGTCCTCCTCACCCCTCCAAAACCTCCCTGGAACTACTATGTGTAAGGCTACAATCGCCTAAAATCGTCACAGTCGAGAAATAAATGAAAATCATGTTTCATAAACACCGCTAGGATTGCGACTGCATTCTACGACAAGAAATGCCCTCTGCGGTATTCTTTTCCGCCCTTGCACGGCCTAAACCACTAAATAGTTTTTTTAGCATAGCAAATGAAAGGTATAATGTTATTGTTGATAATTAGTGAGATGCTCTAAAAATGGATAGCTTCCTGAGAGTTAAACTATTCGAATTTCCCTTTATATTGAAGTTATAGCACAGACTGCAAGGAAGTAAAATACAGACACGGTTGAAATAGTATATTGCATAATAAGTGTGCTAAGAAGCCTATTTCGCACGAGTATTTTGCGACACGAGCGAGCGCAGCGAGCGAGTGTTGTAATAAAATCGAGTGCGTAATAGGCATTAGCACTCGAATTATGTACTATACTTTTTCTACGACTTGAATATAATTGATAAAAGATTGATAGATTACGATTGATTTGGTTCTAAATATTCGAACTTCGAACTAAAAATTAGAACTGTCAAGTGTCAAATGTCATGGTCTATTTAAGGGTACGTTCCACTTAACGCCCGCAACGACCACAACGCCCGGCTGCCGTTCCACATAACGACCACAGTCGTTATGGTCGCAATCGCGACGTCAGATATGACGTCATTACTAGCGACCGCAACGAGCCCACGGCGCTCGCCTATCGTACCTGGGTCAGCGTGGGCGTTCTAATTTTATAACCTTACATTCTTGACAGGAGACATTTCTAGAGACATTTAACTGTCAGACACTAATTGTTTGAACACGCATGCGTTACAAATTTTTCGTTTTCGCTATGGAGAAAATATAATTACGTGTTTCAGTACGTAACCTTGTGGTGGACATCACTATGGATGTTCTACATGCACAAACGGGTAAGTATATATGCTGATTCGTGAATGTTAAAGTTATTTGTTAAGGAAAATTCTGCTCTAACACAATTTTCTTTATTGCAGATCTTAGATTTGCCACTAGTTTCAAAGCTGCATTCCCAGAAGAAATTCTGGGGAGAAGTGTTCATTATCATCGTATTAAGTATGGCCGCAACATTTATGATAGAAATTCAAAAGTCGTCTTCAATATTTTATTAACAAGAAGCCATATCTTGTGTAAAGCGAAGAAGTATGTGTCAATAATTGGTACTGAAAAATAAAAAAAATTTTACTAACTTAATGTGACTTTTGAATTCATAATCCACCCCACTTTCTATCCTTTACGCATTACGATCTCCTCAACGGCGTCCATGTTGGAAAACTGTTCACTCACGCGTGACGTCACACCGTACCCAAAAGCGTTCCACTTAAGGGTTCGCCCACAACGCCTCTAAGCTAGTGGAACGACAAAACCGCGGTCGCGGTCGTGATCGTTGTGGGCGTTAAGTGGAACGTACCCATAAGGAATACAAAATACAACGTAACCTCACTTATATTCCATGAATGCACGCAGCGAGCAAGAATTTTATAAATACTTTTTACTTAGATTAGAAGTGTATTGCAGGGTTTTTACATCCCTATTCCTTACTGCAATGTGAGTTTTATTTTAGCACCATAGATGCAATAGCCAATAGGATACAAGATACAAGTGTTGAAGTTGAAGATTACTACCTAACTAGCTCAGGTGGTGTTTGTGCTCTTTTTCATTACAGTTTTGAACGATTTCTATTGTAGTTGCCAATGTATTAGGTACCTAACTATCGATAATACTAAGGCCTTCAAAACGCTGCGTCTTTTAACGAGTTTTCCCGGGAAGGAAGCATCGGACTACCCAGTATTCTAAAGTGCATTATTCCGTGTTCCATATGGAAGTCGTAATTGGCACCATCCATTAATTCTTCGAGTACTTATTGTAGTTTTCTAAAATACAAAATAGTAGCAACAGAGTTTGCTTAATTAACTAAACGCAGCTTCAAACCATTCTTGAGTAGCCCATTACGATTATGAAAAATAATTGGGCACGGCTAATAAATTACGTACAGGCTCCATTCTCCATTCTCATACAAATGGCAATGTTTAAACAAATTATGAGTAATTCTGTTCAAAGAAGTTTACAAAATGTGAAACATAACCTACAACAATAATATCTGACGTTACTTCATTCATTAGGCAGGGCTGACAACCTACTAAATTAACATTTCGCGTTTGACCTTTAACCTGTTACGTAATATATATATATATTAAGTAACAGTTCTAATTTTCATTATGCAACCGTATGATATAATGAACGATTTAGACGTGCAGTACAGGGTGACATTTTGGGTATGTTTACGACATAGGAGTAGAAAAAATACATATGCATACCATTATCAGACGTCTGTCGACTTGTCAATATCGCGTAGTCTTTATACAGATCACAGCGTACATTGAAAGCAATTTATTTATGTCCGTCTTTCGTTTTAAAAATACTAGCGACAGCGACTATATTTACATATAAAAATCGATCGTTAACCATTTATTTCCCCATAATGGAGTTATTTATAGGACTGGAAATCTAATTGCAACTGGAAAAGCATATAGCGTAATGAACAATTTATTACTTTGAACGTCATGCGATGTCGAAACACGTAACGACCATTAAATTTCGAAAAATTGATTTACAGTTTCATAACCAGGTGCTTCGAATGTCTTAACATTTTCTCAATAAAACATCAAAGTCGAATTTCCAAGGTTCGAATTTCCTCTAGAAAATTTTACTCAATGCATTCAAGTTTTATGTTAAGCAATCGCAATCTGTGAAAGAGTGATGGATGAATTCCTCTAACTAAATACCCTCGTGTGGATGAACGCCTACGTCAAACGTTAGTACTACAAACCAGTAAAAATTTTTTACTCAAAATCGTCCTGAAACCTTCATTTTCATGCCTACTTTCTGTCAGGAAACTTTAGTTTACCCAAAATCGTCCTGAAACCTTAATTTTCATGCCTACTTTATGTCAGGAAAGCGTCAGTTTCCATGACGGAAGCAGACCAGTCTACTTTTCCTGCCGCCTGTCACTTTACCGGCCGCACTTGTCACTTTACCTGCCGCACCTGTCACATTGCTAAATGTCTATAAAGACTCCTGTCATCATCATTGACAGATTGACATTAATCAAAAGTTCTATATGAAAATTGAAATTTTATGTTAAAATACGATTTCGGGTAAAATTTAATACAAAACTCGTCAGTAAAATGTCATTACCTGACTCGGAAATTAAAGTACTCGGCCCCTCGCACTTCAATATTTCCTCGCCAAATGTATCATTTTCCTGACTTTTATGTAAATAACTATTGCCGATAGGAATAATTTTCTTGTAAATCAAGGGTTATCATACGTTTTCCGATTATAAGAATGATTCCCTTAAAGGTCCATGTAGGCTAAACTCCCGACAGAATATAATCAACGGGAAAGCGCGAATAAATTAAGCGACCCATCCGGAAACGAAATACTACGTTTAAGCACTTTTTCGTGGTGTGTGCACACTTTAAAATATAATTAATAAGATCCGTCATAATTACAATTTGATGGTTTTTCGTTAGTGCAGGATAAGTACACAATAAAAAAACCAGAAATTCAGATCCAGAAAAAATGTTCCATTACGTTTTACATCTTCGTGGGAATTTTGATACATCCGACGGCTATCCAAATTCGACCCACATTCCAAACGAGCTAGGGTAATCTAAGAAATATCCATTTTACAGAGGAAACCGATTCAATGTTATATGCGAAGAAAACTAGTTAGAGATTGAAGTTCAGGTTACGGTTAATACTATCCTTCTTTGGAAAAGGTAGCTTCAACTTAGACTTATACGATTCAGCTGAAATTTCGGCGCCGCTCTGGTAATATCAGCTTGTTGTTGAATGGAAATTTTAGTACAAAGTTGCCCGTATGAATTACGTATACAAACAAGCCTGCTTCAGGTTCTCGACAGTATGTATCAATATATTGTTTATGCACAGGAATAAAAAGTCAATTTCCCATTGAATATTAATTTTGCCCATTTATTAATGAGGTTTTGCTACTCAAACTAAATGTCATAAAATTTATCGTATACCACTGGTAACAAAGTTTTATTGGTAACACAACGCGTCTCGAAATGAGGTCACTAAAAGTTTACCGAACTTGCCTTTTTAACTAGTCGTTACAATCGCAAATTATAAAAAAAGTTCTTTATTTATAATGGGATTTGACAATTGGTTTAATATCATCCTGATGTGTAAAAGATGGCATGTAAATGGATTGCTATAATTCCCTTAAATTTTAATCCCCCCTCTACCCCACCGTCGTAGCGGTTCAGAACTGGCAACATAGTTGAGCTCGTGCTTATCTACGTACGCAGTCTGCGTTTCACTCAAAATACACATCGTTATCGCTCTTATCTCCAAACATACTTTCGTTCATGTTTACTATGAAGCAGTACATGTGTAAATTTCCCTATGTGTAACAAATTCGAAACAAATGATTTTTGAAACAGCAAAGCGATCGTGATAGCTTTTTGATACATTTAGAATGATTCATGTGAACAGTCAATATTTATAAGGGATATAAAATAAAAGAAGTTTCTAGGTACCTATGTACTGTAAGTCGGCTATCCCGTTTTTAAACAGTTTCCAAATGCTGGGCAAGTTTACTCAGAAATAAGACCTAATCTTACTTCTAGAGTTTTAGTTTTCATAAAATGAAAGAGCGTGTATGACCTACTTCAATTGTAATTGGCATTTTCATGACTTTGAGGTTTAACGCAACATGCCGGTGGATGGTGCACAAAGGAGTTCATTATGTGTTACTCTTTCCGATGCATTCATAAAACAAAATGAGTTTCTGCATAAGAAACGATTTTGTCATTGTACGAATTTGAAATGCCGTTTTTCATTTCACGTCTTCTAACTTTTTTTGAAGTTACTTCGCGATGACTTTAGAAATTGCAAGCTCTCGGAAATTTCAATCAAAAAAGTTTTATTAAATTACCTTCTTCGTGCCGAAGTTGGCGCGATAATGATTTGTCTCCTATAGGTAAAAATTGGAAAAGTGCCGCTCGCATTTTTAACTCGAGAAGGAATACAAAGGAATAAATCAATTGTATCAACTGATCATTGTGAATTTCGTCATTTATAATGCGCTTTCTAAACGTATTACACGCCAATGAAGTTTATCGCGTAACATAGATTCGAAAGTGAAGATTCTATCGAACCTATTGAATGGGTAGTTGTCCCTCGTTCCGGATATCAAGACCTACAGACGAGTTTCGAAATCAACATCTGGTTGACGTAGCGTGGTTTTTATTACCTACAGTTAAATTAAACTTCGTGACAAGATCATGCAATCGAAACCACAAATTAATTGAGCATTTTTGAACAAATTTAATTGAGTCATTCTCTAGGTCTATCTGTGTTCCAAATTTGAACTTTATATAACGAAGAGCGGTCGGACGGACGGCCGGTCAAAGGTTCGGTCTTCTTGACGTTACTCACGTTTTTTAACAAATTATAAAGAAATACAAAGATTACCATCCGTACTAAGTAACACAAGCAAAACAACACGATCCCCTTTTCGCGAGAGCCGTACGTGCTCTTGGAACGGCACACACAGCTTTTGAAAATATTTCCAGAATAAAAAGGTTTGTTGAAAGAATATAGTATTGGATATTGGTTGTTGAGATTTCCGCCCATGTTGCATCAATTTTCTACTACATGTCATACGTGTATTGTGTGTTGCCTACTTCTAATTTGAATTTCTGATGCAACATGGCGGCTGGGCGTAGCTTTTTGTCTCGCATAAAGCAAGTGTAATTTAAGGTATTTTTAAAAGCGCCCTCTATTAAGCAGCAGTATAACCATGTACCGTTTCAAACTGTAAAAGGACACTTATGGATTCATGAATTGGATGTCGTTCCAAAAATGTTAAAATATTCTTATTATTGGTAATACCATTGTTTAATTAAACAAGGGCGAGCTACTCATTCGCTTTGAATTTTTTGCAGCGACATCTAATGCATATGCCACGAACTTATAAATTAAGATGGGCTGCTGATCAAACAGTTGCATAGAGGTAGAAATTGCCCTAGCATGGGCGCGGCCATGATGTGCACATTTTAGTTATTTTCTAGGGGAATTTTCCTAGTGCTCAAGTTTTGAGACTATTGCAGCCTTGGAAAATGACATGTGTCACAGTAATTTATTTAGGAAACGTGAGGTTAATGCTTGTTTATTAGTTAATTTGAATTTCGCGCCAAGTGAGTGCACATCATGGCTGCCCCCATGGAGGTGTCATTTGTCAATTCAGCATTAGTAAGTTCGTGATAAATGCATAAGCATAATGTTACAATTTTGACTTTTTATAATGCTGCACAATAGAGGGCGCTTATAACTATACCTAAATGTGTTACCCATGAAATGCAGAAGGATGCTGTAGTGTACTTAACCCCCAGGTTCTACACCAACTTCACACTACAAGAACACGGAAATAAATTCAACCCGGCAACGTTTAAAAATGGCCACCCGAATGACTGTTCTCTCCAAAACTAAACAAGATCCCTTAAATTAAATTTGAAAAGTGGCACGTGATAAAATATCTAAGGCAGGGCCCCCTTGCGTTAGTTATAAACAACGCTATGACCTGAAGCACAGTAGAGAAGGAACGTTAAATAAAACACTGAAATTGTGAAAGGTTTGTTTAATAATGATCCTAATTATTATGATTGCAAAATCTCGGAAATTTAAGTCCAAAATAAATTACATTGCAAAAATAAACTTTGAACATTCACCGAATAAAATAGAGATAGGCTGGGGAAAAAAAGAACTTACCAATAAAAAAACCAGCCATCAAATTAATATTAAATTGTGTTGTAAAATTAATTGTTTGTAATGATGTGAATGAGTAACATAAAATTATCACAAAAAGTAGCAGGCTAGCAGGTAAACTTCAAGAGGTAACATATAGGTTAAAAACAAGTTTTGGGAATTATGGGTCAGGTAAGCAGGTACCATCTCTGGTGCAATAAAGTCCATTTGTTAAAAACAAGTTGGAAAATTACATGACCTTGTAGGCAAATTTAACTACAAACCAGATATGTGGAAATTACTGAATCGCCATTCATTTATCGCACAGATTCTAAACTGAAGAGCTTTGATTAGCGTAATCCCGCTCCTGCAAGATGGGTAGCCCGCTCCTGGTTTCGGGGTATCGAGCCTACACTTGAATGTCAAAGACAATCACAGAATTAGGTGCTGTAACTCAATTTTGACTACAGTTTTTTTCCACCCCCGTGACTTGCTTCATTCACGGAGAAAACTGTTAGTAACAAACAACAAGTCAGTACGTACATACATCAAACGAATCGGTAATTTCCACATATTAAAATAAAATGATTAAAACTTATATGAATGTTACTTCAGGGACAAGACCAAGTAATCAACATCAATAAGCATAAATTAAGCAAGCATTACACCAAAAACGTAAACAATTACAAACAATAGCATAACGGTATCACACATGTGATTCTACATTGGGGTTAAACCAAGTACATTTCAAAAACAAAGATTCAAACACAAAAAATATAAAATGTGGCATACAAAACACAAATACGATATAAAGAAATGCAAAAATTACTACCTACCTGCTGTCCATCGTCCATATTTCAAGCTTGCACGAAGATAACATAATTTTTGAGAATCAGGCAAATCTTTATTTTTGTCTATTAATGATGTAAACACATCGTAAAATTCACGCCAGTTAGCAAAATTCCCATCAAATACGGGTAGATCAATGCGTGGCAATTTCACATTGATGGGTTTAGCATCAAGAACTTGTTGAGTGGTTTGATTGACAACAGTGAATTTTTTTAGTAAAAGATTTGCTCTGTTGAGGCCCCCAAAATATCTATTTTGAAAGGTCTCTCTTTCATTTAAGTTTTTATCTACATCTGGTTCCAACATATCGATTTCACTTTGTAATAAATTATATTCATCGAAAAGGCATAGAATTTTTTGTGACCTGGTATTCAAATCGTCACAATCAACAGAATCGCTTGACTCGAGTACAACTAGATATTTTTCGAATAGAGTAATCTGTGACAAAATACTACCACGTTTATGCTTTAATTTTTTTAACTCATCCATATTAAATATTAGATATGAAAGGAATAACTTAATGGGTTATAGGTTTATGTTAATAGGTAACTTGAAATTAATAATTCAAAGATGGAACGAACTCACGAATTTTGGTGTGGGTGTCCATCGTCCATATTTCAAATTTAATTTGAGTATGGTTTTGAATTTTTGCACAAGATCGGTTAATAGCGTTGCTGCTAATAACTCTAGTTTAGGAATAGTGACAGGTTTTAGAGGTGAAACTCTTGATTTGGCAGCAAGAAGTTTTACTGAATGTTTGTTATTCCGATCTGTTGCCCTTAAATATATAGTAGCTCCGTATGCATATTCCGACGCGTCTGCAAACCCGTGTATTTGTATACTAACAACATTGTTAATTAACACAAATCGAGGAATTGAAATATTGTTAATACAATTTAGGTCTGACTTAAATTTCATCCACTTGGTGTGCATGTTGATAGGCACAGACTCGTCCCAACTACATTTACTTCGCCACAACTCTTGTAATATTAGTTTCGCTATGACAATGATTGGCGCCAAAAGACCTAAAGGGTCGAATAACTGAGCTACTGTAGTTAAAATTGACCGTTTTGTCACTTTAGAGGCATTCTTAAGATTATTTAAAGAAAATGTAAAAGTATCGTTGTTTGGGTTCCAATACATCCCTAAAATTTTGGTGATTATTTCCGTAGAGTTAGTTTTTAAATTACAATTTTGATGGTTAAGTTCTGGTACGTTACTTTTCCATTTCTGTAAAGAGAATTTGGCCTGATTAAGAATAGTAATTAAATTTGCTTGTATAGATTTCAATTCTTCTACAGAACTAGCACCCGTAAGTACATCGTCGACATAAAAATCACTTTTAATAATTTGAGACTCGATTGGAAACTGGAATTCATTTAAATTAGCGAGTTCAAACAAACAGCGAATAGCTAAATATGGCGCAGCAGCTGTGCCAAACGTGACAACGTTTAAGTAATACAGCCCAAGTGGTAAAGAAGGAACTGCTCGCCAAATGATTTTTTGATATTTCCTATGATCGGGGTGTACGAGAATTTGTCTATACATTTGCTTTACGTCTGCTGTGAGAACGTAAGGGTGGGTTCTAAAACGGGCTAATATCGAAAATAAATCATCCTGTATGGTTGGACCAACGTACTGTATTGAATTTATGGGTATACCTTTATTTAAGTGACACGAACCGTCAAATACAACTCTTAATCGGGTAGTTTCACTGGATTCCTTTTCTACTGCGTGGTGCGGAAGATAAAATGAATCAGGTTCATTGAGTTCACTCTTGGATAAATGATTTTGGGTAATGTAATCCTGAATACAATCAACATATAAATTTTTAAAATTAATGTTTTGACTAAATTTTCTTTCTAAATTCTCAAATCTGGTTTTAGCTACATTGTAAGAATTCCCTAATTGATCAATATTGGTTTTTAATGGAAGTTTGACAATGAATCTTCCATCACATTCTCTAGTGGTTGTTTCTGTAAAGTGCGATTCACAGAAAGCTTCCTCTTCGGTTAAATATTTGGACCTTGAAATAAATTCATCAATTTTCCAAAAATTTTTCAATTCATTGTTTAGTTCTATCATTGTTAAAAAAGATACAGTTTTGTCTACTGGTTTTTTACTATATACACTACCTGATGTTACCCAACCTAGCTTTGTTTTTTGAAACAAAGGCCCGTTTGGTTGTTTGATTTGACCTATAGATAACAATTCATAAAATATACTTGCGCCTATTAGAATATCTATGCAGCCTTGTTGATAAAATGTGGGATCTGCAAGTTTTATGTTTAAAGGTATATGCAAATTATCCAAATTCAATGTAATCGAAGGTAATTGAGTAGTTATTTGTGGAATAACAAAACAGTTGAGTTCGATACTAAAATCAGAATAGATAGATTTCAATTTGACTGTCGTAGAAAATTTGACGTTGGAGGAACTTTGATTTATTCCTGTCACTATGGTATTAGAGGGTTGCATGGGTAGATTTAACATTCTACAGGTTCTTTCCGTTATAAAATTAGATTGCGATGCAGAATCTAGCAAAACTCTTACACGAATAGGTTCACTATTGTAATTATAAACGTCAACTTTAGCTGTTGATAATAAAATTTGTTGGCATTGTGAATTGTTGTAATATGATGCACATTCATTTGGTGTAACAGTTTCCCCAGATTGGGTTGGAACTGTTGGAAGTGAATCGTTAAATTGAATTACAGAAGTGGACGTAGCTTCTTTTACCTTAGTATCAAAATGTAACAAAGTGTTGTGTTTCTGATGGCACGTCCTACATCTTGAAGAAATGCAATTGCTAATAAAATGCCCCTTTCGTAAACAATTTAGACAAAGCTTAAGTACCTTTACACGTTCGATTCGGTTTTTTGCATCCATTTTTAAAAATGCATCACATTGCTGTATAAGATGATTTCCATTACAATTAGGACAACAAAGTGTGGTTGAGGTTAAAGTTCGATTAGATATGTGATTTCCAAATTTGAGTTTTACTGGAGTAGTATTTTTAATATAGGGTTTTTTTGAGGAATCACCTAAATATGAGTCTGGTTTCTTATCCGATATGCTCTCTAGTACATTAGTTTTTGTATTTAAAAATTCTAACAACTCTGACAACAAAGGCAACTTATTATTTGAATCGGGTTTCTCGTTTAATTTCTCCTCCCATTCTTGATTGATAGTTAAATTTAGTTTGCTCAAAATTATAGGTATCAAAATAGCATCCCACTTATCAACATCCTGCTCGTTGGCCTTTAGACACTGAAGATTATTTTCAATGGTATCTATAAACCTTCGTAAATTCGCGCGCATATCAAGTATCGGTTCAAGATTTAATAAATTTTGTACGTGCGTGTTAATGATTCTACGTTTGTTATTATAGCGTTTTTTCAATGCTTCCCAAGCAATAGTATAATTTTGATCAATAGTCTCTAAGGAACTTAATTTTAAGGAAGGTTCTCCTTTCAAGCTTGCACGAAGCTTAAATAACACAAATAACAACAAACATTTATGGAGCGACGCGTTCACGTCCGCCATTCAAGACAAGATGCCAAACGTAACTCCCGTTTGTGCTTTTTAGATAGCGCAGGCAGCTTTCAGTTCACAGTTCACCGTCGAGGCGTCTGGCGTTGCGGTAGTGGGGCTGGTGTTGCAACTCCTCCTATGGTGACCATCTCAGTAAAGTTAGTACACTCCCTAACATCGAAAATTTAAAGAAGTTAACGTTGAAGAGGAAATTAACCACTATTTAAAATTTGGTTAATCGACTAATGAAAGTAAATAAATGACCTCTTGATCCAATTTTTGTTCTCTTCTGCAAGCGCTGTCTGTAGGTTAACTTAGATAAGGTATTGACTTTGGGCTCAGGAATCAAGGGCCCAAAGTCAATTAAAATTGGAACTTTAAACAAAACGTGGATGTAAACTTGAAAATTAGAGCTTGGGAATACAATGCTAACTCAAAACAAACAAAAAAATTAAAACCGTGTAAAGAAATCACATGTAACTTCCATTGGAACGAAAAAATTGAGATACCTCCGACTTGATTCAAACTCCATATAAAGCAGAGTACATGATACAACAATTAATTCAGCAAATGGCGGCCACTTGCGTATTTAATAAATTCAATTTAAATCCTCCAAAATGAGAATCCGCTTAAGTTTGGCCGTGCTCGCAAAATAATCAAGCGCATTCCAAACTCGCTTTAAGGAGTCCCCCATTCATAATTCGCCACGACTAACTACGAAACAATTTGGAAACTATAGTAGTACTCCAACAAAAATTACAGTGGTACTTCACCAATAATAATTCATATCTACTTGAGAAAATAAAACTGTCACAAAGAACAGTGGGAGGAAAGTAATTCCCATTAATGACTAGTTACGCACTATCTAAAAATGCTGTAGATAATGGTGTTATTCTCGTAAAAACTTTTTAAAACCTGGTGGTTTAATGAAATGTTAAACAATCTGAAAGTGGCACTTTGTAAGTGCCGACAGCGGTGATTACCTTTTTCTTTCTCGCAATCCTTCGCTCCTTTTTTTTGGTGCGATCTGTTATAGAAAAAAAAGCGCGCGTTCAGGGGGTTCGAACCCGCGTCATCACAATCGAAAGGCGTTTTTTTATTTTAACTGCATTTAAAAAACGCAAACTTTGGATTTTTAGGATCGTGACTACCATCTAATTGGAGCAAGGGACGAGAGTGAGTCTTTAAATTTTTTGTGCGACAAGTGCTGAGAATCCATTAGTTTAATTATACGTTATTGTGATCGAACAACACCGAACCAAACCCTGGGATAATAAGGACACTTCAGATCAAAAGCAAAAGCAATTATGTCACATAGATTTCTTCTCTTGGAATTAAAAAAAACCAAATATGACTTGAGATATGATTATTTATACATTGTGCACAACGTAATTTATTTTTTTATAGGTAGCACGAACTCGAAATAATAAGCACCCTATTTTGCTATCTTTGTTGTACTCGGCACGCAAAGAGAAAGATGTCTAAATTTTTTAATAAACACTTTGAAGTTTCGCTTTGAAAATCAGCAATGTTTGTAAGAAACCTCATTAACTGTGAAATTGTAAAGGAACAATGAAACCGTAAAGGAGTAAACTGTAAATAAAGACGATATAAACTAAATTAAAATTGCAAAGCCAATTGTGTTGGAAAACAACCTTGTACATTCGAAACGTGGATCGATCTGTTTGTGGGAATTGGAAACGGGACGTATCTCCAATCGACGTTTTATATAATTGATAGATGCCTACATCTGTAGACGTTTTAGCGTGGCACTGAAATCATTTCAATTTTCATCAATTAGTGGAAAAGTATTCTGGAATATTTCGCGTAACTTGGGAATAAGCTTTGTTGTAAAGAGGTGATATGCAAATTTAATTGCCATAGTCCGCTACTAATTTCCATAATCATATTACTAAAATGATATACGTGCGAAATTGAAAACCTCTACCGGGGCGAAATATACAAATTCTGTTAGAGACGCAAATTTATGCGGCCCTTTCGTCGTTTTTATACGGGGGACGACGGTCGGGACCTTTGCGGTCAATTTTCCAGTGGCGCAAAAGAGTGCGTGGTCGAGCTCGCGTCCCGCATGATTAATTTACGACCGAGGTTTCAAGTTAATGAATTTAAAACGAAATATGGAAATTCGCGACGCTAAAGATGGGCGAATTCGTTCGCCTACGCCCTAAGGTCGTATGAGCAATCTCCGTTAAATTGGACGAATAAGTCCGCCAATATTTCGCGTAGAACAGAACATAAAGGACCCATTTCCTTGGGTGGAAAATTTATAGACAATGACGTATAAACAATTTTTATTTTACTTGGGGGCTTCTGGTATTACCTATTACTACTGTTTCGTAACGTAAAGACGGCACAAATAGAGAGCTCTCTCGTGGAGTGATATCAACACGTTTCCAAGTGTTCCATTTGCAATTTCATCAGTCCGTTATGTTTGCTGCTTTCCCTGGCGTAATACTTTAGATATTGATTTGACTTCAGATCGTTAACGTGAAACACAATTTCTCTATTAATTTAATTTCAAATTATTTTCTTAGTACTTTTTGCTTCAAAATGGCGTAAGCCGTCTGGAAACAATAATTGCCCTTTGATCTTCATTCTTGATCAACAGCAAATGCAAATCCGTTTTTCGCCTTTTGGGGCTATTTGTTTCTAGTTTTGTTTACAGTTGTCATGGATTTCTCACACCAACATTTTTCAACTAATTTTATTGGATATTTCAAACTTCCCGCATTTTCTTGTTTAAGAACCTGGAGACTATTGTCATATATATAAAAGAGGATATGACTATTGCGGTCTTTTATTAATATAGGATTCCGATTAATTTCCCTAGATTATAGAAAGTAGCGTATGAGCTGAAGCACATGTACCTAATACCCCAAGTATAGCATAGTATCTCCACCCTTAAATGTCACCTAAAGGCCTGTGCACAATTACGAATAGTTGACCACTGAGCGTTTCGGAATATTAGTATCAAATAAGGACGTGTTGACTCACTTTTTCATTTTTAAAAACCACCATATGATTGCATGCCCTTATGGTTATGCAACACACCTTACCGAAAGACCAGAAGGTGGAAATACGAAATGCACTGTATAACAACTACATCACTATTCGATGCACTTGAACGAAAGTCCTTCGACTGTTTAGGGTAGCTGTCGGAATCATAATAGCAGGATGCTGAGGAATCTCGACGCTTAACTTGTTTGGACGTATTTATACACCTATTTGGGAGGGGGGAAGGGCGGTTTAAAAAAAACGATAACTATAGCTCCACAATAAATTTTAATCTTCTTGTGACTTAAACTATAAACTAAAAAATGGCTTATAAGTTTCAAGGGGAGGAAGGGGTCTAGCAGAGTTAAAAAATTAAAAATTAAAAAATGCCATCTGTCCGCTGGTCCGTCTATCTGATTGTTCGTCTTAGCGTCGGTCCGTCTGCCGCCCCCACTTTTGTCGTTTTGAACTACTTTTAGGGGAATGGTCCTATAGTTCTGGAATTTTGCGATAGAAACCTTGAGGTTTTGCCAGCCAGCTACCCGTAACAGTTGGTTGTTTTGAAGGGGGGGTGGGGAGGAATCATGAATTATCCCCCGAGATGCTGATAACTTTTACATGCGACGACCAATCTGTCTGAGGTTACATCGAAAGGAATAGGATTCTAAAAACTATAACTTTCCTCTGCGATTCCTTTTAGAGATCAAAGGGAGAGAGGGGAGGGGGGAGTTGGTTTGATAGTTCATGACATTCTAATTAAAGGTCTTAACTGTTCAACGAAAGGAATTAATTTCTACCAACCCTAGCTGGGAGAGGGTACTCACAAAGGGCGATTGGAACGTCTAGACGAGACATATCGACTGTCGATGAAAATAGTTGAATATGAATATCTAGAAAATGGAGTGTCGCAGTGTCGGATTGATTCTTCTTGTTTTATATACCGTCAATTTTGAATGTGTATAACTAAACTTGATTATAAACTTCTCAAGACACGCTCGGCCTCCGCTACAATGAAAAAAAAACTCGACAAAGGCTTGATTTTATTAATTTAGGAATGGCAGGAGCCCTGATCGCTTCTCCAATATTCCAAAGGATTAATTATGAAAATTTTGATTAACACCGAGGTTAATTTCGGTGCCAACAGAAAAAATTTTCATGAAAACTCTAATCTGGGTCGCAGTTTGGGTTCGATTAATCACACAGCTACTTGATTGACAGAGACAAAAATTTATTCGGTAACACATAAAAAAACTAAACAAAGATAGGCCTTATTTACACATACCACGGATGCAAGCGATCGGTAGACCATTAATTAAAGAAAATCTTAATTACTTACAGTTTTTAATAATCCAATAATTTGGTCGTTAACTGCGATATTCTGTCGCACAAAGAACTAAACAGAACGCTCGCTGATAAACTCAAAATTTCCTCTTTTCTATTAGGCAAACTGAATTTGTGGAATTCAATGACTAAATGTTGTGCTTTTCGAATGGTGGAAGACTTTTGATTTTAACGAAAAAAAAACTTGAGGAAAGGCCTCGCCGTGCCGGTCGACACACACACTCGAACCATTACTTTTTCCGAATACGGATAAAACGCTTTAAAGTTCTCTTTATTAACGCACTTTGTAAGGTCGCAAATTAAATCTCTTAGCACAATTACCTAAACTTCTTTCTACAAAATTTCTTAGGCGTCACTAATGTATGTTTAATGTAAAATAAAAGTATTTAAATAGTTCCTCTATTCTCACAAATAAATAAGCAAAACGCAAGGTAACTCGAAGCGGCTTTAAATTTCCCGGTTCTCCAAGAACCCCCTTCCGCAAATTCGGGATGATCTCCATCTGGACCCAGAAGTCTACTCCAAGGATTAAGATATGTTGTAGTTCAGGAACGACTAATACCTCGATCATCCTCACTCTATCCTGAAGTCTCATAGGAACTGACAGGACTCCAATAACGTTGAAAGTTTGCTGGTTGGCAAATGTGCAAGATTGTGATTTCGATTTTTGAAGTTGCAATCCTAAGGATTTTAATAATTGAAATCCTTTGCTTCCTACCACACTTCGATTTGCACCGGAGTCTAACGGCCCTTTGATTTTGTAACCTAGAACTTCAACTTCTAGGTATTGTCTCTCATCACCTTCCGTATGTGAAAATATAAAATCTAAAACCGGACTTATTTTGGTGGTGATTGATTTTCTTAGCTGACGTAATTTTTCTAAGTATGGGATTCTTCTTTTGGTTAGGGCCCACTGATCGATCCGATTTCAGTGGGTCCCTTGGCCGTTTCCCGAACATGAGGGGCAATTGCGTAACGTTACGTTTGGTTTCCCACAGCGATAACAATGGATACGTTTCGGTTGACCACATGCTCTTACCACGTGACCAGAATTTTGGCAGTTCCAACGAGCCATAGCTTGTGGACGTTGACTTTCGTTATTTCCCCACGTCTAGAGCGTCCTATTATTTATAATAGGTGCCGAGGCCAAAACAAAACGTGCACATGACGTTGTTTACACAACATTTCTCCCTTAAATTGACCACAAAATCAAAATGACTCAAAACCCCCCTTGACTATTGGAATTGTATGTTTCTGGTCAATTTAGCAACTGATTTACCTTTAACCCTTAACCAAGAAGCATTTAATATGCTGGCGATATATTTTGAGTATTTTCAAAATGCGACCATCGCTGCCCACATCTTCTATTAGCGTTATCCGAATCGACCACGAACCATCGCCGCCATCAAATTAAACGCTTCTTGGTTAGAAATCGACATTTTAGAAAAGATTACAAATTAAAAAAACTGCACTTTCTGAATGTAAACAGCAGAATAATTTACAAATGACGGCTGCTATTATTTTATAATGCATCGTGTTTCATTTGTTTAATTTTCCAAGGCCTACCTAAAAGTGTAGGGTCCTTTTCCAAACAATCTTTCGCGCCATCGACAAATACCGAAAATATGTCAAATAAGATACAATTTAAGCATTTTTTTTAAATAATTAATTCATCTCATTTTCTCAATATTTGAGGTTAGGAACGAGATTTTGAAAAACCGTTTTGGCTGTGGGTATTATTTGGCTACTTTTTCATAAAGAGAAAAGTCATATCATTCCATTTAACCCTAATTTACAGGTCTGGGGTGGATCGCACCCCACAGCCACTTTCAATGTCCATAAGTTCTTTTTCTTTCAATATTTTGGCCTGGGAGCTCGAGTACCTTCCAAGTTTAGTCTTTTCTATCGTTTTTGGCGTTCTTGGGATTTGAGTTTTTATTTTATCACTACTTTTAGAAAAACTTTCAAGTTTACAGGTCTGGGGTGGATCGCACCCCACAGCCACGTTAAATGTCCATAAGTTTTTTTTTTCAATATTTTATATGGGGGTTCGTTCCACCCCACGCCCGTAAACTTGGAAGTTTTAGTGGCCAGTAAACTAGGGTTAATTTTTTTGACTTTTTTAGGATTTTGGATCTTAGTGTCAAAACTAGCCCCCTGGCGGAGAAGGATTCAACTAAATTAACTATATTTTGAATTGATTGAACGCCCCACGCCATCTTTGTTTTTGAAATGACCAAGTTTTTGTTTTTACGGAAATGATAGATAAACTGGTTCTTTTTAGAAATGTGAAAAAAGAATGTTTATTATGCGAAATTTCAAGAAAATGCAATTTTAAAATTTAAGATGACAGTTACGCCCTCTGGTGATCATTTTTAGAACTTAAAAATATTTTACAGCGAGTCTTCATAACCGATTTACCCAATCATTTTTTTTATCCCTAAGTGATACGACGAACGGTTCTCGAGATATGACCGAGGAACAGTCTTATTGGGTCACCCGGTACATATGAAAAAGGAAGTTATTATTCGCACTGTTCAGGGTTGAAAATTATAAAAGACGTCCATTGCGGCAACATTATAACGTGTGCCGATTTTTATCTGCTTGAACACTCGTTTCTTATCATAGCGCGGTTATTTTCTCGAATAGTAGTTCAGTTTTCTTTCGTATAAAATTTCCTATAGCGGCAAATTTGTAAATATTTAGAGCCTAAAGTCTAGATATGTATAACATTTTTTGTCTTGTGCGCTTTTCATGCGGGCAATGAAATGACAGTACATGACAATTTTAACCTAATAAATTAAGAGCAATTGCTACTGTGATCAAAAATTCCAAAACCCTTCCTAAGCATACCAAAGTTAAATTACCACACTTGAATCGTGGACTTGCTTCTTTGACTTCAGAAAAAAGCTTGAAGCTTTGGTTTGGGGAAACTTAGCCATGCATACTAGCCACTTTTTTGTCACCTTGAAGTGTACCTATCGACACTTACCCACTAGAACACATAATTTACATGTTAACGTGGGATTCTGTGATCCTTGAAGCTTTGCTCGATAATGTATTCGTAGGGTTATTATTTGCTTTTTTAATAAACCGATACAACGAAATATCGAAGGATCCTCAGTATTACAATCACTTTTAACGACAATTTATTTTAATCTTACAAAATACATTTTATAGTTAACAAAAATGCATCAAATTCATGTCTTGGGCTTTGAGATAATGCTCTTGGTTTTTTTCCCCACGATCTTGGTGCATAAATAACGATTTTGACATGTTTTGATCAAAATCCATGTGGTCCATAAAAATAGATCAAATTCATGTTTAGATCATTGAGATAATGCTCTTGATCTTTTTCCCAACGATCTTGGTGCATAAATAACGATTTTGACATGTTTTGATCAAAATCCACGTTTTCGCCAAAAATTCATCAAATTCATGTCTTGGGCATTGAGATAATGCGCTTAGTCTTTTCCCCAACGCTCTTGGTGCATAAATAACGATTTTGACATGTTTTGATCAAAATCCACGTGGTCGCCAAAAATGCATCAAATTCATGTCTTGGGCATTGAGATAATGCGCCTAGTCTTTTCCCAACGATCTTGGTGCATAAATAACGATTTTGACATGTTTTGATCAAAATCCACGTGGTCGCCAAAAATGCATCAAATTCATGTCTTGGGCATTGAGATAATGCGCGTAGTCTTTTTCCCAACGATCTTGGTGCATAATTAACGATTTTGACATATTTTGATCAAAATCCATGTGGCCTCAGAAAAATAATTTAACATTTTTGAATCACACACATGCGGTTATCAAACGTGCACGTTATCAACTCTTTCAGCATCAAGATAATGCGTTTGAAAGCTTTTACAACTCTAAATTCATGTGTAAAGAATAATTTTGGGTACATTTTGCTCTAAAACTTTTGACCGAGACCACAGAGAAGAGTTATATTGAATTGTTACACATCTAAGAGTCATAGGGAATAATCTAGCGAAAGTCCGAACTCGATACATGACCTAGGGAATGAAATATGTTAATTTTTATTATATTGAGTTCGCAGTTTTTCCTGTTCCGATTCACTCGAAGTCGTATAACTTTTGTTCCTGTTGAACCAGCTTCCTGAAAATCAATAGCGTCCGTTCTTAATGTCCAACGTACCCGTATACCAAATTTCAACACAATCGGTCACTTTTAAAAAGAGTTAGAGCGCACACGGACGGACGGACGGACGGACGGACGGACGGACGACAATACAAAACTATAAAGGATCTGAGGATCCTTAATAATCGACTTTTGTAGGTAACGTAATAAATTCGCTCTTTAGGATTACCATCTGTAGCTGTACTTATCTGGGACTTTAATCCTCGAAGCGCTTTTTCCGGCAACGCGCATTGATTTACACTTAAACATTTAATAAATAATGTATTAAACGAACACGAACGCAACTCGAAAACATAAATACAACAAATAAAAGGTAATACGAACTAAAATCTCCTAAGTATAACGACGAAACCGATAAATAAAGGGAGCGCAAACCGCAAAACAGAAAACGAATCTTTCTAAAAGCCATACATAATTTAAAACCACAGGTAAATATTACAGAAAACCTCTTTGATAAAGCGTCACTTGGGTTACAATGGAAAAAGCAATATCATAAAAAGCTAATCTCTATTTACGCTTTCGGGATTAAGGTATTATTTCTTAAAAACGCATAATTCCATGCACCTAAATTTATATGTTATGACATAGTTTCAGTTTTAGCATTGAATTTTATTATTCAATGGTTTTAGGTTTGGGCGCAAAGCCTAGACAAGATCGTGAATATCGAATAACGCCAATATTGACAGTGTAAGATCCTTTGATGTATACTGTAAATTGCGAGCAGAAACAGAAACTAATTTCGCGTCAGTGGATGAAATGAAACTCGAGCAAGCTTAGAAAAACGCTTTTCCACATCGAGACTCGGGCTAGTGCTTTTCATCGTAGGTATTTATTTTACGTTTGCGGATATGAAGATGTGTGGGTTAAATCAACTTGTCGGTTTCGAGAAAGGCTTTGGAACTGTGACATTTCATTACACGTTCAGAATGCCTTTATCATATAAGTGGATCGTATTACAGAACACGCATAGGTATTTGGTTGCTCATTGCCGCATTGTCAACCCTTGTTGGACGTAAAAAATAAAGTGGTAGGTTAAGCGCTAGCTCCCGGGATGCATTAGCTGCAACTGCATCTGGTTCTCCGCGGGTATTATTGATCTCGTTTCAGAGAAACGGGGTAGGCAGTTGCAATACTAGAGCGAACATTTACCATTCTGCATTATAGAAACGCGGGAATCCTGTTTCGCGAGAAGTACTTAAAATTTTAATGAGTAAATGAAATTTCCTCGACGCATCATGAATCATCAAATTTAACGTTTCGCTTGTGAAAATTTAAGCAGAGGCACGGATTTAGTGTAGGCAAATAGTCTGGGATAAACAAAACCGCGAGCAAACAGCTTTGGTAAAAAGCCAATGCGATATATGTTGCTTTCACTTACCTACCCCATTAACGTGAAGGGGCCAGAAAGCACAAAATGAAATTTAAACGAGCTGCGATGGGATCAATTTCTTTCCTGTCACTTTTTAGAGAGTCTTTATTGAAATAAATGCGACTTTCGATTTCATCCGTTTAGATGAGAAAAGCTCAGATCGATCTTTGAATTGAAGGAATTAATTATACGAGCAAATCAATGCTCTGACACACTGAAGGCACAGTCTTGCCTATCTTTTGAATAAAACACTGTATGAAACTGAATTGTGGTAAAAGGAACACCATACATGCGCCGAAATTTTAATAATAATAATTTATTGTCCAAATATACGACAATATTATCTAGTGAGGGTCACAATTTATAGTGGATAAATATTGTATAGTCATATTGCATTTCCTCTATGACAGTCATACATCTCTATGGTATAGTGCAAGGGAACAAAATATACCTAGCTCTATAGTTTCCTTTTTAGTTCGTAGCTAACATACCTACCTTTTCGATCAATTTAATCTCAGGATTCTCTTTCTGATGATGTTACACCTACTGATATCTTTTCCATTCTATTTCTTTTTTAATATTGTAACGATACCTCCCAGTATGGACCCACATTTTTCCATTTTGTATAACTATATAGTATATACCCTGCTTTTCCCGTAGTTGCTCCTTAGATTGTAGCTATAGTTTTTCGCCTTACCTATATAAATACCTGTTATGTATTATGTGGTAAATAAATAATGTGATATTGGCATATCCAAAATAGAGTTTGGGTAGATTTATGACAATAAATCTTGGGAAGGATGTGCTCAGATCAAGCGCCAATTTTAAATTTCCCATCAAGATAGAGATCGATACGTTACTTGAATTTTATCTTTAAATCAATAAATACTGTCAAATACATCGTCTGCTTTATTTATGATGCAAACGTTATAAATAGTCCAATCAATGAACTACTTATTTGGGGAGTAGAGTGCGTGAGGGACCTAAGCGATTCCTTCAGAAACTTCAGAGCGCTTTGGTAACATACTAACAATCCTAACGCCAATTTTTTAGTTTTCCGCTTTTATATTAAAAACTCAAAGAGGAAAGTTTATTAAATTCTCTACAACTTTTGTACCACTTTTTTCGAATTGCCAACGTTCTCAAAAGTCAGTTTAAAAAAGATCTTTATCTCGCGTTTGTCATCAAATATCCTTTTGTATTGTCTAAACTGTTCATCAGAGATTGAAATTCTACTTTAAGGAGTTGTAGAGAATTGTAAAGTGATTGTTACGTCCATTTTAAATCGCCGTACACAAAAAATGCAATAAATTACACTGTGGACCGTACGAGTACTTCCAGCTGTAGCCGCCATGGTCCAGCAATGGGAAGAAATTGGAACAGATTACAGAGAATGGACACACAAGCTTAGATTTGGATCCAGTATTTCAAGATGGTTTATCTGGTCAAAGAACGCACAACGATCAGGTGATTGGGGGACACTTCCCCTACGCCAAGTCCCTCCAATTGTATGTTCAGGATGAAAAGTTTACCATCAGCAATGACAACTGTGCAGTACGCCAATACCCCAAACTCACCACCAGCGGCTACTTTACATTGCAGCGCTCGGATCGGTTTTGGTTCACCGTCTGGTCGGGTATGACCATTCAAATGGTATTTCAAATTTTTATGTACACGGTAATTCAAAAATATTTATTCAGGTACCATCTCAAGTGGTGTTACACATTTTTTTTTGTGTGACATGAAAACTTAAGGCGCGCCTGTGAGTCGTGGGATATGGCGCCATCGTCTCAGGTTACAGGGAAAAACGACAAGAGATGGGTTGAACCGAAATTAGATCAAACACCTGTAAATTACTCTAGTGTGTTTTATTTGTGTAGGCTTTATATATTGATGTGACGCCCTAATAATCACGAGTGTGTATTCCTTTCTGAGAAATGCTGTGTTAATACGGTATAGGGAAGTTAAGTTCGTATAAAGCAAATGCGAGAAGTTTAAACGCCCAAATTAAAGTTTTGGTGACCCTCATTTACAAGGGACTATTACAGTAAATACGAAGTAAATTTTAAACGCGCTAGATTAAATTCTCTGTGACCCTATATAATAACTCTAGAAGAATGGACTTATTGAATTTCATGTTTTAAGAGTTGAATCAATCGTTTGGATCAAGTAGTACTTCGAAAGCAAGGAGGAGCAATAGTATTGATCTATAATTACGGTAGCCATTTTGTTATATTCAAAATAATAGGAAATAGTTACTTTAGGATGTTGTTTAAAAAAATTTAAAAAAAGTGTGCTATTGTTTGCTTTTTGTTCGTCTGTCTGTCCGTCTGTCAGTCCGTCCGGGCCCATTTATGCGGTTTTGAATTACTTTTAGGGGACTTGTCCTAAGTCACCTTAAGGTGGACCAGACTGTCATCAACTGGTGTTGCCTTAAGTAGGAGCCCCCCTCCCCCTCTTCTTATTTCCGAAGATGCTGTTTCTGAAAGTAAAATGTGGATAATTATGACATGCAACTCAAATTTGAATAAACAGAGTTCTACCCTTCATGGTATTCTAATGAAAATTGGTTTTTACAAACTATAACTAGCTAGCCGTCGGAAAAAAATTGCAAGAAGGCACCATTTCTTTATATACACTGAAACAAATGTATTTAAACATTTATCTAGATAAAGTATGATCAACAAAAAGGTAATTCGAGTTGGGCCTGACAGAGGGCGAGGTATCGATCATATTTCATTTTAATGCATTTTTAATGTCACCTTTGAACGAGTACAACCACATATATACACAAAAAAAGATGCATTTCGTGGGTAACACATTTCTAATGACTTTAATTTGCATTAAAGTCACTAAATATAGAAAGTACCGCAATCCATTGGGCTCGTGTGTTAGAGAGAGAACGCATGATTTTTGCCCAAAAATGGCGGAAGTTACCAGAATCTAGTAACTTTAATGTTAGGGATTGTTCCACCTGTTTGGAGATATCTGTATATATTTTTATAAAACATGACAGTACTATGAAGTTAGGTTATAAAAAATGACAGCTATTCAGATTTTATTTGTCAATTTTTTTAAGTTGGCACCAAATTTGCCCAAAAATGGCGGATGATTGCGGTACTTTCTATATCTAGTGACTTTAATTTGCATTACAGTGACTTTATAGAGACAGTGGCGACAACAGGGTATCTCGTTTTTGATTGGTCGTTGGTTCCGGTCGCCATATTGGAGCTAAATTCCAAACTGGCCAATAGAAAACCTTCAAAACGACGCGGTACACTCCGTGCTATAATTATTAATTATACTGTTTTGACAGTGTCACCTGTAATTGTCACGGCTTCATGTTACTAGTTTACACTTTGCTTCTTGTATTTGCTTTATTTTACGTTTTCCGTCTCCAGTTTTATATAAACTCGATTTTTAAAGACGCATATAGTTTGGATTTATTACGATATTATAAGGTATGTAATCCGCTTAGTGTTTTTAGATGTAAAACTGTGCCTAACCTTACGACTGGTAATTGATGTAAAATTTTTTTCAGAAGCCCTAAATACCTAATGAGTTTAGATAGAAAACTGGTTAGAGAAGCAGCTTATCCGAAATTTAGCAGCAAATTCAATTGTGATCGTAAATACGCTTGAATTGGTTTCATGTTTGCTGGAGCACATGGAATATTGATCTCTTGTACTCCGTGGACTAGATCAACGTGTTTTGTCTTCCATTTAAGAGACTAAAGAAATACTTTTAAGTCTGGAAGGAGCAACACGCGACAGGGGACAAGAAGTGACAGAAGACACTGAAATGTCAAACACAATTTAATGATTATTTATATGTACATTTTGGATATTGCACCATATGTCATACTACTTATTATACCGTTTTCCATATACCCATACCATTTTGAATTTGGGAGGCATTTGTTTTCCCATAGGTTGTTCTGCAAAGCTTTAAACGATCATTTCTGCGCCGTTCGTTTTGAACAAGAATCTTTACTTAAATGAAACTGACATTTATTATTCTACGCTCACAATTTGACATGACAAGGTATATTGATCTTACAATCAATTTTTTAGCTCCAATATGGCGGATTATGATAAGTT
Source organism: Photinus pyralis (assembly GCF_008802855.1). NCBI lineage: Eukaryota > Metazoa > Arthropoda > Insecta > Coleoptera > Lampyridae > Photinus > Photinus pyralis. Next base: position 34,076,752 of record NW_022170596.1, on the reverse strand, counting down.
GTCGCCACTGTCCTTATAAAGTCACTGTAATTTGCATTACAGTGACTTTATAGAGACAGTGGCGACAATAGAGTGTCTAATTTTTGATTGGTCGTTGAGATCGGCCGCCATTTTGCGTCAAATGTCACGTGTTTCCGGTAATAGATATGTCACTCGCATTCCCGCGCTTCTATAAACGTCACTGGTTGACAAATTTGAAGTACAGGTGCCATGATATTCCTACAAGAAATAGTATCATGACAGATGACAGCCTGACATTAGCGACTTCTGCAGTCAAATGTCAGAGGCAGACGATGAAAAATTTGTGTTTCGATGGCCGTGAATTCAGTACCTAATTGTATTTCCGCGTGCAATTAGCATTGGAGGACAAAGGCATCGAAAAATAGCTGAAAACGAACGTGGCGGAACCTAATATGTGTGACAATGGGGCAGCAATTGAGGATATTGTTGTGAAACGCGATACCATATTCGACTCGCAGTGCAATAGCCCATCGAACAATTTCTATGAGTTGGATTCAGCGAAGAGATTATGTTGACGAGGCAGAGTAAGACGTTCAATTGAAAGGATGGTTTTCAGAAAGCAGTTGATGGAATCTGGACCATCCTCTAAGGCGGAGCTGTGGAAGTTGAAAGATATGATGCTGAACCCACTGATCTGTGACCTGTGGGATGATCAAAAAGTGTTTTCAATTACTTACTCAATGGTAGCGAAAATGATAATTATACGTGTTTTGCTTAGACCAATTATTTTGTAATAAATTGATTGGAGAGGAATTTTGTGTTTTATTTAATAAGTGTAATAATCCGTTCTTCTTGATATTACTGTCTTTTCATTTTCTTCACCTGCAAAGATATTCAAAATTTTACATTGAATAAATGTTCTTAATTCTGATATTCAGTCCAATTGTTATAAATTTTCATCTAAAAAGGAAAGATGTTCACATAATACTTGTAGGGGTTTGTTTCTTACTAGAAACAACCAAATTCATATTCATATTTAGTTTTCATATCGCTAATTGTACTAATAAAACGTTTAGAAAATAGTCGTTCACAATATGTGTAACGCAACCACCGCGGTGTACACCACACATGCCTACGTGTATTGTGTGTTGCCAACTTTTGACGCAAAATGGCGGCCGAACTCCTATTGTCGCCACTGTCTCTATAAAGTCACTGTAACTGTGATGAGCCAGTGGCGACAATAGAGGATCTACACAACACATGTCAAACATGTATTGTGTGTTGCTTATACTTCAAATTTGAATTTTCGATGCAACATGGCGGATGGGCTCCCAGTGTCCTCACTGTCTGTACAAAGTCACTTTATATCTAAATAGAGTGACTTTTTGCGAGACAGTGGCGACAATAGATTGTTTTAATTTTTGATCGGCGGCCATTCTGCCTCGAGTTTCTGCTACATGTATATGATTATTGTGTGTCATACGTGTATTGTGTGTTGCCTACACTACAATTGTATTGGTATTTAATAATTCCTAATTTGAATTTTCGATGCAATATGGCGGCTTAAGGCGGAAACACATTACTGTCACGTCACATGAGCTCACGTGCTATCACGTCAAGCATACCTTCGCGTGATGGCACGCTAGGAGATACACTTGTGTGCGCTCACGGCGTCGCGCGGTAAATGTCGTTGCAATTTAAGATTTGCATTTAGTCATTAGAAGCGATGAAGCGAAGTAGATTCTTCTTCGTCCAGTTCTTCAGACGAGTAAGAGGCTGGTGGCTGCTTTTACAGTGGCTAAGATTCTACCAATTTCCTCCCAAGCTTCTTGTCGAACCCTCTAATCCCGGTACTCAGCAGAGGAGTGATTGTATAGCCCTTCGTGCTGTCTCACCAGCCAAATTAAATGTTCGTCCATCTTTTCTGGACGAAACCACTTCGGAAAACACTTGACGTGATGGCACGTTCTACCACAAAATGTAATTTTGCGGGATAACGGAGGCGTGATATCATGCGAGATCAGAACAGCACGTCGTGAATGCGTAAGGTGACAGTAGTATGATTCTAAAGACATAAAACGTCATAAACTTCTATACGTCAATGGAGTTGCACATTTTGCGCAGGTAACGTGAGTTTGCGTTATAGCACATGAGCTCACGTGACGTGACAGTAATGTGTTTCCGCCTTTAGGGGAGCTTTTAGCTCCTATTGTCGCCACCATAAAATGAATAAGGTAAAACTAAGGAAGATGTTCCGGAGTCGTTCAACTCGAACTACTGACTGGTCTACTTAGTTGGACCAAGTGGTTGGAAGGACGTTTCACTACTGTTCGGTTTTACGACGATGGTTCCCAACCCGGAAAATATCTCTTTTAACTGAAGGTCACTAAGGACTTTAATTTGCAACCTTTTTCACGTATGATTGAAACGTACTTAGCTACTTCTCTGCACGTAATATTTACTGCTGGTTAGACTCAAATTCAAATAAACAAGAAATAACAGGCATTCTGCGATAAATTCCCGGGAACCGACCGAAGTTCTGTCGCGATTCGAAAACACAAAATAAAAAACCGACCCTACGGTTATCTGTTCACGGACTTGGACCTATTGCTGATACTTGTGGAAAATCACTTGTGGAACAGTATTTAGCACTTTTTCCACTAAATATTAATTCATTTTTGAGGCACATGTCAATATGCGACAAGCTTTTCTTGCATAACTCGCACTATACTTCAGTAAAATTTAAATTACAAATGCAAAATATACCTATTCACTGTAACGTTTGGTATTGAAAATTTTTAGATACACGGTAATTCAAAAATATATATTCAGGTACCATCTCAAGTGGTCTTACACATTTTTTTTGTGTGAAAACTTAAGGCGCCTGTGAGTCGTGGGATATGGTGATAACATGCACTCTGCGATAAATTCGTAGTAACCGACCGAAGTTCATTCGCGATTCGAGACTTATCTAACACAAAATAAAAACCAACTAAACTTCGTTGAAAGCTTCGCGTTAAATGTCTCTGGCGGTTCGGCGTGAATTGCCTCGCGACTTAACACCAATATCTTGACGGCTAAACTCGAATTCAATCGTGGCTTAACGCGCATTGCCCCACGGGTCTATACCAAAAACTTAATTACCACTACTTTCCTTTTTTTAAACACAGCCATTCCGTGTATCAAACCTTGTCCACCAATCAAAACAAGTTTTTTCGTCCAATTAATCCGGTAAGCTTGATAATCACGACTGTAAAATCAACCAAAAAAATCCGGTAATCTGTATCAAACGCGTCAGTCATGCGACTCACTGGCGCCGCCCGATTTTGCAAGCAATTAACCAGTCAGAACCCTATTCAGGAACAACTCGCCCACATAAAAAAATCAACAATAATCAACACTAAAACTCAGTAAACCTTGTTATTTAACTGATAAAAATCCGAAATTGTCAACACTCTTAAAGTACACTGTACTGCATTGAATACACATATAGGATGGCTGCCATAAGTATACACCAATAATCATAGCAATATTCTCTGCGTCGTCCGAACTCTCAGTACTGATGGATTCATTCGGCTGCCCCACCTTCGATAAAAACTCCTAGGTTTCGTACAATTAATCGCCCCTTTGATTTTGAAACTCCAATACGATTACTCAAAATTACGTTATCAAAGGGTTAATATCAATGTCATATAAAAAATATTATTTGCGCACAATCCGATATGCGAAGACATACAACATGGAATTCATGAATTCATTCTTCTAGTTTTCAGGGCCTCATTAATTTTGCGGTTTAAAAAGTTCTGGCATTGGTCAGTTTCCAAGTCGTAAATTATCCTAAGGGTCACCAAACCGTAATTCGCCTTTTTGCGCATTTTGTCCGTATTCACCGTAATAGTTTTTCATTCGCAAGATTGCGGATGAGGATAATTTAAGTTTGATTTGCGCATTACACATAATCAACTTGGCTACGATAAATTACAGGGGGTTGACTTGACTTAGCTCACGGTTCAAAACGCATTGTTCTCTCACGGTTCGATTCGAATAACTAACTTTTTTTTAATGACGGCCGTTCCGGGATGCAAACTTTCCACCAATAACAACATTTTTGGTCCAATCAAATTCCTTGACATGCATAAATTAACTCTCTGATCTTACAAAATCCATGTTAAATAGAAAATTCCTAAAGTTATTTTTATTTCAGATGGAGGGGCTGGTGCGGGAGATGCAGGACTCGGAGAACGGAGTACCAGTGCGGAGTCAAAAACTCTTCTTAACATCCATTCCCTCCGCTTTCATGGGTAAGTAATTAGTAATAAATGATTAAATTGATTCTGTCACAACGTAAGGCCAAGTCTGTAGTCAGAAGTTTTGAACGGTAATCAGTCACAAGATTATAATAGTATGTACATTATTTGTCTGCGAAAATGTTGTACCTTTAGGAAAAGTGGAAGTGATTTTGCGATAATGCGTAGGTTATAAAAGAAGTTGTTCCAGAATAACTGAGGGGGCGTTTCTTCGTTTTTGAGCCATAGAGACTTTTGATAGTAAAATTTAACAAAAGAGCACACTTGCATATTTCATTCAATTTAAACGTCCATATTGCTTACATTTATTTTAGCCAAGGACGAAACTATCTGCCGCGTGACCAGTCTTTCTCAAAAACGTCAAAAATAAACACAAACTGAAATTATGCGCACTTTCACAGAAGTATTATTTAACAGAGCGCGTTTGGAAATTACTCACGTAATAAATGCTTTCCCAGAAAATCTCAAGCGTACACGTTCCAATTTCTTACGTTGCAACTCGAAAACAAAATCTCATTAAATTGATCACGACTGAACGCGAATTCAACTGGAAAAGGGCACGTTGAAAAGACGAAACCAGGTTAAAGAGACTAAAACAAATCTTCGAGCTGTCTGCCATGTCGTCACTGTGATATGTAAAGAACTTAAGCGTGCACGTCGAAAGCGAGACAATAAATAAGACGAAAAGCCCAAATGTGAAATTGGTTAAATCGAGCAAACTATGCCGTTCCTATAACTTCCACTAACCAGAGTATTATGTACCTCTAATTTCAAAAATCTAAACATAGTAATAGATATAATGAATCTAATCAACTACAAGAGGTTCAGATTGTTTGACATAAGCAACCGCATAACGCAATTTAATGGGGGATAGAATCTCTTAGCTACTTTGACTATATCGAGCGCAAATTTTCTTTGATCTTCCTTTTAGCATTGAATTAGCCGCCTTTATTCACTCTGTTGCACTCCTTTCTATTATCGCGTACGCATCCAAGGCGCCACGCTTCAGTGCGATATACTAAAAGCAGAGAATTAAGCTGTGCGGGAAACACTGCGTGCAAACCGGCATAAACATATACCGCAATAAACACAAATACGCCCACTAACAGCATTTGTGGCATATTTTCGTTAGAAGTAGCGTTGTCGTTAAACGCCCTGCAAATAATTCTTCCATAGTCTCATGAATAGCGGAAATTTTACGAGATGAATGTCAATAAAAAAATAAGGTAAATGTTAGTCCGCTGTTCTGAGAAAACCGTCAGACAATGCGTGTTGAATAGTGAGTGAAGTTAAGTCGGCCACCTGTAAATTATCGCAGGGTAGACTTTATTTTATGTGTAACTGTAGACACAAAACTCCTAACCCTCCTTTTAATTTTTATAGGTTGGTCTTTATCGAACAAGAGAATTCTTTTTTGATGACCTTGTATATTGGTGTGAAACTCTAACAATAGAGAGCGTGTATACTTTCGGAGAAATTCCTTGCTAATACAGGTAGCGGAGTTAAGTAATGCGAAAAGTTGTGGGACTCTTAAATTCAATAGATAATCTGCGAATTAGAGATCATTACGGTAAATACGAACAATAGCGCAAGTTTTAAAGACACAAAATGAAATTATGTGACCATGAAAACTAGAGGAATGGATTCGTTGAATTTCACAAGCGGAATTTGAATTGACTTCTAAAGGTGCCATTCATTATATGAAACCTAGGATTTTGTATAAACTGTTTTTGTCAATCATTTGGATCACGCCATTGGATCAACCAAAAGAATAATCGCTCAAAATTGATCATGTTCGGCAGTTACGATTGAAATAATGTTGTTCAAAAGTTACTTCAGTACGAATCTCTGTATCCTTGACGAGGTAACCAATTTATGAATGACAAGTAAACGGTGATCTAAATTTTTACGAAAGTAATCGTTCTCATGTTCCTTGAAGAGGGACTATTCAATTAATTACTACTTATTTTAATTCCACTAGATGTTTAGGGGTTCTAAGGAAATGTTTCTTATCTACGCCCACTCGTCGAGATTACCGGTTTATTGATTGGTGGTTTTTTGTGTAAGCTGGCCGCTACCAGGTATACAGATTCCTTAACAAGATACTGTGGTTATCTCATAATTATCATGAGTGTAAGGTAATTGACGGATTCGCACAACTTGATGACGAGTTGATTTTTTCGGCCCGAATAAACGCCAAAACGACGAAAAAATATCGACTGTCGTAAATATAAGGCGATTATTCCATATGTTGAATGTGGTCCGATTTTTGGTTGAAAATGTGCGCTGCTCACCCCCTTCGTCGAAGTGGATCGGATGGTATGCCATCAGTTGGGAGACTTTTGGGACCGCATTTGACCAATTGTTAGTTTTTCAAATTTTTCATATCGATGAAGTGCGTTTCGAAGGGGGGAAGCAGTTCATATGGGCCCACACTCGCGGGGGACTGCTCGAAAGCCTTAACCAAATTTTCTGGTGGTAGCCGCACATCGAAAAAGTCCAGCGTGTAAAAAATTGGTGAAATCGGTGAGGCTAAAAAAAGTTCTTAAAGAAAACGTCGAGAACTGCTTGCAATTATTACAAATCACGTCAGCGGATGAAAGTCAACGGCAACCTTGATGTCACGTCGGCAAAACGGACGGATGACGGACTCGAGCGCCACCAAGGGTTACGGTCTGGCCCTGATCAAGGTCGGCGGTGGTAGCGCTTTACGGAATGCTCTCGGACGCCTCGGGCAAACTCAATCAGAGTAAACGGCAGCAGGAAAACAACTGTAGACATTTCTATGCAAGAAAAAGCACACACTGTAAATACGGTAGAAACAAAAATTAAAACGATGTGAATGCAAAATGGCAAAAATGGAGGTATTTACGAACGTAATTTGAAAAGATGCAAACGGCAAAATGATCATCTCTAAACAACCGCTTTACCCCTTTATAAAATTTGGCCATGGTAATGGAGGGAACGACGGTTTCCCCAACCAGCTCAGTGTATTCGGATAAGAACTTCCAAAAATTAAAACTTCTTTGATTAATTGTGTGGCCTGCTGACGTCCTAAAAATCTGTAATGCTTTTAAAATTCAAATTAAGAGCGTTTCTTTTGAGACCACTCACGATTTAATCGGATGCTGTTTCTGCAACTCATTAAACTAGTTACGTATTATTAATCATACTCACTTAAATATGCGAGATAAAATTTCTAAATACATACTTCTAATTAACACCCATTGTCTCTTGCAATTTCTCAGTTCGGTCAAATGCCTCTTATCAAACAGATACCGGCCTAAACCGACATGGCCTTGCAGTTACTCATTTAAAATTACCATAAGAAACTAAAATCGGCTAATAATGACTTAACGGCTCTGAAATTCTAAAATATTTTCGCTCTCGTCTTCTAAATGTCAAGAAATTTTGGAAACAACCAATTGAAATATCTTGACGGGAAAGGTTGCAAACGACAGCTTTTGTTTAGGGTAATGGCGGTTGAAACACAACTTTAGACATTACATCAATTATTTTTACCTTCTGTCTTCCACTTCTAGAGTCAACACAAATACTTTCGGCACGACACTTTTCGCTTCCAGATACCCGTACCGGGTTGTCATGAAAGTATGTAAACTTCAAGGCGGACAATAGGTACTGCGTTACATTATATGTCATGTATACAGAATACACATAATTCGGTTATGCAACTAACAAAGAGAACAAAATCTTACGAGTTCTAATCTCACAGAACTGCTAAGTAATATCTTTTCATTTAACATTGATTAATTGAATTGAATTCATAATAATTTAAACGCAGCTTTTATAATTCACAAAATATGCATGTAGTTTAATCCCACCAATGGTATACAACCAAAGGGGGCGTAATTTAAGGATATTTCTTAAATAAACTGTACGCTGTCGCAATTATGTCTTGCGCTTATGCCGCGCGGCGCATGGACTGTAAGTCAAAGAAAGAGACGTATTTTGATATTACGCCCCATGTAGAGAGAGAACACAAAAAATGATTTTCTCATTCGAGATCGAAAAGGTCATTGAATTGCCTGGAGGTAACTAACGGATTAAAAATAGCGAAGCGCATCTGCAATAGGTGGTACTTGTTTTAATGCGCGTGTTGTGCCACAACACCGCTTTGAATCGTGGCGATTAAATGAGGAGTATTTATTTTTGTGTGATATAAATATAAAAAAGTTGACGATGAAGATGCTTGTACTTCGACGATTGTTTATAATCTAAAACTTGAAATATGACATAGACTTGGGTTTCACAAGCATTGAAGATAGTAAAGTATTGACACAACACCAAATGAAATGAAGAAGCATCTAAAAACACTGCTCCTGAGATATATAATTGAGTAAATTCTTGAAGGCCATTGTAGAAACTTTATCAAAGGAAACAACCTAACAATATTCCTTTATCCACGAATTATCCATAAACTTATTTTCCGATATAGAGCAACAGTTTATTGGAATAGTATTTGCAATTCATCTTTGTGAGGGAACTGACTGACTGTTTTAGGAAGAACTCTAGGCAGTTACAAATAATGTTACCACTGAGGCACATTTCCAGTGGAATCATTGAAAAATAAGAAGGCATAAACAAACTCTCTCTCTGAATATAATCGGTAAAGGTTTGGTGACAACAATAAAGCTTAACTTAAACTGGTGAACTATTACAAACCAATCTTGTAGTTAGTAGAATCGTAACTAATATTTCTTGGAAATGAAGGAATGAACGGAAAACTTCACGATTTCCAAGAAACTGTGAAAACGTACAGTGTAACAAATCAATAATGAGGAAACTTTCCTTTCGAAATTTAACTTCTTCCATTAGAAACGTCAAATTGCTACATCATGTGCAGTCGTTGGCCAAATAAATTTAAACTTTGACGCGAATAATTCATATGGTCGTGGCATGAATGACGGCAATAAAAACGCGCGTGCTCGTTATTTATGATGTGGCATTTCCAAATTTGGCGTCTTTTCACCGTATCTAGATTTAGGTAACGTAGTGGAGTACTAGCTGTATTTGAGTAATTCGGCATATTGAGGATTGACCCAACCGAATACGGAAGACATTGAATTCCGACTAATGCGCGTGCCATAAATTGAGGTGAATTAATTTTAGGATTGTCAATAATTCATAGCGTCGCGTTGTAAATTCCGTTTGAGAGTTTCTACAGCTCAAAAGTTCGAAATACTGAATTTCTCATTGCAAAACGGTTTTACGATGGCGGCGCACGCACGAAATATTTCGTTTAATTGCATTCTAAGGCACTAACGCTATCGTACGGATTTTTGTAATTACGTCGTTTAAATACGTATTAATACGTCAGATTGGTTTTGGTGATTTTTAAGGGGTGTCATGTTTATTTCCGTGGAAAAGTGAAACAAGAGAGATTGCATCAAAATGTCGAGCGGTTTAGAGTTAAATTTGACGGTAACCTACACGATACGGGAATAATTTATTCAGGAATGTTAACAATGTCTGAAGTTTGAAGTGCGATAAACCCCCTTCAAGTGCAAAATGTACCTACTCGTAAAAGTTGATGCAAAATTATGTGCAATACCAACGATCATTACGATCTTAAACTTTTTAAGCTGGCTGCGTAAGCTTTCCGTATATTTTATTTCTTTTTTGATGGGTTACTTACAGTCATGAAAATTTTACGGTTCAGTGTAAGTTTCCTGTGAAATAAAATTCTTCCCCACTGTTCATAAGATGAGTGATTTTTGCGTTTGCGTCGCTTTCGAAGGTGAATTATGACCTGGGAATTCCCTACTTAATTTATTTATTGCAACAGGAAGGATAACTGTAGGATTCAGTCTTATATACCACTTTCAGTTTTAAGGGAAGTTCAAATGGAATACCTGCCTTTTATAAGTCAAACTCTGCAAGACATACTCCGCAAGTACGTGCAGATTTTTTAATGGAACTACAAACTGCCAGTGGTAGAAAGAAGGGGTTTCCCATTTAAAACAAGTGTAAATTGTGCAGATAAACTACAATGTTTTACCAAAATAGTATCGTAAAGTTTTTGGATATGTAACGGATATTACCATTTATTCTTCTACTTATAAATATCTATATTCATTGTTCACCAGGAGTTCTATATGCGTTCTAGCCACCTTCTTTCCGGACCGGCTATGTAAACCGTGTTTGAGACCGTTTCTTCTATGTAGATTTCAAATTGACCTCCAGCTGCTCTGCACGGACCGGATACAGAATCCTAGTACATTTTCCGCCGTGGAAATTTTCAACTTTCTTGTTTTCATCTTGGAAATGCTGCGAAAATGTTCGCCTGGAGAGCGGCGGTGCTTGAATGAAAATGATGGCTCGCTCTTGACTTAATTTCTATGTTCGTGATCCACCCAGTGGACGGTTTAACGCGATATTTTAAGCTTTTTGTCATTCAACATTCGGTTCCCATAGACGAATTTAACTCGGTTCTCTTTGCTCTTATTTTAATATAATACGTAGGTAACGCAGAATAAATATTACGCTTAAGGTTAAGTAAAAAGAAGCCAACATGAAATACGCAATTCCCTTTTAATATCCACACACACAAGATCTGTATTTAGATAATGTATTTTTACTAAACTGTACAAATTTCCGTATACGTCCGGTTACAAATACTACTAGGAGGGCAACGTTGACAAGGATTGACAAAAACTGGAGTGGAGAAGCTTTCTTTAGACACAAACACTTAAATGCCATCTGTGACACAATCAAACTATACGCTATATTGCATTTTCGCTTTGTAAGTACCCTCTTGTGTGTACGAGATATTCCCACTTAAGGATTTGCCATATTACCATCGCCCCGTTCTGGAGATATTCGACTTTTTTCTATTTCTATGACGCTGCAATTTCAAGATAATCGGATTTGAAGTTCCTCGTTCCCCGGTCGATAAGTCTCGTCCGCTTTTTGGATATGCGGAATTAAAACGAATCTCCATATTACGCGAGAAAAAAAGACGGTGGTAAGTAAAAATTAATTGCTTTGGATATTTACGCAATAATGGCAAATGCTCTTTAACAATCGTCTCGTAAACATCAGCGTTTATTCTTCGTATTTCCTATTTAAAAGAACAACCACCTCCATCCGTAAATTCCATATCGTTGTTTTCAGGCGATACTCGGAACTCTGGTCCGTCGCTCGAACTGATAATCACATGCGTTGTTTATCTCGCACGTGGCATTGTTTGTCGTAAAACCAAATAATTTTCGAATATATATTCCCTTATTTATGAGCTTTAAACAAGAAATAAAGAGTGAATTAAACAATTACTGACTAAATTTATAATAAATAACTAACATTGAAATGACAATTTAACAATTTTTCTAATTCTATCTACTCAAAATTAAAAAAATTCTCAGATCCTATAAAATAACTTCAATGATTTTAAAAAATGCGCTTCTTCACACGAATTCCATACATATAAAATTTCATTTGCACAAACCCTTGGATTTTGTGCCAAGGTCGTGGTCTTGGATTCAAGACCATGGTCGTGGTATTGGAATCTGAACTAAGGAGCGACCTTGTTTTATGGTACAAGGTCGTTCCCCGGCAAAGAATTACGTGACTAAGAAGTAATCTTGTTTTGAGGTGCAAGGCCGTGTCCTGGGATTTTGAAGTACTGTAATTAAGGCTTGCCCTTGGTGAAGATGGCGTTAAGGTGCCAAAAGGACGCATTCGTAGTCTTATTTAGCTTTCAATGCATCATAACTCAAATTTAATCAAAATCAGATGAATCCTTAGGAAATAGAGTTAAGGTGGCCAAAAGAGCAACACCACTCTTAAAAAATGGCAAATTATTCATTTCAAATTTTTCAGAGAAGAAAGAAAGCAAAAGCGTCCTAACCAAACAAAAAAGGTTCTGTACTTACGTATTTTAAAATTCACCAAAAGTATTCACCCACGAAAGGATGCACTATAATCGCATAAACTCTTAGAAAATAATGAGGGATTTATGCAACTGATTACGGAAAATATCAAAATTAATACGGTACTTACGAATGTAACTATCAAAATGTCAAAAGCAAAAGATCCCCCCTAAACAACACTTTCCCTTTGGTCTTAACGTTTAAATTAATTAAGAGTGCTTCTTTGAAACCTCTCACGAGTTAATCGGATCCTGTTTACTGCATCTCATTTAATCGTAAACCTACATGGACTTGAAGTTTTAATGCTCTTTTTAAATTACCATAGGAAACTAAAACCGGCTAATAATAACTTCACGGATCTGAAATTGTAAAATATTAATTCTAAATCTTCTAAATGTCAAGAGCTTTAAGACGCAACAAAGATAATTGAAATATCTTGACGGGAACGATTGCAAACGGCGAATTAATTACGACTTTTGTTTAAGTTATCTTCAACTTCTAGAACCAACACAAATGCTTTTTCGACACACTTTTCGTAACGAAGCGACCAACTTGAAACGCTTCTAGATACATGGTGCTCATCTACAGAGTGATCACTAAAATTGGTAAATTCAAGGCAGAAAACGAGTTGGAGTTTCTAATTGTCTGGCTTTTCAATTGGGATATAACCCCGAGCAAAATATTGTTCAAGATCCCGTAGCGGCACATCCCATTTAGATTGGGTATTTTGATCGGGGTGATGCTCAGGGCTATGTTCCAATTGTAAAGCAACGTGGTCAGGAAATCCAAGTAAAGACAAAGAGTTTAATTAATCTTATTTTATCGGTCTATTACAAATTCTGAAACTTATTTCAAAATTTAAACCTATTTTTTGGATGTCCGTTTCCACCGGGTGGGTTAGGGCCGTCTGGTAGATGGTCAGTAATCTTCATCTTGGGTGGTACCGAACAAGACTGGTTCCAGCCTACAATAAATACATTACCGTTTGCAGATGACTAAACAAAACTACAAAAAACAAAATGTGTCAGTCAAAAAGACGAAAGTTATGCCCTTTAAAGAGAAATATCCGATACTTGGAGAGTAATTAGGTGAAGGTGAAGGTATAAATTATACTAGAAACAGTATATACCATATACTATTTCTTGTAATGTTTAGCGCATTGTTTAAGGATTAAAAAAAATGTGCTATTCTTGCCCTTTGTCCGTCCGTCCGTCCACCCGTCCGGACCCACTTCTACCGTTTTGATCTACTTCTAGGGGAATGGTCCTAGAGTCCTGGAATGTTTTGCAGTAGATAGCCTACACCTTGAAGGTGTGCCAGACGGCCATGAAATTTCGCTGTCTAAAAGGCCCCCCCCTCCCCCCGTGTATAACTTTTACATACGACAACCAATTGGTGTCAGATTTTGCACACGCATGCCTTTAGTGGTGCCAAGTTAAACTTTAGAGAATGGGTGGGGGGGTAAACACATGTTCTACCCTTCACGGTATTCTAATGAAAAGTCTCATCGAAATAAATTGGTTTGTAGAAACTTTAACCTTCCAGTGCGACTCTTTTTCGAGATCCGTGAATAAAAGCAAATATAACGCCAGTTTCAAAATTTGGTTTTACGCATGCGCAGTCCCAACTTTATTATTTATGGAAGGATTTGAATGAAATTTGATACATAGCCACTTGGAATAATAGCAAATGTAGAGCCATTTCCAAATTTGGTTTTGTGTAGGATGTGCAGTGCCAACTTTATTATTTATGGAAGAAATTTCGTAGGGATTTAAAAAAAATGCGCTTTACCTGCACAAGGGTTGTGCACAATTTGCACTTGTTTCGTATTTGCGACCGTTATCAAGAAAAAAAGTAAAAATCCATTTTCAGTAGGTAGCTAAATGAAAGTATAATTTATAACATTTTCCCGTAGGCCCTAGGTTTATTCAGATCATATCTTGCTTGCATTAGTTTTGACAGTTGGCATTGAAAATTATATATTTTTGTTGTTTATAAATTTTAAGGTGTACGGTAGAACTATAACACCCTGTAGATCTGTAACGAAAAATATATAAACTTTTAGATATAAAATAAGGAAAAGAATTAGCCCCTTCCGTATTTACATCATATTTAGCAACACCCTGTACATTCCTAAATAACAATAACATGAAGAAGATATTAAAGTTAAGGGGCCGTTCTCAAAGATTATCAATTTTCTCGAGCATATATCTTGAAAATGTAATTTGTAACTTGTGAATCAAATGGGAATTGTAAAGACACTTTGTCAACTTTTATGGAGTGTCAAACAAGATTGTTTACGATGCACCATTTTTAAGGTATATAAACAACTTTCAGAAGTGAAACTTCGGCTACAACTAACACGTACACTCTCTTTTGAGCATCACTTGAGTTGTTGACATTTGTGTCAATGACAATGATTAATTAAGTCAGTAACGGATGTTTTAAGCTTTGAGACGTTTTGAAGCAGTTGTGATAGTGATGGAAATATGCGAAAGCTTACAATTCGATACATTTTATTGTTAATTTCCAAGATACTAATTTATTAAGAGGAGCAAATTTGAATTATAGCGCCCTCTATGTACCACTCTTATGACATAACTACCCTGTACGTAAATTATTTACAATTACATTTTTTTTTTTTTGTCCACAACTCCGAGACGTTAAATCATAATGTTAAGCGTGGTGGACAGCGATTAAGGTCTAACCTTCATAATCCAATTAGTGCCATAAAATAGGGAGACGCTCATAAAAGAATAGTGTAAGAGCGGAATGAGAATCCCAGATTATAACGGCATTACCAAACAAGTCGTATAACGCTCCGCTTTTTATCCCTTTTCATTTTAAGTGCGAATTTCTTTTGTAAAAGTTCGAAAGAATTGCTTGGTTAGGTACCAACCTTTGAGGAGACGATTTTATTCCTCCACGCACTTCGCTAAGAAGCTCTAAATATTCCAGGCAGGGCCGATCAAGTTTAATCTATGAGATATTTATTTGCGCTATTACACTCCCCATAAATTTAATTTTTGTCTGCAAATGCCTTTGAATGTAACTCAACCCTCAATAACGTCATTCGGGAAAATTGAGTTTCTAAATTCCGAGAATGAGAGTAAACAGTTTCTACGAAAACCACTCGAGTGAGATGAATCATATTTGTGGATGTATTTGCATTCTTGTCTTGTCAGTATGTTTTTGTGAGAATTTCAATAAGGGTTTTAAAGGAAAAATTTAGAGACGCAGAAGAACTTTCAAGGAGCTTGCTTACACTTCGTAAACCTCTATCACCATATTTTGCTCGATTCTACATTCCAGAAATCGAACGCAACGTGTTTTTATTTGGGAAATGGATATTACCCCAATTCCGCGCCTCTCTAGCTCACAATCGACGCATATCGAAGAAAAAAAAATGACTATTACCTTGACTATTACTAACTATGTTATTATTGAAACTACGGTCCTTATCACATAGACAGGGTAGATAACAAGTCCCGGAACGGTCGTTTAAACTCCGTTAACAAAGATTAATTATAATGGCTTCCTTTTTCGACTTTCGGTTTAGTTAGAAATTACCGTAACTTTTTTATTTCCAAATGCGGTACACCCTGTATATTTTATTGTTAACGGTTTTAGAGACCGACGGGACCGCGAGAGGGAAAAAAGCGAAAGAAAATTTGTTGGCGGGTCCGGAAGTGGCGATTTGAATGAAATTTGGGGTACTTTTCAACCGATATCATTAATTACGGTACTGAACTTTCTTTACGAAAAAATGATTTTATACGTTTTTGTTAAGTAGCAGAATTCTTAACGAATCTATTATAGAACAAGTATAAATTGTGCACAATCCTTGTGCAGGTAAAGCGCATTTTTTTTAAACACCCCTACGAAATTTCTTCCATAAATAAGAAAGTGGGCACTGCACATCCAACACAAAACCAAATTTGGAAAATGGCGCTACATTTGCTTTTATTCCAAGTGGCTATGTATCAAATTTCATTTAAATCTCTCTATAAATAAGAAAGTTAGGACTGCGCATGCGCAAAACCAAATTTTGAAACTGATGTTAAATTTTCTTTTATTCGAAGTGGCTCTGTATCAAATTTTATTTAAATGCCCAATGGTTATATTTCTTCCAGACGTCCCAATCGCCCTTTGTAGGTACTTTCCTTTGACAAAGGGATCGAAGAGGAAGACTATGGTTAGTATAAATTAATTCCTTACGTTGAGACCTTTCATTAGAGTACCATGAAGGATAAAACTAGTTCCACACCCCCCCCCTCCCCCTCCACCCCGTACTTTGATAAGAGGACAGAAAGAAGAGCAGTAGTTTGTACTTGGCACCACTAAAGGCATGCGTATACAAAATCTGAGACAAAATCTGAGATTATTGGTTGTCGTATGTAAAAGTTATGCATGTTTTACTTTCAAAAACAGCATCTTAGGAAATAATTTGTGGGGTGGTCCCCCTTTTAGACAGCGAAATTTGATGGCCGTCTGGCACACCTTCAAGGTATAGGCTACCTACTGCAAAAAATTCTAGGACTCTAGGACCATTCCCCTAGAAGTAGTTCAAAACGGTAGAAGTGGGTCCGGACGGACGGACAAAACGCAAACAATAGCACATTTTTTTTAATTTTTAAAAAATGCGCTAACAATTAGCTATGTCAATACAATTGTATACGAGGATCTAAAATAAACATTTTTCCAAATAAACTGGAGGTGGTTCAAAATGTTTAATCTGGGAGCCATCCCTTTCTCCCAAATGGCGGTTTATTTTTAATTTTTCTCAGCGACCGTCATTCATTGGAGGATGGAATTAATTCTGCGGTTGCAAAAATTTACACTGGAAGTAGATAAGAAAGTTGAAAAATTAAAGTGGAAACGCAAATTTTGGGACCACTGAAACGACCCTTTTCGACTTTCATAAATGAACACAAACCGGGCACAATTACCAGTATCTCCGCACAAAAGGTGGGAGCATACTCACAAATCAGCACAAAACGAGCACTAACTAATGTATTAATGAACTTCAATTTTTGAATGCACTGCACGTCAATTTCTTCAATGCAGTGCTTGTCCAAAAATCCAAAAATTTCGTGTCCAGCATCAGGAGCCGTTACGATGTTCATACAAAATTATCGATAGCTACTGGAAAATTTAGGTATAATAAAATTCAATTCTAGAGGAAGAGCCTTAAAAACACGTGTAAGTGACGCATTGCTTGGTTATCTGATACGTATTTTGTATCGTGGATGACGAAGTAGGTATCATTATCAAGTTTGGCACATAATTTTGATAGAGCGCCATTACAACGCACACATGCCAAACGTAATCCTTACTCTTGACTTCAGGAAATTCTAAATTTTCCTTGAGGGTTAATGTTGGAGGTAAACCCGATGGAGACGAAAACGATGAGAAGCAAGCAAGGGGGCCAAATTTCCTCTATCGGAATCGTATTGTCCAATTTGACTTTGTTTATGTTTAGTTCCATGGGCCAAACTGCAGTTCATTGTATCGATTTTAATCTTGTCAATAACCGATACGTGTACAAATGAGAAAAAGGAGCGATAAGTTTGATAACATTTCACAATTGACCTTATAAACTGTACTTATTATCAAATGTGGAGTGCGGGCGAACTTTCAAGTATGCCTTAACAATAGTAAAACGTAACTGCTCACCTTTAAGTACACCTTCCACGGTTAACACAGTACTGGTACTAGAAGCAACTTTTGGTAACCACTTCCTTTCAAACGTAACATCGACAATGCGTTCCTCAAGATAATTCCACACTAAATAATCTTATCAGTACTTGTTACCCATTAATGAAGATCGGCTAGTCGGTCCAAAATCCAGCGGGAAGTTTTACTCCGTTGAATGCAGATTGTAGAATTTTTGCAACTCAAAATCAAAAAGTGATGCTGTTATTTGGAAAAAGGGAAAGCTACTCAACATACAGCATTTAGTATGGACATTTAATTTGAAATACTTTCGTTTCATCTTTTTTCCAGTTTCAGGGGATCTATCAGAACCTCCAAAAACGCTTTTAAATTAATGCAAATCACAAAGAATTTTTGAAATAATTATTTTGAAATAATATTAATAGAATGTTTGACGCAGATAATAACGTTTTTTTAATCGCAATTGAGTATGACGTCCGATGTCGATAGGTCGCTTGTATCGCAACATTTTTTAGTTAATTTTGTAAGATACTCTCCATATCTCGATCGCTTTTGTTTATTTATCTTCACATTTACAAAATAAAAAGAAATACTCTACCTATAAAATTTACGTTTAAATATTTTTGCGTTAAAAAAATTTCGAGTGAGATTTTTTTAATTTTTCGAAATACGAGGGTAAGTGAGGTTTTTGGTTGAGTTGCGAGCTGTTAATGCACCGCTTCTTACAGCCCCTCCCTTAACTATTTGAGTGGACCATGTAACGGGTGATCGCTTTGCAGTTTTAAAAACAATTTTTTCTAGTTCAATAGGGAAACTCAACGGCTTCACTAGTAGTAGGGGAGCTAGCACGAAATCCACTGAACGAGAATGATCAAAATTTTAACCGATGGAGTTCCATTTTGCCCTATCAGAGTATGCTAAAATCGATCGTCTGCCGCCTCAGGTCATACGACTTAAGGCGCTGCGGGTACTCGTACTTCTTGTGGTACCAATTCTGAAAGGTTGTTTTTCGAGAAAATAAGTTATACACTAAATGAAAACGTTGATAATAGCTCTTAAAAAAACATTTAAAAAAATCGCGCACATTTGATAACTCCGTAAAAAAACAATTCTTAGTCGGTTTTTCACGAACTTTGTACGGATATAACTAGGTTACCGTTGGAAGAATGAAGCTGATTTTTTTACAGACTAATGGTAGGTACAGCCAATGACTATGAGAGTGTTTCTTTTTTAAATTTTTTCTCTAATTATAAGATATCTTATAATGTTAAGCTAATAAGATAATCTTGTAATTAGAGACAAAATTTAAAAACGAAACACCGTTAAGTCATTAGTAGTACCTATCATGAGTCTGTAAAAAAATCAGCTTCATTCGTCCCACCGTAACCTAGTTATATCCGTAGAAAGTTCGTGAAAAACCGACTAAGAATTGTTTTTTTACGGAGTTACCAAATGCGCGGGATTTTTTTAAATATTTTTTTAAGAGCTATTATCAACGTTTTCATTTGGTATATAACTTATTTTTTAGAAAAACAACGTTTCAGAATTGGTACCACAAGAAGTACCCGCAGCGCCTTAAGTCGTATGACCTGAGGCGGCAGACGATCGATTTTAGCATACTCTGATAGGGCAAAATGGAACACCATCGGTTAAAATTTTGATCATTCTCGTTCAGTGGATTTCGTGTTAGCTCCCCTACTATAGGTTCCGTTTCAGAAATGCAGGTGGGCATCTACAAACGATTTCTAATTGCGATAAAATGCGAGTTTTAAGTACATTTCGTTTATTTTTCGCTAAAGGGCAAGCGCACAGTTTTAAAGAGCGGGGTAGAAGTATAAACTGTTAGTAGGTCTAAATTACAGCAGGGGTAGTCTATAAGATTTACCCGAATAAACCGTTGGAGAAAAAACATTTTGTGTTCACAAAATTACGAGAAAAAACTATCGGTTTGTATACAACGCTTTTACACACCAGAACGCTATTAAATCAATTGAGCTTAAATTCTCAGTTCCTTTTTTCAAGGTAAGACATCGTAAGCTGATGAAAACACCAGTGTCATCCAAAACTGTAAGTAATATTCCTGATGGAACCGACTTATGAAAATTTAATCGGATATGTATTGCATTATGTGATAATAATCGAATCCACACAAAGGACACAAACGTTATTTTTTTCTTAGTTGGGAATTTGAAACAATTCCTTATCTGGTTTAGCATTAAGGGGTGTGTAGATATTTTGAATAGGAGAATGTACGTGGAGTTTATTATGTATAAAAAACGGCATAATCGGCAAATCTAGAACAAAACTAATATTTTAAAGCAAGGTGGATGTAAAAGAAGATTGATTAAGATGAATCGATTCATCTTACGTGCGTATTTATTTGAGTTCAATCAAACCATAGCATCAGGTTCTGTATTTCAGATTTAAAGAGAAGGCCAAACTCCCGAAAAGTAAAGGGTAATTAAAATTTGTATTACAGAGCTAGCCGTATGTAAAATTAATGGTGATAGGAAAGTTTTTACTAGTGCGTAGAGGTTCGATTTTAGACAATGCAACCTAGAGATCGTTTATAATTTTGCATTGCTATCTGTCGTCTGCATGCTGGTCTGTCCGTCTGTTCCTTTGCTGTCTGTCCATCTATCTGTCCGTGTGAACGATAACTTTGTTTAGAAATGTTCGATCGCTTTTACATCTCCGTTAGTTATGAACTGAATTGCATGAAATTCCATATGGGCATAGCTTTAGCCATATAATACGCAATGCCAAAAGTTGAATCGAATCGATTCAAAATTCACAGTGCCCTTTTCGCATCTCGACCATTTATAAACCGAAATGCAAACTTTTTTACTTATAAAAGTATTTGAATGAAATTTGATACATAGGCACTTGGAATAAAGGAAAATCAAACGCCAATTTCAAAATTTAGTTTTGCGCATGCGCAGTGCCAACTTTTTTATTTATGGAAGAATTTAAACGAAATTTGATACATAGGCACTTGGGATAAAGGAAAATCAAACGCCAATTTCGAAATTTGGTTTTGCGCATGCGCAGTGCCAACTTTTTTATTTATGGAAGAATTTAAACGAAATTTGATACATAGGCACTTGGGATAAAGGAAAATCAAACGCCAATTTAAAAATTTGGTTTTGCGCATGCGCAGTGCCAACTTTTTTATTTATGGAAGAATTTAAACGAAATTTGATACATAGGCACTTGGAATAAAGAATCATCGAGCGCCAGTCTCAAAATTTTCTTTTGCGCATGCGCAGTGCCAACTTTTTTATCTATGGCACCA
This sequence comes from Photinus pyralis, assembly GCF_008802855.1. Taxonomy (NCBI): domain Eukaryota; kingdom Metazoa; phylum Arthropoda; class Insecta; order Coleoptera; family Lampyridae; genus Photinus; species Photinus pyralis. The sequence continues at coordinate 34,055,624 of NW_022170596.1, read as the reverse complement.
TTTAAGTGAAATTTGATACTTGGAACAAAGGAAAATCTAACATTAGTTTTAAAATTTAGGTTTGCGCATGCGCAGTTCCAACTTTCTTATTTAGAAAAGCATTGAAATGAAATTCTTCTCATAAACTGAAATTGAAGTAACACGTAAAAAATGGATTGCCCATGTGCAACGCTATCTTTCATATTTGTGGCCGGATTTTTACGATTTTAACAGAAGTTGCATCTTATAAATGGGAAATGAATGCAAGTGGAAATGCGCTTTATGTAAATCGTTTACGATTACTTTTTAACTTGTTCCCTTTTAGCATGATTTTCTAAAAGTTTATTCCTTCTTATTACAAATTTCACCCCTATCTTTGGAGGGTAGATTCGTCCTTTTAGCCTTTGAACTGCTGCCTTGGAAAAGATGCTTCTTTCTTTTTGGATGATTTTATAAGTTTTTCCAGCCTGCTACAAACATAATTGTAGATACTATATTGTAGTGAACATTCCAGATTCCGAATCTCGATAGACATCAAGGGGCTATGAAATATTAGTACTCGGCGTTAAAGAACGAAGGCGGATGTGACGTAATCTTTTCGAAAAATATGACGTGTTTGTTCGAGAACGTTCTAGAATAGTTGGATGCCTTCGGAAGCGTTTGAGACCTTTCGAGAAATAGAAGGCGTTTGCTATATAAACAAACAAATTGCGTTTCGGTCCGGTTCCACTTTTGACGACGAAGTAATAAATAGTTCGCGCTGTTATAAATAATGATAAATAATATTTTACTGTTATAAATCTATTCATTTCAAGACTGTTGTAAGTTTATTGTTAATTAGTTAAAAATAAATGAAGCAAGTAATTAAATTTACGTTACATTATAAAGAAAATTTAAAATTACGATTTAAAAACAATAGGCATTCCTCTGTCGAGTAAAAACAAATTTTAAAGTTTGTTCTACAAACTTTTTTCATGATCTTTAATCAGTCGATTCTCAATAGTTATTAATCATTGCGTATTTGATTCGCGATGCATTTGCTAATTTGGATCCGTGACCTCTTATACTTGATAATACTGCTAATCTTGATTATCCTGTATAGTTGTTGAAGTTTTTTGTCCTAAATGACTTTACGACCTTTGTCTTTAGAATACGTTTGATATTTATTGACCAGTAACAAAGGAATAAAATGTCATAGTTGTTCTAGAACTGTAATAACTGTATATTTTGACATCTTTATAAATTAATCAAATTTTTATAAACAAACAATAAATGATAGGATCAATCTGTAAATCAATCAAATCTATAAAAATTGTTCTATCCGTTAATGTAGATAACTATTTTGGAAAGTAAATATCTTACAAAAACACTATTAATGCCACTAACAGAGATCTTAAGCGGCCCATCACTATACTGCTTACCTATGCCTTCTATTTTTGGTATTTCCTTTTTGTAATTTGCCTACAGTAGAAGGTCGAATACAAAGAGCAACGGAACACACAGTAACGAAGTTAACTTTTCACATCAATTTTACTTTTATTTGTAGTAATTTGGAATTGTAGTTTAAAACACGCCCACTTGCAAAAGTTATAGTAACCAAGCACGGTTTTGAAGAAACCTCCTACAATTTATCCCGTTTTTTCAACCCCAGCCACATTCCACCTTCTGCGCCCAGGAACAAACTGCGCCTCTTCGTGACTACGGGTATTTTTGTTTCAGGCACGGGAATAATATCAAATTTGTTCAATATCGCACAAAGTACCAACTTAACTTCCAACAGAGCAAATCGAGTACCTGAAAAATGATACATTTCGTAAAGCAGGCACAGTTGGTATAATACCTATGCATCCTTTAGGCCCAGCTCCAAATGGAAGGTAGGCAAAAGGTGTTAAAGTCTGTTTATTAACCGCACTAAACCTGTCCGGATCAAACTTCTTTGGATTCGGATAATAACGTTGATCCATGTGGATGGCATGTACGGGTATCACGCAAATGGTTCCCGAGTCGAAACATACAGTACCTTGGTCGGATTCCTCTGGCTCGATAGTGAATGGCTTTACTGCCCTTCGATCGGTAAATGTAAGTGGTGGCCACATCCGCAAGGTTTCTGAGAAATTCGGACCTTTAACATGTAATCGAAACGTGAGTATGTCAACCTGTAACAACCAAATCCATATAGCTCATGCTAATTAAAGTGTCGTACGTAACAAAACCACCGCAGTCCTCCACAGCGGCATCCACTTCCTCCTGGAGCCTTCGCTGCACGTCCGGATTAATCGCTAACTCATACGCGGCAAATGTCAACGCCGTCGAACTGGTATCAAAACCGGCCAAAAAGAAAATTACGGCCTGCGCTATCAAATCGTCGTCGCTAATATCCGACGACTTAAACTTCTGAACTTTACCAAGTTCGGACTCTTGAACTGTCGCAAAACTTGTATCGGTCTCATCAACATCTTCATACTTAAGGCGACCCTTTCTGGCTTCCAGCAGCAGGTTGAGCACGTCTGGTCTTTGCAGGTCTTGTTTGGCGCGTTGTTGCATGGCTTCCAGTACGATTTTACGAAAAAAATCGCTTACGTGCCTCGGCAAAAATGCGATACCTAGAAACTGAGGGACCCATGCGATTTAGACTGGTGAAGATTGGGCGCTTACTTTCATTACGGCCGGAATTGCACCGTAGCCAATTATTTTAAGTAGAGAGGAAAACCTCATTGCAATAGAATCTTGGCCCATTTTGTAAAAAATGTTATCGGGGTTACTGAATGTGTTACACTCAAGACCGAAGGCCGTAGTCCCAATAATATCGGAGGCATACTTGGAGAATGTTTCTTTCATTTCCAAAGTAATTACATCGTCACTGCTCATTTCGTAGTGCCTTACTAATTGCTCGGCGCACGAGACCATCAGAGGGTACATCGTTTTCAGCTTGTAACTGGTAAAGGCTGGGCTGAGCAGCGACTTTAGCCGTTGCCATTTTTGCCCCCCTAAAAATCAACGCGTAAACTCCCTATAATAGTCCAGTCAAATTACGGTTTGGGCTGGATGTTGTCACTTCACTCAACGACACCAAGCGCATCCTATGTAGAAAAATTCGCTGAATCCGAGAATCGTAGTCCCCCTGGCCGGAAACGCCCGGAACATATTGTTATAAACAAAAAACGAAGAAAAAATGGGAAAATGTCGTGTTTTTTCACATTTGACTCTGAATATCTCGTTAACTATTGCTCGGAGGGAAAAAATGAATAGAAATGAACTTGTTTAGAATAAAATTTTATATAAGATACAGTTGGTCCGGAATGCTCATTTTCAACTGTTATTGCTATTTACGGAAAAATGTAAAAAAGTAATCTCGAAAATTAACACTCTGTTATTACTAAGTAAAATTCATCCGATTTTTTGAAAATCCGTATTTAGTAACATCTTTTGATAACAAAACAATATGACAAACCAGATCACCGTAGGTTTCATACTCATTGATTAATTAAATAAACAAGTAGAAAAAGGGATGCTTTGTCTTTCAAACTGGGGGACTACAAGAGCGTTCCCAATTTTTTTATACATAGTGGAACCGTAAAACAATCTTTTCCAATAATTGTCCCGATCATTTTTGCAAATCAATGGACTGTGGAATTTTTTTAGTTAACTAACAAATTGAATAGCTTCCGAGATTTAACAAGAAAAGTAACTCTATAATCGGCCTTTGGCACTCGGATTAATAAAAATCATTCATTTTGGTGAAATAGAAGCATGAAAAAAGTTCACGCTGTAAAGAATCGATCGGTGCTACCCGATTTGCAAAATCATTCTGGTTGTTTCGAAAACTGGCTTCAAAGTCAAAAACTGATTTCTCGTGAACTATTAATCTGATTTGGACGTATTTTTTTTTAATGTACGGCTTTCCGAGAGGTTTACATTCGCCTATTATAGAGTTATATTATTTTGTTATATTTCGGGAGTTATTCCATTTGTTAACTAAGAAAATTCTTCGGATTTTAAAAAAAATTGCACAGTCCGTCGATTTGCAGGAATCATCGGGACAATTATTGGGAAAGATTGTTTTAGGGTTATAATATGTATAAAAAAATTGAGAACACTCTTGTACTCCCCCAGTTTGAAAGACAGACCATCTCTTTTTCTACTTGTTTATTTAATTAATCAATGAGTATGAAACCTACGGTGATCTGGTTTGTCATATTGTTTTGTTATCAAAAGTAGTTACTAAATACGGATTTTCAAAAAGATCGAATGAATTTTACTTAGTAATAACAAAGTGTTAATTTTAGAGATTACTGTTTTTACATTTTTCCCTAAAAAACAATAATAGTAGAAAATGACCGTTCCGGACCAACTGTGTCCTATAGAAAATTTTATTCTAAACAAGTTCATTTCTATTCATTTTTTCCCTCAGAGCAATAGTTAACGAGATATTGGCAGTCAAATGTGAAAAAACACGACATTTTCCCATTTTTTCTTCGTTTTTTGTTTATAACAATATGTTCCGGGCGTTTCCGGCCAGGGGGACTATGATTTTCGGATTCAGCGAATCTTTTTACATAGGATGCGCTTGGTGTCGTTCAGTGAAATGACAACATCCAGTTTATACTACTTTTAGAGCTAATTTGACTGGACTACAATAGTGTTGCACGACTCTTGCCTTTCATAAACAAAATGTTTCGTGCAAAGAATGGATCGGCGTCTTCAGGCACAACGCTCGCGTGCTCGGGAAATGTGTCAAAATCTTTCACTGTTATTCGCTTGATGAGGTTGAGATCTTTTATTAGCAGCGTGGGAGTGGTGAATTGGTAGACTCCGAAATATCTAAAAAAAACCACGCGTGGAAAATGGCTACTTGTTAAAGTTTACCTTTCATTCGGAAAGGAGTTATAGATGCGATGCCACAAATCCACCGGGGAGGTTTTTTGAAATAATGTCGTCCCGGTATTTCCAAGTAAGGGTAACGGAGGTAATTGTTTGACTCCTTTTCGTTTCCAATAATTGTTGATGTTTTGTATTTTGTTCATAATGTATATCAACAGCAAAAGAATTGCCGCAACGTACAACATCGTCACAAAGATCTTACCAGAAGTTGCTAGTGCTTCTCACTTTAATTGAAGTTACTGCATTTATCGAATTAGTTTTGGTATATGTTTATCTTAAGTACTTAATGTGTAATAATGCGTAATCGTGTTTGTAATTTGAACCTTTGAGTTGCGCGCGCCTAATTTTCTTTAAGTTGGTAGGTCATGCAACCAACTATGATTAGGTGTGAGTGATTTGGTGTGATATTACGAACGCTACACCATAATTTAGCTCCAATTGCTGTCAATGAGAAAATGCCAGAAAATATCGTTTCCAAACATTTTTTCAGGATTTTTTAAATTTTATTTAAAACGCATTTCATAAATAAAATAAAAAATTTCTTCTAGTCTGAAAGAATTGGTGAAAGTTCCCATAATGCAACTTGCATTCCCTCTTTGAATTGCAATACCAATTTTCTGTTTTAAGAAGTGTTGAACGTTTTAAGTTTAATTAACGCTCCCATAGCTTCAATGAATGATATTGCTTCATCACACCATGGTCAGTGGCGGATTTACATATAGGCACACTAGGTACGTGCCTAGGGGCGGCAGCTTTAGGGGGCGGCATTTTTTTGCATTATATTTATTTTAGGTAACATTTTAAGTTTTAAGATAAGTCCGTTAACAAGTTAGGTACAAATGACAAAAATGTTTTATTAAAATTATGAAATAAATTAGAATTGGTAGATAGTTTCTAGTCATATTAGTTTTAAAAATTTCATGTTATAATTTGAATTTTATTTTAAAATGTATTGCAATTTAAAGATTATTTTGGGGCGGTATATCTTTTGGTGTGCCTAGGGGTGCAAAAAATTTAAATCCGCCACTGACCATGGTCCAAGGGTTTCGACAGCAAAGGGAACGAATAAGTAATTATCTGTGACAAGGTCCTTATATTTGTTTAGTTTTCTTTTAGCAGCTTGTTTTGCAATTGTACCAGCTTCTTTGGAAGAGGAATGAATATATGATGATTTGCAAGAGTGTCTGGTACTGTAGCATTCCAAAAATGGAACCTAATGGCGAAATATCTACCTGGATTAAATTTTGGTGTTGTGTATTTTGAGGTGGCACACTATTAGTTAAATTACATTTTTCGACTTAATTCCATTTTAAATTGAGAACATAATAAAGGGTTTTTCAATAAGGACGGGTCGATTTTGACATGAAATAAAAAAGGCTGTATGTGAGATATTAACGAATTTATTTTAATTTTGAAAGAGCTATATATGCGATTATGTGTGGAATATCATATCGTTCAAATGTCCGCCGCGGCTTCTGACAGTGGCACGAATTCGAGTGGTCCAATTTTCAATGACTCTACCGCATAGATCCGGTTGAATTTGAGCGATAGCCTGAGCTATGTTGACTTTAAGGGCATCGGTAGATTGTGATGGAATACCCCCTAGTAAACACTCATATTTTACCAAGATTTGCAGAAAAACTCCATGAGCTTCTTTTAACATCCTTTTCAAGCGGCCATCCACTTTCTTCTTTTGCTGGAGGTGGGGGGACTCACCTGTACTACGTTTCTTGTGGCACCTTTTAAGAGGAGAGAATATGATTGTCCATGCCCATAAACTGCCACGAGAGCCCTGAAGGATAAGCATTTCTACCATGAAACTATCATGCGAATCCTAAAGTCCAAACATTTTGTTGATGAAATTGTAACGGGGTGGTCTGGAACGTATGGAATACCCCCCAGTAAAAACTCATATTTTATCACAATTTTGAATTAAAATACCATGAGCTGCTTCTAACATCATTTTCAAGAATGTGTCATCCATTTTAGTTTATTTATTAATTATTTTATTTCTTGGTCGCGTTGCATTTACTATCATGCCATACACATTTATTTTACTGTATCTTAATTTTATTTTATACTCCGAAATTACATTTTTTTTGCCTCTACTCTTTGCTGAATTTAAGTAGCAATCACTTGTGTCCTGCATACTAATTTATCACTTATGTATGTGTTTAAAATTAATTTAATTTATTCTGTTAATATTGTTTAAGCTTTTATTTTGAGGTTTGTCCTGTTTACAACTCAAATTGATTAAATAAATAAATAAATTCTTTCCTTTACGGGGGGGGGGGGGGGAGTATTTCAAACCCAACGGTGGTACGTTTCTTGCAGCACCTCTTAAGAGGAGAGTATCTGATTCTCCAATATAATCCATGCCCATAAACTGCCACGAAAGTCCTGACATTTTGTAGATGACAGTATTACCGGGGGGTGTTGAATACTTCCCAGCAAATGAAAAATGGATGGCCATTTCTCTGCCCCACTAAATTTTTACCGCGATGTGCAGTAGAACACCATAAGCTACTTCTAACATCATTTTCAAGATAATGCTTGGGGAACCCTACATCCAAAGTGTTGCGAAGAAGGAAGTTTGTAACAAAACTTCAAAAATTCATATATCTTGAACGGCTGGGTCCGCTGACCTGACATTTGAAGCAGGATAATGTGGACAAATAGCAGCAAAAGCAGGATAATGTTTGGGAGATCCTGCTTCCAAAGTGTTGCTGAGAGGGAAGTTAGCAACAAAATTCCAAAAATTCGTATCTCTTGAAGGGATGGTGCTGCTGACCTGAAATTTGAAGCAGGATGCTAGCAGCACTAGTAGGATGAGGTTTGAGTGATCCTCCTTCCAAAGTGTTGCCAACTTCCCTCGCCTGGTCATGAAATTTCTGGGACTTGGACAGGGTTTAGTGGCAGGAATTCTCGAGTCAGGCCAGGCACGAAGTACCCGCCATGATTGAAATTTAGGTCCCTGATCCGCAGTGCCAGCTATGAGCTTCAGGATAATTCGGGGTTCAGAAAAATAAAAAAGTCCTGGGGTTGCAGATCTGAGTGGTTTGATTAGAGGAAGTTTACGCGAAGGAACGGTAAATGAAAAAGTCTTCTCTAACGGCGAACGATGAACTTTTTGGTATCGGGGTACCAGGGTGTAGCATTGCCGTTCCCGTGTGGCTCTTTTGGGGGCAATTTCGCGTCAGGCGTCGGTCCACACGACGCCAAAGTATTTCACTTCGGTCCTATACGGAATGGCATTTCCGAAGATGGTGTGGTATCTTCCTTTCGTGAAAAGGACGGCCTCTTCTCAGCGTTGACAGTGCTCCTGCATCTGGTGGACCGTGTAGGTCGTTCAGTGCTGTCTAGAGTGTCCGACGTCGTCTGAGTAGAGACCCATGGTGGTGTTCCGTGTCTTCGCCTTCTCCCGCACGTAGGGAGAGAACGAGAGCCCTGGGGGTACTCCTGCTGTTGCTTTGCGCTCGCGCGACCTGTATCTTTCGTAACGGACGCGTCAATGTCTGTCTTTGAAATATCATGCAACAATTTGAACCTTGGCTGGGGAGAGACCGGACTCCATTTTCCACAGCAGCTCGTTATGTGTCAGACCTTATCGAACGCCTAAGAGACGTCCAAAAAGACTGAACCCTTGGAGCGCATGCGTTTGAAGCCTTCTTCTGTCGCGTGTTCTACCGCCGTTATCAGCTGGTGGATCGTCGAGTGACCCTTCCGGAGCCCGAATTGGATGACGAGTCTCTCGTCCGTTTGGTCCTGCAGCCTCCTCAGGATCACCGCTTCCGCTACTGTAGTGATCGTCGACAGCAGGCTGATCGGGCGGTAGTTCTGTGGGAACGTCGTCGTGAACTGGCTCGGTTTCCAAGGGTTTTCCACCGCGATTGAAAGTGAGACAGTCTTAGCATCACGCTCAGAATAAAAGTAGGACTCTTATCTACCGCATGTTGAGGGAGCTTTTTGAGCGTCCTGTTCCTGATGCCCTCCGGTTCTCGCGTCTTTCTCGGATTGGTATTTTTGACGGCGTCGGATACTTTTTCTTCGTCGTCTTGACTCAGGGATCTCCTGACCCTTCGATTGACGGCGGCCAGATCCGCGATTTTGTAGTTGGGAGAAAACTGACGTTCCAGATACTCCGCAAAGGCGTCTGTACACCCCAGTCCTCCGACTCCGTGCAGCAAGGACGATCTCGGGAGGGTGCGCCCTTGTTATCTTCCAGAGGTCGATCAAGGACTGCCGGCGGTTTTTCCAGGACTCGTTTCGGTAGTCGCCGGTGGCGGCTTTGACCTGTTCTTAAAGCCTGGATTTGGTTCTTTTTCCGGATTAGGACTCGGATCCAATAGGGCGGGCGATAATTGTCTCTGCGTTCTCAAAACGACTTCGTGGCGTCTCGTAGGGAAACCTGCATACTTTTGTTAAACTCGTCGGCCCCCGCTTCTAGATCCTCCACGTCTTCGATTATTGGTGGATCGCCCGTCATCGTTTCGCAAGGCGCGCCAAGTCGCATACCTCGTTTCGACCTCCTCTACCGCATTCGGCCCCAAAACGCCCCGTTCTAGTAGAACGGCATTATGGTTCGAAACCGGTGCTGCCATCGTGGTGAGACGATACTTCAGTGCGACGTCAGACGTCGCCCCTTCCTTTCGAACTGTAAGGCTCAGTATGGACTGGATACTAGATGTTGCTTTGGAATCCGGTTTCCCTTTTCAACTATCAGTTGTACTCGCGACCACATGTATTTCCGGCATCGGATCCTTTGTTGCCGCCACGTAACTCGTACCGGGACAAGTCTAGGTGGTTTGGCCCTTAGATGGCCGCGGTTGCCACTGTAAAACCGCTCTCGGCCTTCTTGAAAGAAAACGTGGAAACTTTTCGCATCCTTTCTAGTTTGCGCGATGGTATCTCCCGCGATGTTTTTCGATCCCTCACGCACTCGGTGGTCAAGCGAGAGCCGACGCATTTCACCCAGCGAGCGATGGAAGCCCCGACAGCGGCGACACTGTCCGACGGTGAGCCTCCTTTTAAAATACTAAAGCGTAGTTCTTATTCCATCCAATATGTGCGACTTCCGAGGATCCGATAGTGTTCCTATTGATTGAAAATCGAGATCAGTGGTTGACCTGGGGGGGGGGGGAGGGGGGTGTAGGAGGGTAGGAATTAATTTTATCTTTCATGGTATTCTAACTAAAGATCTCCAAGCCTCAACAAACCGAACTGTTTTCTACAAACTACCACCCTTCTTTCTGAGTCCTTATCAAAATATGGGGTTTGTTGGAGGGCGGGGGTGGGGGTAAAATTGATGCTATTCTTCATGGCACTCTAATGAAAGGTCTCAATGAAAGAAATTAATTCCTATCAACCACAGTCTTCCTCCTCGGTCCCTTATCGTGATCGGATATCCTTATGTCTCAAGAATAGATTGGTGATGTCAAAAATTTAGCAGCGAATATTTCGAAAACAGTTTGTCGGAGGAAAGTACTTTCATCGTCTGGACGAGACGTATCTATTGGTCAAATCGAAGCGAATAGACTTGAAAACGAAGTGTCAGAAGAGGGTACTCATAAAGGGCAAGTGGAACGTCAAGACGAGACATATCTTTTGGTGCTTTCAGTGCAGATATCTGCGAAACGGAGGGTCCTCTCAAAGGGCGGAATGATCGTGTCAATGGTCTATCTAGCTTTCAAGAAATAGTTGTTCTGGTTCCTTTTAACGTTATTAGATAAAAATGCGAAATTATTGCTTTCATTTAAATTGGAATGCATTTTAAGCTGATAAGGTTTGCAGATTTTTCTTTCTGTTTTTTATCTTGGAAGTTTATTTGTTATGGACAGGTGTGAAAAGTGAAAGTGGTTCGCGTGCAGTTTTGAATAAAAACAACTTGAGAACCCATCTACAAATGTTTGTAATTCTAAAAAAAAATTCCCTAATAAAATTGAATTTTTGATCAGGGGTGTGGGTGGGTTAAGCAATACGCTCCTTATTAAAGCTGGCGTGGCATCGATGGTATTGACGTTACTTTTTCGGAGTGTGAGGTCCTGTGAGCAAAGTAAATTTTCCGAAGACGAATTTTTGTGAGAAAATTTTGAGGGTTGAGTTTTCTTCGAACCGAAACCGCGCGGATCTTCTAGGAGCAATATTCCGGGGACAAATTTACCGGGCCTGTTTAACGTACACGCTTTCAAGTAGCACGAGAAAAGTTCTAACTTTATCTACAGAGTGTAAAAAGTAGGTAGGTACGACCTTCAAAATAATTTGGCGATTGTTATGTGCATTTTCATATCAGTCGTAGAAACAAATGTTTGGAATATGAAATAAGCGCGCCCCTAAAATAAAAATTTTGTACCCCAGAATAACAAACATTGATACGTAAATCATTAATTTAATTATGGATCACTAAAAAAACGTAATGATACGTTTGTATCGCAAAATTGTAAAGGAAGGTCCAATTACAATTACGTAATCCTTTCCATGTGACAATTTGCAACGAAAAGCCTTTGTCGTGTAAGAAGATGATTAATTACTTTTGCCGATTAATCCACTTCTTTTTTGGGGAAATGAGCAATATACGACCTAATGGCTGTGGCCGTTAGTATAATTATGCAGTTCAGCAGATAAAAAAATAGGTTGCGTGTTTGCCATACCTATAAGTAGTAGAAACATACCAATAGATAGGTACGCTTTCGTTTTTTTTCGTTATACAACGAACACGTATTTTTTGTCGGTAATTTAAATGATCAATTTAGTACGGTGGATTCGCTTGTCAATAATATTTAATTGTTGATGAGAATCCGCTCCTCATTGTTAAATTAAATCTGTGTATCTAAACAACAGCGACATATTTAAAATAGGGTGCTAAAGAAAGAATGCAGAACGGAGAAAGGTAATGTTAATTTAACTATTTTTTCGGAGACAAATTATCATTATCATGTGCGTATCATTGTCCAAAGATCCTCGATTTTTCGACAGATTACAGACGTCATTTCGAAGCCTTTTTTTTTCATTTTCCGGTGCAATCTCGCGTAATCACGTTCAATACCTCTAAATTTACTAACAAACACCTGACAAATCGAACTGTTATATAGGCAATAAAATAACGAAATAACGGGCTTGCTGAAATCGTAAGGGTGGAAGGGATAAAGGTTATACTGCATAATGGTTACAGCGGCCTGTACAGAAAATAAAGCATTAAAAGCAATTTTTTGGATAGATCTTAAATCACACATACACAGTAGGATAGAGGGACGAAAAGTTAAAGAGGAACATAGGGAACATATTTATATAGGTTTGAAATAATTACCGCCACGTTGGTTGCGCTAATGATGATTTTTCACACAGACTCTTTGACCTGTAGTTGTTCCTTAAGTTATTAACTCGTTGCATGAATTTACCTTTTTTGCTTACCTGTATTTTTGTAGTAAAGAAAGAATGTGGTGTTGATATACCCAAAATTTAATTTGGGTAGATTTAGGGCAATAAAGTTTGGGAACGTTGTGCTTAAGCGCCAGTTTGAATATCTCAGCAAGATCAAAATCGATACGTCACCTGAGTTATATTTTTAAATCAATACATACTGTCAACTGTTGACAATTTCCACACAAACTAGTTTGTCTATGGAAAAAAATACTATTATTATTATTATTATAAATGTCGGCAATACATCGTCTGCTTTATTTATGATGCAAACGTTATAAGTTACAATGTAGAAAATATATACAATTCAATGTAAGTTTCGAATCATTCAAAAACACATATTGAGGTATCATCTCACGTTTCTCGGAGTCAATTGCGTTTACCTGATCTGCCGCTTTGGCTCTAGACATGTTTTTCTCTTTTTTGAACTTCACTGGAGAACGCCATTAAGTTACATAATGATCTGCCCGAGCTGGTGGCTGATTTGAAAGTTAGTTTTCTCTAAATAAAGGGTGAACGACGGTCATCGTTAGATGCCGTCTTGTTTCTCTAAGCACACGGGATTCACAGTATTTAAACCTAGGTTTGCTTATTAACGTATTAGGAATGCGTTCTGATGATCCTTCTTTGTTTTCGCGAAATTCCACTTCCGATCTGTAATGGGTGCTGTAACGAGAGCGATGATTTGCATTAAATTTTTTGCGATTTATTCCATTGAAGTATGCGTAAGAGGAATTTCCAATTTTAAAAGAAGTCAAGGTTTCAGTAACATTTAACCAAACAAATATTCCTTATGTCAAGTTCAAGGTTTTATTTTGTCGATTGTTTATTTATTTATTATACCTCTCTTGTTCTGGGCCCTCAAGAGGCTTGCGCTCAATTACAGTGACCCGCATACTGCTTTTCAGAAGGTCTTAAGTTGTCTACACTACTCTGGTATTTACCCTACGAGTTAGGAAACCTGCAGGAAAACCAAACCGGCAGAATGCTCGAAACTGATCTAAGGAAATTCCCATCTCCGTCACAGATGAAAAATTCTTACTTCAGCCCAGGTTCGAACACCCGACCTCCGGACGCTCTACCACTGAGATACATAGTCGGATTAACGTAGTGAACTTTATTTGTCGTCTTCGTCATGTTTATCGGTAACGTCTTTGTTTAAATCGCACTTGGCGCCCCATTGTCGAAAGTCGGTGTTGTTTTACTCGATAAAAAGAGGTCATATTAGGTTACATATCCTACGCTGCGAATTAAGCATCCTTTGAGAAAAGATAAGTAAAATCTGTCGTGTCAACTTTTCTGTAGCCAGCCCAGAAAGTTGGTGAACCAAGGGAAATTGACAAAATATCTTTGCTATAACTATTCCACCATTAAATAGGCTTTCAAAAGTATAGAGAGCGTGAATGATTTTTCCCAAAATTAGAAAATCTCGTTTCGGCGTTCGAAGAGTCAAGACGAGAGGTCGTTTGGTCAATATATGTCGAATAGCGGCCTTTTGAGCCTAAATAAATAAATTTGGCGTTAAAAGTTAATCAATTTCAAAGCGACCATTAGTTTCCAGTTTCTATCCGGTAGTTTACTGGAAAATTATTATTTATCCCAGTGGAAAGTTATGGGAGAGTCCAAGTTTTCATTTTAAAATATTATTTTAAAAAGTGCAGTATAATTTACCTACTTTATACTCAAACCATTTCTTGGTCGTGTGGGTCGTGTTGGTCTTCAATTTTTCACCCAAAATTCCTTACGCACTAGGGATTTTGTTGCGTGCCAAATTGACTTGACCTACTTCTAAGCAAAATATATGACTAAAATTTAATCAACTATTTTAATGCACTGTTGATTAAATATATGAAATTAAATAAATTTTACAGTGGTCCTAAAAAGACACTAGCTTAACTCAAAATATATCTACTGGCCAGATAATTCAATTTATGTTAGTTAACAATATGACAAGTAATTCTGAACAAGCAAATCTAAATTATTAAATAAAGCGTTCATTTTCTGTGATCTCTTAGGGGCTTGAAGACGACCCCTGCAAATTGACTTTGGAGGACGATGTCCCGCGCCGATCGTAAACAAGCGCAAGCGTTAAATAAAACAACTGGCCAGCTCAAAAGGATAACACGCCTAAGTCTTTAAAATAATTCGCCGCTCATTTGGATGTCCATTAATAAATGGAAGGTTTTCGATTTATGGTGAAATTCGAATGTTAATATTGGACACAGATGAACGTAGTTTTTATATGTGCGGCTATTATAATTTTTTTGTTATTATTTTACCTTTTATACGCACAACTTTGACTTTTAAATTGGCCTTACAACAATACTATCCGGCTACAAAATACATGCGATTTTCACGCATGAAACGCTCAAGTTCACCCTCTACGAGTACAAATCGTAAACCCAGACACCTTGAGACGTTAGTTTCAATATTCTGTGTGCCATTGTTGCTGGAAAAAATGAAAAGGAACGTAAAAGTTGGCACTTTTGGGGCGTAGTCCTCGGATTACTTACAAAAATGTTGATTAAACACCGCCGGTCTATCCGCCTGAGGGTTTAAGGTTAATAAGTCTTAAAATGTAGCCTCCGCCACGACGAAAATGTCGATATTGACGTAAATTTTGTTAATTTGAGAAATTCAGCAGCCTTAAACGCTTCCAAACTTCCAAAGAATTAATTAACAAATTTTTTAAGAATGGCAATGGGGCCAAGATAACACATCTACCACACAATAAGCGATTTAAACCAATAAATTTTTTTGGATTACTTTAAGTTAATTAATAATCCGGTCATAATTGCGCTTTTTAACAAGCAGACGCACTAAAGACTAAAGCCTTCCCTCTGAAACTTAAAACACGCTTCCGTATACCTCCACTTATACAATTTTCTCCGTGAAACGTAACTCGTAACACACTTGAGCTTTACTAGACTTTGAATGAAATAAACGACTCAATTCCTCAAAACCTTCCCCATGGATATTTAATTGTTGACAAACATATTGTGAAATGTTACATGTTTCGATTGTTAATCATCTTCAGGTAACAAATTATAAGTACGGTGTGTGAGAAAAATTACTACACCGTACTTTGTTACCTGAAGATGATTAACAATCGAAACATGTCGTAACATTTCACAATATATCTGTCTGTCAACAATTAAATATCCATGGGGAAGGTTTTGAGGAATTGAGTCGTTTATTTCATTCATGGTTCATCATCCCCATTTTGAGCATGGATCAACCACAACCACGAGTTTTATCTGTCTACTAGACATTCTACTACAAAACTTTGTAACTGACAAAAAGCTTCGATACTGGCAAAATTTGTCCGTTTTGCAAAAAATAACGCCCACCAAACAAGACAACCACGATTAACGTCTTCCTCTTCTATTTAAAACAATTTCCCTTCCTTTCCTCTTTTCTTAAAAAAATACTGCGTCTATGAAAAAATTAACATCTGCTTACAATGGCGATAACACGTGCTTATCTTGAAAATAATTAGCATACGCCGCGATAAGGACTCTTATAGCAAACGATCGTAACTTTTACAATAACAACAAACAAATAATCAAACTATAAAATAAAATAAACCAAATACAAAGGTTTTCGTAAATAAAATTAACAAAATAGTTTCGATACAAAACAGAATTGACCCCGAATTCAAATGATATGGTGAGATTTGCGTTTAATCTAAGAATTAACGTACCACATGAACGCTTTAAAAATAATTGAAATTACACGTATAGTGTGACCCAATATTATTATAATAAAATTTTATCTAACAAACGCCCGCATTATGTAGTTTACACAACAATACTTAGAAGTTTTGTTGATGTAGCTCAAGGTAAAGTAATCAAAACACGAGCTAGAAGGTCGAATATGCACCTGGGTACTCTGCATGGAATAGGTTAAAGGGAAAACGGAAGGTAGGATGGATCTGCCGGTGAGGTCAAAACTACAATCTCGCATACCTCAGGAACAATGGGCCAGAAGAGAGATGTAACAGTTAGTTACAAGATTAACTGAGATTGCTTTAAAATGTATCGAAGTATTTTTTATTTATTCATATTTACTTGCCTTTATTTTTGAGTGGGCGGGGTTTCAGCGAAGGCTGCTCTACCAACCCAACCCACTATACATTTACAAATATCCATGCCCGAACCCGGATTCGAACCAGGGACCCTTAGCACCACAGTCCAGCTTCAACTGAACTGCCCACACGAGCCGGCAAGTATGGTTGCACCGAGTGGTTTAAACGGACAAAAAATTTACTTCTTAAGATGGTGACATAAATATGTATTTAAATAGGAGTAGGTTCATTAACTAAAATTCTAATCCGACAAAAAATGGCGTTTAGTCGTATTTATGAACAAAAGCATAATTTTTGAGTGACAGCAAAACGCAAATCTCAATGATACTATTCAATTATGGATCACTATGCAAAAAAATGTCCTGTATAACACATTTTGAAAGTGTCTTTTTTTCATGAATTTTCGTGATTAACTTGGGCTTCACCCACATTAACCAAACTGCTAATTCATGAAAAAAAGTATCACATTCAGAACTAGTTTTGACAGTGACAATACTATATTTGTCACCATTCGACGCTCCGTTTTCGGGGTATGAAAAATTATAAACGATCTCGATAAGAGATCGCGGAGGATGGGGGTGGTTGGTAGAAATTAATTTACTTCCTTGAGACCTTTAATTAGAGTGCCATGAAAGCTAAAATCAGTCCACTCCTTCTCGATCCCAGTAATTTTTGTTGTTGATACATTGAATTCGAATATGATGAATAAAACCACTTCTTAATATACAGGGTGAGTCAACGATTGCGCGGAGTAACTTAATGCCTTGAAGATAAGATGTTTCGATAGAGTGCTTTTGTATTATGATATGGTTGAATATTCTCCACATTTTAAAAATATTTGGAATTATACAGGGTGCGCCCACAAAGTAGGGCGCCCAAATGGTACATTCTTTTAAATAGAACCCTCTGTATTTGAATGCATTTTTGAATTCTACGTGTAATTGTACGTTTTTTTATTATATTGTTAATGTCCGAAAAGCTAGTAGTTTTAAAGATAATTCGATTTTTAAGAAAAATTGGGCATTTGCAATCTTCATAATAATAATAATAATAATAATAATTTTATTTAACCTTTTTGTTTCCATTTCTAAAATGTAAAGGTAAGTCATTAACTATTATGTAATATAAAAAATGATTAATCTATAATATTATTACAGTTCAAATAACATACCACAGATAACGTACAACAGATAACGTACAACAGATAACATCTATGACTTCACACATTCTTGGAGCGAGTAATAGCAATTGTTGACTAGATAGATTCTAAGTGCATTTTTGTACTGATTTTTATTTTTTATTTCTTTTATTTTTTGTGGTAGAGCATTGTACAAGTAGCAACCTGCGTAATGTACCCCTGTGGGTTCGGGGATAGAATAGGCCCACTCTCGCCCTAGAGATCGTAAAAGGCGATCAATGGGCACTAAAGGTGACCAGTCCAACCACCTTTAGTACTTACCTACCCACTTTACTTTCCAACTCCCACGTCCATGTTCCCTACTTTCCTACATTATACACAACACGCAGGTGGATATTTGCTTACGCGAATATCTTGAAGAGTGACGCCTTCACGTGTTCCTAGTCACCCCATATTCTTATGAAAATGGAGTTTAAACAAAGCCTCGGAAAAATGCCGCTACCTGAGGAGCGTCAGGGCACGTCTGGAGCTATCGCTGGGCGTTGCAGCATGCGAGCCGATAGTGACGAGTTGGTGAACAGGCGGCCGCTCGTCGGGATACCCGAAACCTCTACAGCCGAAAGAAGACTACGAAGAGGACAACGACCACCTGAAGAGGACCGCCATGAAGAGACCTTTGTGCCTGCTTCTCAACCGCTTGTGGATGGGACCAGCGCAAAGGATACCTCCAAAAGACGTATGAAATGGGACGAAGGGATGAATCGCTTCATTTTCGGTACGTATCTGGAGATCACGAAGATGGAAACGGACAGGACAGCATACAGAGGTAAACTATATCACGCGTTCATTACACAATACCCACATTTAGCACACTTGACAGAACAACGCATTGCAGACCAACGTAGAGTTATCATTAAAAATACACTCCTTACATTAGACACACAGGAACAAATCAGGCACGAAATTGAAGCACTACTCAACACAAACAACACACTCATCGTACAAGATAATACACCCGTTCTAAACAACACTGAAATACAGATATTTGCGACACCCCAGCAATCGATAGATACAAATAATCCCATAAACCAAACACTCACATCCCTTCAAAAAGAATTTGACAATGCATTGTTAGAATTCTCAAACACTGACCCAACACAAAGAGCACGAATACCTAAACAAAGTCACACTACAAAATTACGCACACTCTCAAAAACACTAAATGATCACATTTTACCAAATTACATTAACGATAACACAAGCTTACATCAACTACACTTTGTTGTGTATTGCGGTGCGGTTGCAGTTTCTAGATGTAACGGTTCAAGAATAACAACAAACAAAGAACACCACACAACAAAAAAGCGCTCACCCCCGGCTTGGGAAAAACGCCTGATTAATCGCATCGATGACATCAGACGTGACTTGGGTCGAATTACACAATACATACAAGGAACTCGTTCTTCAAAATTAACACGACAAGTACAACACATAACTACAAAACTAAACAATCACACCACACGAGAACAAAATACAAACTATAACGAACATAGAGATACACTCACACAAAAACTATCAATATACACAAACCGTTTAAAACGCTATAGGGAAACTGCAGACAGAAAGCGCCATAACACACAATTTAAACATAACGAAAAACTATTTTACAGATCACTAACACAAAACAGCACTAATGAAAAACTCATTCCACCATCTCTACACTCACTTCAGCAATACTGGTTTGACTTATGGACCAAAGACATTAAACACAATCCACACGCCCCGTGGATTACCACAGAAACCACACGCACTGAATACATTACTCCTATGAATAACACAAACATCACTACAACAGACATCATTCAAACTATTAATCACTTACATAACTGGAAAAGTCCAGGCATTGATAACATTCACAACTTTTGGTGGAAATATTTTACCTACACTCACTCTTACCTTGCGCAACAATTTACTGAACTTCTTAATTCACCAGATCGCACTCCTGCATTCTTTACACAAGGTATCACTTACATGCTCCCAAAAGACAACAATACACAAGACCCATCTAAATATAGACCAATTACATGCCTTCCTACAATATACAAAATCCTTACATCATGCATTACAAACAAAATATACCAACACTGTACTGATAACAACATTCTATACGAAGAACAAAAAGGGTGTACCAAGTATTCCAGAGGCTGTAAAGAGCAACTCATTATAGACTCTGTTATACTTGAACAATCCAGACATAACAAACGAAAAATACACACTGCATACATTGATTACAAAAAAGCATTCGATTCAGTACCACACTCTTGGTTACAACAAGTACTCTCAATATACAAAGTCAGCAACAATATTACACAATTCCTCAATTACATAATGTCATGTTGGAACACTACGTTAACACTTACACTAAACGACACAAAACTTATTACTGACCCAATACAAATTAAAAGAGGAATTTTTCAAGGCGATTCTTTAAGTCCGCTCTGGTTTTGTCTTGCTCTTAACCCACTTTCACATTTGTTAAACACTACTAACTTTGGGTACAATATTAAACACAACCACGAAATACATCACAACATTACACACCTGTTTTACATGGACGATCTTAAATTATACTCTTCCACAAGCATAAAACTTAATCACCTTCTACACATTACCGAAACATTCTCACGTGGCATACAAATGGACTTTGGAATTGATAAATGTAAAACACAACACATCACAGCTGGTAAAAGACAACTTTTAGATTATGAGCTAGAACAGGGTAATTTAATAAATTCCATGGACGAGAATGAAACTTATAAGTATCTTGGTTTTCAGCAAAATACACATATTAAACATACGAGTATAAAACAAACACTTATCACACAATACCTACAAAGAGTACGCAGTATACTTAAAACAAAATTACACGGTAGAAATACAATCAAAGCTATTAACACTTATGCCATACCAGTGCTTACATACTCTTTCGGGATTATACGTTGGACAAATACAGATTTAGAACAAATACAGAGAAACACACGAACACTATTAACAAAACACCATATACATCACCCTCACTCCTCCAGTATACGACTTTACCTTCCTCGTTCGGAAGGAGGTAGAGGACTTACAGATATAAAACTATTACACCAAACACAAATACACAATTTACGACAATACTTTTATAACAAATCAGATACTTCAGTCTTACACAAAACAGTAACATATGCAGACAAATCTTACACACCACTTAACCTACACGAAACTAATGTACTCCCACCCACATCCAAACTTACATACATCACAAATAACATACAGACATGGAACCAAAAGCCTTTACATGGACGATTTCCACAAGAGGTTGGCCAGGATTGTGTTGACTCTATAGCAACGCACAGTTGGTTGTCTGAATGTGATGTCTTCCCGGAGACTGAGGGTTTCATGTTAGCAATACAAGACCAGGTCATTAACACACGCAACTATAAAAAAACACATACATAAAGATAAAACAGTGACAAATGATTCTTGTCGACTTTGTTCACAAACATCAGAAACAATCCAACATATAATATCGGCATGCACACGACTTGCACAAACTGAATACAAACATCGACACGATCAGGTAGCTAAAATCATACATCAAAAATTAGCACTTAAACACAATCTCAAAACAGATACGACACCATACTACAAATACACGCCACAGATCATACTCGAAAACAACACACACAAATTATATTGGGACAGGACACTACTCACAGATAAAACTATCCACAATAATAGACCAGACATTACACTTATAGATAAAACACAAAAATCCATTTGTATTATAGACATTGCCATCCCCAACACTAACAACTTAACTAAAACACATGCAGAAAAACACCGCAAATACACCGATATAGCTATCGAGCTTAAGACGCAATGGAGAATGAAATCTACTGTTATAGTTCCCATTATTCTTAGTGCTACTGGAGTTATACCAAAGACAATACACAACAATTTACAACTATTAGGTTTAGACAAAAACACATACAAACATTTACAAAAAGCAGTCATTATCAACACATGCCATATTGTTCGTAAATTTCTAAACATAACACAAGATACTACATACAGAAATGATCCACAACGTATACATGTAAACAACAGTACTCGCTCACAACACGGTACACAACATACTGTAATATCTCCACCTCTAACCCAAACAGACACACAAATACAACTTACCGAACAAACAAGTACAACAAATGATACAACATATACTACAATCAGAGATTCACCTCTGAAGCAAACCACATTATCACAATCCATTAGTATTCAACCCAAACGCAAAAGCCTAAACAGCACTTTAGACTCACAACATGACACACAACATACTGTAATATTTCCAAACTTAACTCAACCAACCACACAAACACAACTTCCTGAACAAACAAACGCAATAAATACAAGTAACGCAACACGCACTACAAAGACGCCCTCACCCACACGACCTAGCACATCTGAAAAACACAATACTCTTTCTTCTCAGAAACACACCACGTTATCACAAACACAACCCACTCGTACTCAACCCAAACGCAACAACCTTAACACAGGCTCACAAAATACTGTAATGTCTCCACCAATAACCCATGCAACAACAGAAATACAACTTCAAGAACAAAGAAACACCATAAATACAACTAACGCAACATGCACTACAAAGACAGGTCCACCCAATAAAATTACACGCCCTAGCACAGTTAAAAAACACATAACTCCTTCCTCACAGAAACACACCACATTTTCACAACCCACTCGTATTCAACCGCAACGCAAAAACCTTAACAGAACTACAGGCTCACAACATACTAAAATATCTCCACCTAAAACCCAAGCAACCTCTCAAATACAACCTCAAGAACAAAGAAACATCATAAATACAAGTAACGCAACATGCACTACAAAGACAGGTCCACCCAATAAAGTTACACGCCCTAGCACAATTAAAAAACACATAACTCCTTCTTCACCGAAGCACACCACGTTATCACAACCCACTTGTATTCAACCCAAACGCAAAAACCTATACAGCACTACTAGCTCACAAAATACTGTAATATCTCCATCAATAACCCAAGCAACCTCACAAATACAACCTCAAGAACAAAGGAACACCATAAACACAAGTAACGCAACATGTACTACAAAGACAGGTCCATCCAATAAAGTTACACGCCCTAGCACAGTTAAAAAACACAATACTCCTTCTTCACAGAAACAACCCACTCGTATACAACCGAAACGCAAAAACCTTAACAGCACCACAGGCTCACAAAATACTGCAATATCTCCACCAAAAACCCAAGCAACTTCACAAATACGACCTCAGGAACAAAGAAACACCATAAATACAATTAAAAAACACAAAACTCCTTCTTCACAGAAGCACACCACGTTATCACAACCCACTCGTATTCAACCCAAACGCAAAGCCAAAGAAACACTTACACAATAAACTCCATTTAATAAAATTACAGGAATTATTATAATGAATTTTTTTGTTTTGTTTTGTTTTCCTCTTTCCTGATAGCGTTGGCTATTGTGCCCATCAATAGGTATGTTGGTAAGTACGAATTACATTATCCCTAGATGTCCAATGTACGTGTGTGATTTTTTTTTTTTTTTTTAAGGACCCTACATAACTTCACCAGACACAGACACAGACACTAATCGTTACTTGATTTTTAATCCGTGCGATTAGTTAACCAGGCTAGACCTGAGTTCTCACAAGAAACACCGATAATAATTTTATTTAACCTTTTTGTTTCCATTTCTAAAATGTAAAGGTAAGTCATTAACTATTATGTAATATAAAAAATGATTAATCTATAATATTATTACAGTTCAAATAACATACCACAGATAACGTACAACAGATAACGTACAACAGATAACATCTATGACTTCACACATTCTTGGAGCGAGTAATAGCAATTGTTGACTAGATAGATTCTAAGTGCATTTTTGTACTGATTTTTATTTTTTATTTCTTTTATTTTTTGTGGTAGAGCATTGTACAAGTAGCAACCTGCGTAATGTACCGATTTTTTGAAACTAGTGTGATTGCATTTAGGTAAGTATATATTGTGCCCAGTTCTAGTTGAATACTTATGATTATCACAGTTACGTTTAAATAGCTGTATATTTACATGTATATATATGTTAAAATTTTATATAAATATATAGATATAAATGTTAAAAGGTGGTGAGTTCAGTATATATTGTCAAAATTAATACTTAAATTTTGATTCCAGGTTTTATATCTTTTATCCTGGGTTAAGTGAAAGTCAAATAAATACATCTACTATCAAACATTAAAAATATAGCTTACAGGGTATTTTTTTGGTTGGTCCAATGTTGCAAAACTTCATATTAAAAAATCTCACTTTTTTAAATGGAACACCCCGTATATTTTTCTGTCATCATTTAGCTCCTCTAAAAACTTTCAACTTTTGATAATAATGTCCTATACCTATCTCTGATAGTTTTCGAAACATCTAGGTTTTCCTGGAAATTCAAAAATGCATTCAAATACAGGGAGTTCTATTTAAAAAATGTACCATTTTGGCGCCCTATTTTGTGGGCGCACCCTGTATATTTCCAAATATTTTTAAAATGTGGAGAATATTCAACCATATCATAATACAAAAGCACTCTATCGAAAAATCTTATCCTCAAGGCATTAAATTACTCCGTGCAATCGTTGACTCACCCTGTACATCTATAATATACACTATAGAGGTTGAAATCGTTCGTTCGTACTAAATAAAATTGGTCCTCTACGGTACTGGTAAGAATTTTCATATACGGATTACATAATAAATAATTGAAAATATTGCCAAACTAAGATCGAGTCAATTCCATTCTCTTTTACACTTATGATTTCAAATCTGCTTCATATAATTACAAAACATTCCCTATCTCGTAGCGACGTATTAGTTCTAATTTCCCTTTAAATTTTGTTAAGCGTTACGTACTTCATTTTCGAAGTTCAATCCGCACAAGCTTGGCCTATTTTTATGATGTTGAATAATGTACCTTTCTAAAAAGGTATCAGAAAATCAAAATAGATAAAGGCCCAAAAATTTCGTGGAAAATAGAAAATATGCCCAATTGGTATTCAAGCACGATTAGAACGTTGTGCGCGGGTGCACCATCCTGTTGGAACCAACAGTTCCAACTTTGGTTTTTTTGTGTGCGCCGTACATCTTTGTATTCGTAGTTAAAAGAATGCTATTCATTACAGTATGTACCTTTTTTACGGACCATGTAAAAAATAAAGTTGATGGCGATTTTTCCGAAACGAAACGTTTTCTCTCAAGGGTGTCTTGTAGAACTCAAATAATGACAATGAGATTTCAATTACGTATTAATTGCTTCGAATCTTCTATGGTTTCTGAGATCCCCACTATCTTGGACACAGTGTATATTTCCTTAATGCAAACAAACTAAATTGTGTGCTCATCTTGTTTTGCTTTCTTTTCGGTTAAGGTGGTAAAGAAAAATATTCATATATCTTCAATTTCGTGGGTAAAAAGGTAAAACACTTGGCTTTGATGCACAGGAACAACAATTTAGTCATCCTCTTTAATTTACACGCCTTTTATAGTGATCCAAGTTTTCCAACAGAATTCATTAATATTGCAGAATAGCTGTCCTTAATAACTACAATCAAAAGGAGAGCGCTCAGCACAAATCCAGAGATAACAACGTCAAATTTGGACAAAACAGCTCTAGATACTTTGCGGAGTTTTGTGGATCGACCAGCATACATGGACTCAAATATTTAAGAGAACGCGACCGTTATGTGATCGAAAAGTAAGTGAATAGTATTTTGGATTTTACTATCGAGACGTTTGCAGAATATGGTGGATCATAGTAGTTTCCATAGCGACAGTCGGAGCGTTTTCACTTATTTACAAAACGTACATGAAGTGGACCACCTCGCCCATAGTGGTAACTCTTGCCAAAACCGAAACGCCCATTTGGAAAATTCCCTTTCCGGCCGTCACAATATGTCCCGAATTGAAATCTAGCCCAACCGTCTTCAACTGCACGGACGTCTACCTGAAGTATCTCAACAACTTGGAGACTACCGAAACCGAGTACGTATCTTTCCGGTCACACCTCGTACGCATATCATCGCGTTACCGGGGTGTTATGTAAAGGTGAAGGTGAAGGTCTGAAACAATACTATTAGCTAATTAGCGGATCACATACCTAGCAAACCGTAAAGTATGGGTAGAGGAGACGGAAGGTTAATGAAAATGATTAGTGTAATTTGTTCCGATAACACGATAGCGAAATTAAATAATTACCTACTGTTTCAGGAGGGAGAACTATGAACTCTTCTCCTTGATATGCGATTCGAAATTAAAATTTCTGGACGGGAACACTACCGAATTTTTCAACGAGACGCAAATACATCATTTAGTGAAGGTAATTGCATTTTTGCTTGCAGTTTTTAATTTGCACCTACTTGTATCTGGTATCTCCATCCTTTTTGTTATTAAGCGGCAGAGCAAAGCGATGCAAGTTTTATAGGGGAGTCGATGGTGTCCATCTGTCCGTGAACACGATAACTGTCAAACGCTTGGACCGATTTGGTTCAAACTTTGCACAGTTGACCTATATGCCACAAGTAATAAGCCTCTTGAAAATGGGTCAAATCGAATGACCCCGTAGGGTCACGCCTCTCTGCCTCTGGCAAACGCTTGAACCTATTCGGTTCAAACTTTGCACCGTTAACATATATACCACATGTAACAAGCCAATTGAATCCTATGACTCCGTGGGGTCACACCGAGGTGCTCTGCCGATTTTTTAAACGCTCTTTATGGGTTTATTTCAATTGTAAACCTATAGGTACCGACTGTGGAAGTGCACGATCAGTTGTCGTAAGTTTTTTCGTACCTTGGTCTTGTAGGGTGACAAATTGATAGTAAAGCCTCTTGACAAAATCTCAACCCACGATTGTTATTATAATTAATAATAAATTTCAAACATAAATTCAACGTGAACGTGAAGTTGGAAAGGAAAGGAATTCAGTTCTAAGTATCTCATAATTTTGTGCTCATTTTGTGCTAATTTGTGCTGGTAATTTAAAATTTTGTGCTCGTCAGGTTAATGAGTAGGTAATTCAACATTTTCTGATGATACTCCTACTTAATTCACGCTGTAGTATCAACATCGATTTTTTCAAAATTTTCTTTTACTATAATTTTGTGCTCATTTTGTGCTAATTAATTTGTGCTGCTAATTTAAAATTTTGTGCTCATCATGAGAAATTCAACTTTTTCATGATACTCACTTCACAACTTCGCTCTGTAGTGTCAACATTGGTATCTCCAAAATTGTTTATTGCATTAATTTGGCCTCATTTTGTGCTAATTTGCTCTGCTAATTTACAATTTTGTGCGAGACACGGTATCGATATTTCAAATTTTTTGGTATGTGCCTCCAGTTACGTATCTGTGTACAGTGTGGTCCAATTTCGATGGAATTAAATGCAGTTTTTAACGTAGATAATCAATGCCGCCAGTCGTTTGTAGACCTTTTAGTAACTGCGCTGCAACACAAAATTGATTTTTTTATGGAAATTATAGTTGACCAACTTTTGTTATTAACTTTCAGGCACGATGTATTAATAAGCAAAATTTATGGTAGAAAACTTATTGAAAATAAGTATGATATATTATACATTTTGGAAAAGCGCGTAAAACAATAAATATTTTTAAACCATCGTAAACTGTACCTTTATTTAAAAAAAAACCAGGTGTCAAATTCTTGACAGAATAGCTTCCTAGCTGAAACCAAAAATTGCCAACATATGTACGCACTTACAGACGGGAAAAATTTATTCTTTAAAAGTTGCTTAAAATGATCTAAAACGTCAACATTTGAAGAAATTTCGCATTGTACCTAGCTCATGCTATGAAGAGAAAACCGTCAATTCGTGGAATTGTATGCAACCAATATTACACGATTTCAGGATACGTCAAACATTTCTTGAACTGTTATCGAACATACCATTCCAATTTATTCGTTGTGAAAAATCGCAATTTGACACTAATAAAAAATACACACTAATGGGCAACTTAAATTTGACATTAAGCGACCATTTTTATAGCATAGATTATTTCAAACAAATTCGCGTGGAGTTGATTACCTGTTTCATCTATTCCCCATGATTGACCTGTTTTTTTAAAGGTTACATATGCCGAAAGTATACATTTAAAAAAAATTCTCTGTATATATAGGAATGGAAGTTACTGCAAATCTGACATAATAAGCTAGAAAGAAACCCAATAAGCATTACACAAGTGTGAAATAAAATACACAACAAGCTAAAGGTGCTGATGCCATTCATGCGTCTTTTGAGTAGGCTAGTATCCACGACACATTTAATCGATCGTAAAAATCAGGTGTGCATATGCGCGCAAACTGCGCAATGCCAACTTTTTAGTGTATCACAACGATGTTGAGGTAACGCTTATGTGCTTGTGTTTTCGTCTGTCTGTCTATGTCCGTCCGTCTGTTCCATCGAGATCTCGGCCCCTGGGTCACCAAGAGACTTCAGATTTTCGCTAATTGATTGCTGCTATGGTCTATATTTGCCCATTACTCATCATTTACAATGTGTTACGCGGCAATACCCACGAGTGGGTTTTGAAACATTTTTTGGTAATAAAACCCGACACAATTTTTGTAGGTTGTACACAGGAAGATAAGATCTTCCAAATAACTCAATAAAAATTTCAGGTTACTATTTGAAAAAAAAAGTTTGATGCCATTGCGGCGCTCCAAAATTTTTTTTCAAAAATCCAGCCCGTTATTTTTCTGTTCGGTATGCCTAATATACATATCCGAAATTTGAACAAATCCGTCGAGCCGTTTTCTCAGAAAATTGCCAACAAACGTACGTACGTACATACAGACGGAAAAAATAAGAAAGGTGCATTTTTTACGCATGCATTTTGTTTTCTTTTATTAGGAGGACCTACCATCCAAATTTCGTTCTAATTGTTCCATAAATAAGAAAATTGCATTTCTGCGCATGCGCAACACGATTTTTGCGCATGAATTTTGTTTGCTTTTATTAAAGGGACTTACCATAGAAATTTCGTTTAAATTGCTTCAGAAACAAGATCGTTGCGTTTTGCACATATGCAACACAATTTTTGACTTTGACAATTTTTTTCTCCGTTTTTTGATAATATAACCCGGCCCAATTTTTTGTAGGTTGTACACAGGAAAATAAGGTCTTCCAAATAATAGAATAAAAATTTTAGGTTGCTATTTGAAAAAAAAAAGTTCGATGCCGTTACGGCGCTCCAAAATTTTTTTTCAAAAATCCGGCCCGTTATTTTTCTGTTCGGTATGCCTAAAACATATATACAAAATTTCAACAAAATCCGTCGAGCCGTTTTCTCAGAAAATTGCCAACAAACGTACGTACGTACATACAGACGGAAAAAAATTTTATTCTTTAAAAGTTGCTTAAAATGGTCTTCGACATTTGCAAAAAACGGCTATCGCAATAGCTACCTAGCACATGCTACTAATTCGCTTACGCGTTTCCGTTACAATTTTCGGTCGGCCACTGAATATGCGTATAAATTCAAATAACTTGAGAGCTGAAGCACGAAGTTAGTTTAGAGAACTAACTGATATTTAGAAGCTTAAATTTAATAAAATAAATTGCAATTGTAATATACCTCTAACGCTACCTTCCTGGAAACAAGACACAACGTGTACCCTAAAGCCTACGTCTAAGAGGCCATTTTAGGTAACGCTAATAGTTCCGGAAACAATTATAGATTAAAATACAAGGGACTCCGATCTGTCACCAAGGCAGCAAGGCGCGTGGCGCAGTGGTTGCGCTAACCGATGCTATTCGGGAGGTTGTGGGTTCGAATCCCGCTGCTGACTGCTCTGTCTGGGGTTTTATCAGGGGGGTTTTCCTCAGACGTACCGTGAACCGTGATGTTTTTCATAATAATAATATAGAATCCAGAATGCATTTCTCAATGTAAAAAATAAATGTTCTACGTTATTCATAGAGTATTAAAGGTCTTTAATATTCGTAAATTACTCAAGTTTGGCGACGAGGTAAAAAAAATACCGGTTACATTAGGCAATCTTGAGCAGCCCGCTCCGGCGTCCCTGTAGTCGGAAATTCTAGAGGAATGAAACACGATGACATTTATCGCAATCTATTAACCTGTACATAAATCGACTGTGGTCGACGCGAACGCTATCGTGGCCTAACGCGCATTGCCAGGCGGTTCTCTGTCATCAACCTAAATCCCACTACTTTTCTATTTTAATTCACGCCCAATTCGCAACTGAAATCTTTTCCAGCGATCAAAAGTATTTTTTTTCCTCCAACGAGAACCCTTGGCCTTTGACAAACCCTCGTGGAGTAGAATACCTCTGAATCAGTAATCAGTAACCAGGCCGAAATAGAAGCAGTCAGAATATCCAGTTGTCAGTCGGCCCTCTCTTGAAGTCAGTAGACTGGCGCGACACCGTCGACCTTCGTAAATTATTCAAGTTTGGCGACGAGGTAAAAAACCGGTTACATGAGGCAAGCTTGAGCAGCCCGCCTCGGGCGGTCCTGTAGTCGGAGATGCCAAAGGAACGAAACACGATTGCCTTTATCGGAATCTATTCACCTGTACATAAATAGGCGACGGCAAAAACACGAGCACAAACCAGACGGGGAATGGTAGAAGGTAATACGAACATGCAGCTTACCTTCTCCATACCTTCTCCTACAACTTGTATCGCAGCTTTTTTTTTTCACAATTCTATTAAGCCCGTTCAGCCAAATTTGGCTATTTCAAGGCTTGTAGCACAGGTATTAATCTTTCACTGTTTTAAGCACTATGTGTTTATATTCACTATTCGTTACTGTTTATTAATTATTTACTGTTTATCCACTATCTCCATCCGATAAGTAAATATCCTGTGGTAATCTTCGTTTCAGGCGGGTATGTAGGTTTTTTATTCCTAGATTATAGTGTTCACAGGCTGGGCTTATGCGTAGTTTAGTGTTGTATTGTTTATACAGCGTTTTAATAAAAGCATTTACGAGCGGTATCCCGGTTTCTCGGTGGATTTGCACATTCCTGACGTACCATGGAGCGTATACGATAATTCTAAGCACTCGGTTTTGAAAAACTTGAATTTTATTCAGTTGCGTGCCGCTTGCATTACCCCATATTGGGCAACCGTATGTGAGGACAGGTCTTATAATTGCCTTGTACCTATATTAGGGTGCCACATTCGATTTTTAGTGGTGAGTTTTTGTTTATCACAGGGTAGAGTTTTACTAACCGCGTGTTGGCCTCGTTTAATTTTTTGTTAATATGATATCCCCATTTGAGGGTTTTGTCCAGATAAATGCCCAGGTATTTTACGGCGCTGTTAGCATTGTTCCACTGTATTAGTTGACCGTTCAGTACAATATTGGGTGGGTTAGATACTCGTCTCAATGTGAAGATTTTTGCTTCGGTCTTAACTGAATTTAGTTGTAACCTCCATTTGGAAAACCAGCTGCTAATTACGTTAATGCCGTTTTGAAGTTGAATTACTGCTGCGTCTAAACTGTGATTTTGTGTTGCTATAACGGTGTCGTCGGCGAACATACCTACTGAGATGTTATCGCAGCTAGGGAATGCAATCCCGCAGCAAAATCTCAATCCCGGCATTTGCGGGATCGTTAGATGTTAATCCTGCGGGATCCCGGTATTTGTGGGATCCCGCAAAATTTTAAATAAATTGGCAAATTGGAACTGCGCATGCGCAAATCTAAATTTGGAAACTAACGTTAGATTTTCCTTTGTTCCAAGCGCCTATGCATCAAATTTCACTTAAATGCTTCCATAAATAAAAAAGTTGACACTGCCCCCTAGCATGTATAGTTTAGGAGATACACCAATTTAAAGTTCCGTGTTTTTCTCAATTTTTGGAAATACCATTTTTAGCGCATTTTTACGGATTAAAAGAAATGTGGGACAACTAATTTGTCTCATATTTTGCATGTACATGCCTCCAGTGATGCCATGTAAAACTTTTGAAAATGGGGGGAGGGAGAGGGAGTAAATATAAATACGCGTTCTACCCTTAATGGTATTGTAATGAAAGGTCTCACCGAAATTAATTGATTTCAACAAACTATAACCTTCTACCAGCTACCGTCATTCTTTCAAACCCTTTATCACAAAGGGGGAGGGAGGGGGTTGGGTTACTAGTTTTATCCTTCATGGTACTCTAATGAATGGTCTCAATGAAAGGAATTAACATTTTACCAATCATAGTCTTCCTCCTCGATCTCTTACCGTGATCGATTATAATTACTTATACCTCAAGAGTGGATTGTCGGAAAAGATCTTCTAAACGAGACACTTCTATCAACGCGGTAGAAACGGTCACTTGAATGAGTTTTTTATACACGTAATGATGAATTAAGTAAATAAATTTAGGTAGGTATTTGTTTATATATTGTATATCTAATCTTTTTGTGTAAAGTAAGTCTGGAAAAATATCATCTTCTACCGGACCTTTTGTAACCATAAAGTAGAAATTAGCTGAACTATTAGTATTGCGAAACTAAAATCGGCTAATATCCCGCATCTTCCAAATGAGGAGAGCTTTCGGATGCTGCAACAATAATTTAAATATTTTCACGGTTACAAAACTGATAAATTGTTTATTTTTGCTATTAACGGCTGAAATACGGTACAACAAATTAAAGCAATTAATTCTACACCCTATTGCCCATTTCTGCGGGAGAGAAATAAATAAATATATTACGTAAATAACTTACGGCTACTAGTAAAGTAATAGAGCGCCCATATACATACCGTGTGTCCGTCCCCATGAGAAACAAAAACACAGCACTGGACTCGTTTTCCATTACTGCAGTAAGAAAAGATTTGCAAGGGCTCCAAAATACGCTTTTAAATTTCCCCCTCGCTCTAAAGCCCGTCTTACAAAGAGCTTGGGTCACACTAATAATATAATAAGCACCTACTACCTACTCTTTACATTAGTCGAGTGAGATTTCATTACTCTAACCTCTAGGATCTGCTGCTAGATCTCACGGCCGGATCATGCAAATGGCTGGGCGTGGAATTTAATTGCAGTAGTGAGCTCAGACCACTGCTAACCCTGGCGGGATTGTGTCGAACTTTCAACCTGTTGGACTTCTCCGACATGTTCGACGAAGAAACTGAGTAAGCCCAGCGCCGACGCAGCCCTGTAACTAACTCGCTTTCGATGTAGGGATATACTGAACACGCCGAGGGACTACCACAAAAAAATTCGTGAGTGGTCGTTGGAGAGCGGTTACCACTCATCGGCGTCCATCGACACCTACCCCAGAAGGACGACACTTCCCGGCATCAAATCCGGATTCCAGGTGGATCTGTACGTGCACGACGACGATATTGACTACACCTGCGGGGAGTTGCAGGGCTTTACGGTTAGAAGGCCGCGGTCAATTTATTGACGTAAGGCTTCAAGTGACTTTTGCAGGTTTCTTTGCACCATCCGGGCGAGTCCCCGGATTTGGTTAACTTCTTCCGGGTACCTTTGGACCAAGTCGTGATCGCTGGGGTAAAACCGAATATGATAAAGACCTCGACGGACCTTAGCAAATACGCGCCTCATGTAAGACAGTGTTACCTTCCGGGAGAGAAGCAATTGGACTACTTCCAAATTTACACTCAGCGCAACTGTATTATGGAGTGTTTACACAATTACATACTGAAAACGTGCGGGTGTATTACTATGAACATGCCGTGTACGTATAAAGTCATTTTACTGTGACGATTATTGACTAGCTTTCAGATGAGGACGATACCAAGTTCTGTGGACCGGCGAAGATGGATTGCGTCGACTACGCCCACGGTAGGCCCGACGCAACGGTCCGAAACTTAAGAATATGATTTCAGTACATTTTATGGAGGAAGAGATTCGGATGGAAATCGACAAAGACTCGGAGGATGACACGAATTACTGCGGCTGCCTACCGCCCTGCACCTCCCTGGAATTCGACGCCGAAGTATCGCAGACCGACTGGAACTGGCGCAAAACTCACAGTCTAAGGAACGAAAACGCGAAACCGCCCAACTTCGACTTCGAAAAGTGCGTAGGTACAAGAATCTTTGAGTGAAAGCTTACCTTTAACTTTTAGGGGTCATTTTTCGAGATTAACGGTTTTCTATCGCGAGATGCAGTTCCTGAGCTCGGAAAGGCACGAGGTGTATGGGCACACTGAGTTTTGGGCCAACTGCGGCGGTCTGCTCGGCTTGTTTTTGGGCTTCTCGTTTACCTCGGCCATGGAGATTCTGTACTTTTTAACTTTAAGGCTGATTTGTAACATTCTCAAATTTGGAAAGAAAGTCTGGTCGGGCGCTCCCGAGTTATTGGAGAAACAAAAAAATAGTGAATAAATTTATTTGTTAGTCAGATCTTTAACGATTCGCTTGTGTCCTTTCATGATGTGACAATAAGTGCTTCTGCATTTTTCACCGTCAAGTTTTGTAGGAACTTTCCTCTTTTTGTCAAATTGCTTCTTTTGAGTTTGTGGCACGCCCTTGATCTAATAGATAATAATGTTAAAATCTGAAGAGCCCTTCAGACCCCTTATACTATGCTTCAAGTGGATTAAAAGCTCTTGAAAGTCTTTAAGAGCGTTTAAGAGTCGGCAACAATTTGAGACGGTTTCCAACATCTCCAAGTATCAAAAAAGGTCTTTATTTCATTTATTATTAATGTAATATGACGATTGTAAATAGTACCAACAGTTCATAATAGCACACTTTCATTCATTATGCTACCTATAAAGGGTGCGTTCCCTGAAAATAGTGGTGGGAGATACAAGAAACATGGCGCTGTTGTCAGATTTAAGTTAAATCTCCCCATCTCGACAGGAGCTCGTTGGAGACCTTAATTTACCTTGTAAATATTTGATTTATATTCCAGTCGACAGAGTCTTTAATTATGACACAGGGCCGTATGAATAAAAGTAAGCAAATGCTGATACTTGCATAATTCAAAGTAAATACTCGTAAGTGCTCCTTCGCACTGGGCGACTTAGCAGCGCTTCTAAGCAGAAGGACAGGACGCAGTGCAGCGCTGCTAAACCATGCTAAACAGACCAGTATGAAGGGACAGTTACGAATATTTACTTTGAATTTTGCAAGTATAAGCATTTGCTTACTTTTATTCATACGGGCCATTGTCCTGTACTGTCCGTCCAAGATAATAGTGCTGGAATCTCATGGAAAACCCATTCACCGAACGTAGAAGTTAACAACCCGATAAATTGCACTAAGTATTACTATTAATAACAATTATTACCTGTGCCTGTAGGTAAACCACTAACGACTTCTTTAATAATTAGGTACCAATTGTGTAGTCAATGTTTTTAGCTTCAATCTATATAGGATATTACTTTGCACAGTTAGATATAAGTTAGGTGAACGAACGATGCACTTATTTGTGGCGTTATTGGTGGGTTTTATACTAAACGTGAGCGGGTCTGAGCTCGGTTATGTTGTATACTTTCGAGACACTTTAAGTAGTGCAGTGCAGAATGCTACAAATGGAATTGGTATTAAATGCAGACTCCATCTCGACTATTACCAGAAAGAATTGGGGACGTATGGAACGTGGGCTTTGGAAAGTAAGTACGAGCTCTAAGTTCAGATTTCAAAAATACCAGTGTTTAGTGTTCGACGCATCAAGCAAGGTACCGTCAGGAATTGCTGGTGGAAACGCGGCTGACTTGGGTTCGTTTGAAGAGTGTATTAACATAAAGCAGCGGGTGAATTCTTCAGATTTTATCCGAGGAAGGTATTGTTACGGGAGCACACCCTTGAACTACAATGAGGTGAGTTTAGAGTAGATGTTCTTTCAAAACTAAGATGTTGCATCTTAAAAATGGGAAATGAATTCAAGTGTTTTTTAACTTGTTTAAATGTTTTTCAACAAAAATCAATGTCTGAATTAAGGAAACAACGTTTAAGGAACTAAACTGCATTTATGGGAAGACCAAATCTAAGGATTCTCCACTTTTTGCTTCCACTTCCAGTACGAGTCACCAATTTAAGGTAGTCATTAACCAGCAATTACAGAGGCTGCACCCTGTAAAAGTAAACCAAGTTTCAGTGCTTCAACTATAACAAGCTTGGCCATCGGGCTCGTGAATGTAGGAAGCCGAAGCGTGAAAAAGTATCGCGCTTCAATTGTAGATCGATGGACCACAAAGTAAAATCCTGGCCAACTGCTAAAATTAAATTTGAAAATACAATTTCTCAGTCAATGACTTCCGTTATTAGTTTACAACTTTCCAATCCTTTCATTTCATTTCATTCTCCACTTTCACCGATGGTATTACCAGAATCGTTAATATGACCTTGCTTGACACTGGTAGTGTTTCAAGTGTGATTCAAAGTTCTTTTGTTCCTCTTCAGAATCAGTAACCGAATCACTTGCTGAAGTCCAATAGACTAATAAAACTATCATCCAATTCCGAGATAACCATTGGAACCACGGGTGTTCAAACCAAAATAGGAAATTCCTCTTGTATTAAAGATGATGTTTTAGAAAATTTAAATATTCAATAACCGAAATGGAATCTAAAAATTGTTCAAATCGATTAACCCATAACCGGTAACGTAGACTTTCATTTTACGAAAACTACCGTTAACTTTAAATCGATTAATACAGGATGGCAATATTCTTCCTAGTCAATCTCCTTATCGTATTGATTCGCAATCGTGATGGGAACATTACAGGTCTGTGCAGATTACAGAGAATTGAACAAAATTACGGTTAAAGATAATTTCCCGACTCCACTGATCGAAAAAATAAATCCTATAATAAATCATTGGACCTAAAAAACGATTTTGATCATGTGAAGATGGCAGAAAATTCCATTAAGTACGTGTCATTCATAACATCCATTGGGCAATTCGAATTTTTACGAATGCCGTTTGGACTTACTAATGCTCCTTGTGTGTTCCCAGGGCATTTGGTTATTTAATTCAAGATTAATACACTCCATTAATATACGACCAATCAGCCTGGTGATTGTTTCAAATTCTAACCAATCAAATGATTTTTATCTGATTAAAAGCTAGGTAGCTTTTTATCAGCGATAAAAATGCGCGTAGGAATGTGTAAAATATACAGGGTGTTACATGACCGCATGTAAAAAAATTTTTTTTACAAAATTCTTACACCGAAAGGGCGCACCCCTATTTGGGGGTGCGAAAAAAATTCTGATTTCGACAAAATTTGGTATCTGGGGGTTTTTGAACATGAGAATGACGAATCTGGAAGTTAAGGAACAAAATTGTTGAACAGTTTGTTAAAATAACTTTTCAAACAATAGTTATACTCATTGGAAGATTGGGCCTTCGGGTTACAAAGTGTTCCCCGCCTACTGGTGTAAAAATAAAATTATCCGATTAAAAATCAAGCTCTTGTGTATTTACCCCTGATAATAGCATTTTATTCTAGTACTTGACATATTAATAGCCACGGAAACAATTGAGGAGCATCTGTCAATTTTAAATGAAGTTTTTAGGCGCACTGTCACTTTTAAATTGGAATTTCGGTCAGCTAATTCTTTTTCTTAGATTATGAAACAGCATATTTAGGATATTTAATTAGTAGGAATGGAATTAAATCGTGATGCGGGAAGTGTCCATATACGATCGAATAGATCGTAATGTTACATATAAATATTTTTCGTGTTTCACCAAATAAAAGAGATATTGAGGTGACCCTCACAAAAAAAAACGCTACCATTCTGTTGTCATTCTGCAGGGATCGGACTAAATTCATTTGTCCTCGCGCAACTAGTCGCTTTCGCGGTTCCACGCATATTTCTTTTTTCTACTTTCCACGAACGATTTCCCTACTCTCTTCAATTTATATGCCCCAAAATGACCCTAATCGGTTTTGCCAATCGAATTCATTCATTTTTACCAATCTGCTATTTAGAAAAGCGATTCGTCAGAAGCCTCTGGTAACCCAGCGGAATATGTCCACATAATTGGTTGTGCAATGACCCGCCCAAATAACACAAGTACGTACATTGCAAATACAAAGTACGTACAGCTCTGGATTTACGGGCGTACACTTTACCGTTCATGTACGTACACTTCACGTACATGGTACGTTATTTTTGCGCTACTTTGTACATGTACCGCACATACATTAGACGTACCCTTATGTATGTATAATGTGCTTACTTTTACTCACGTAATACGTACTTTCCTGCACATACATAGTACGTACGTTAAGTAGCAAAAAAACGTACCGTGTACCGAAATGTACGTACATGAGCCGTAAGTGTACGTGAAATGCACGTCCGTAAATCCATAGCTATGCGTACTATGTATTTGTAATGTACGTACGTGTGTTATTGAGGAAGTAGCCGTGTGGTTCAGTCGACTTTCTATTAAACAACAGCGTGATTGTATACCTAATCATGCAAAGTTCTTTTTGTGCAATTATGGAAAAAAATGTATTTGGCCAATTACGTTATACATTAGATGAAATGCTATAACGTTTTCGGGTGTTTAAATAACAATACAATAAAATGAGCTGGAAAAATAAACGCGTTATTTCCCATGCATAATTTCTGCCGATGATATGGGATCGTAACGAAACGGTTCTTCACGGTTATGAATTTCATGAATTACATTGTAAAATTGTAGTTTTCAAATTCTAACGATTGCGATAAAATGGTCACCGGCCGCCACTGAAAGCAATGAATCCCGAAAATAATGAACTTCAACAATATCATATCCATCAAAGTCATAAATAATACGTACATCAGACGTACATATTTGTCACATGGACGTATGTACGTAAAATTGAACAAAAATATACGCACAGTGGACAATTGGTGCTATATGGGCGATAGCGAAACGGATCTAGGTTATCAAAACGACCACCTATACCCTATTAACTCTGCCCTTTTTGCCCTAAAGAGACCATTCTGCAGCTTTTGCAATACCCATTCAAAAAATCGCACACCCCAAAGATAGTTGACTCTAAATACCCCCCATATTGGAGGAAATCACCCCACCAAAACTTAAAAAAAATCGCGGTTACTGTAAAAAATTTAAAAAAATGAAACTAATTAAACCCCATTAAAGGGATCCCGTTACAGTAGACCTCCGTACTTAAACCTGAACATTAACTTCTCTGTGTTATAAATTTTCATGTTGCATGAAATATCATAACTATGTATTACATTTGGGCCTCTCAGGCACATTTTGGATTTGTTAACACCTAATAATTGCGACTATCATTTCAGATTGCCTCCACAAACGCAACATTTAGGCTACAAGTGGCAAGTTGCCTACCCGACACCTGCTCTTCTAACGATGTATCCGCAATATATAACTACTTCGGTCTCAACGCTACTTTTCCAGAACCTCTGTGCCAAACAGCTTCGGTCCATGAAGTGTTGCGATTTGGCGTAGCGGAATACTGCGGAATGTAGGTATTTTCATTTACCTACTGCTCGTAGAAAAGGAAAAAAAAGACGCAGTTCTCTTCAAGTGCAAATTATCGCGGCCTCTTTCTCAAAGCTCACTGATAATTCAACGTGGCGATGTCGTCATTAATTAAAACGTGGACACGCCTTTACATTCAAGAACGAGGCCTTGATGGAATTTGTTTGCAACTAAATCAAAATGGCTGACAGCACATGCTAAAATATGTGTAATCAGTAACTGGTTCTAATCATTGTCCGTTACGCTTAAGGAGGACCGCGTGTTTTTTTTCTATTCTGCGAAATTTGCACCCCCAATTAAAGATGTACTGAAATGTCACGCAGAATTTAAGGTCTACTACTTAAAAAAATAGAGGCTATCTCTTCACTATTCGTCACTGACAG
This sequence comes from Photinus pyralis, assembly GCF_008802855.1. Lineage (NCBI taxonomy): Eukaryota > Metazoa > Arthropoda > Insecta > Coleoptera > Lampyridae > Photinus > Photinus pyralis. Next base: position 34,016,141 of record NW_022170596.1, on the reverse strand, counting down.
TGACTTCAAAAGGACATACAAACTAAATTTACAAATAAAATTCAATTGAATTTACGCAATTTTTGAATCACACTCGGCTTGCTCAAATCACATGAGACTCTAAACTTCCTGAGTTCATAAACACAGTTGACCGAAACATTATCACCTAATAACGGCGAACCATCCATAGCGTAATCAGCTTTCTGATAAACATAAAATAACGACCTACACTAAAATTGTGCGTGGCATCGCAGCAGTACTATTTTTTTTTCAGAGCATTTTTTGCAATTTTCGCGCTGATTACATCTGCTTCTACCATTTACGACGTCTACCTGCACAACTCACACCAACTGAGCAACACAAAAAGTTGGTACGAGACGCTTGTTGCATTTTCCATTCTTAAAAATGGCAGGAAGTTACTCGCCATCGAACATAATGCGAAACAAATAACTTGTATAAATGGAATTCGAGTTATCAGCACCTTGTGGATCATTTTGTATCACACATTCTCCATACATTTCTACTCACCAGCAATGAACAGCTTCTACCGGGACAAAGTAAGGTGTCACGATTTCGCTCACGTTTCACCAAGTTCAATTGCAGTGGAGGCAAAGCCCAGGAAGTATGTTTCTGTTTAACGCCCCAATAGCGGTTGACACGTTCCTGTTGCTATCAGGAATCGTTACATCCTACGCACGTCTATGGTCGGCCGAAAAAGATAGACCGTTTCAGCTTGTCAAGTTTTACCTACACCGCTTCTTGAGGTGCGCGGTTAAAAGTAGGACAATGACCAACGGACTGTTTTAGGTTGACACCAGTTTTGGCGGCGGAAATTGTTTTCGTAGTCACGTTGCTAAGGCAGTTTTCCTCAGGTCCGCTCTGGACTCATATAATTGACACGCAGTTGATTGAAGCCTGTCAGGAATATTGGTGGAAAACGTTGCTGTATGTACAGAACTATGGACAAGTACCATCCTTGGTATCTTCCCGATTTTCTACTCGGATATTGTAATTCAATTTTCAGTGTCTCCCTCACGGCTGGTATCTGGGCGTCGACATGCAGCTCTTTGTAATTTCGCCAATCTTCCTGCTACCGTTGCCGAAATGGCCGAAACGTACAATATGCGGGGTTGTTGCGCTGATCGCTTGTAACATAATCGGATGTTTCGCATTGGGCTGGTTTTTGGAGCTTAATGGTATAATTGAAGGAAATGTAGAGTAAGTCAGGGACGATTTCGTGCGTTAAACTCATGAAACCCTCACAGCCATAAAAGCTTGATATACGCTTGGCAGTACTACTACCCTGCGTACACAAGAGCAGCACCATGGCTGATAGGAATTGTACTAGGGTACTACTTGTACTTGTCCAACAAAAAGAAGCATACGCTACCGAAGGTATGAGAGCTAATACTTCGCCGTGGAAACTTTAGACGATGAGTTTTAGAAAATTGTCGCATGCGTATGGATTCTCAGCCTCCTGGTTATGTTCGCAATTGCATTCGGTGGACATGGTCTGATGACATCAGAGGGACAAAGAGCGATAAATTCAATCTACATCGCTTTGGCCCGCCCGGTTTGGGCATTAGCTGTTGGCGTGGTGATTTTTAGTTGTGCCAATGGTTACGGAAGTAATCTTCGGGGGTGTACTTTCCGACAAAACTAAGACATACTTTCAGGATCAGTAAATTGGTTCCTTTCGCTGCCTGCGTTCGAAGTGCTATCACGGTTGACTTACAGTCTTTTCATTGTTCACTACATAGTTATTTATGTCTTATGTAGTCAAATGTGGACAAGTGGACGAAAAGTGGAAGTTGTAAGTATGTGACAGCGATTTTAACTTTGTAACTTGATCATTTTAAGATGGTCCAGTTTTGGGGCCACTTTGCGTGTACGTTGTTCATAGCGACGTTTGTAACGTTAGTGTTCGAATTACCTGTCACCGAAATTGAAAAGATCATATTCACAAAAAGGAAAAGTGAGGCCCAGGAGGGTGTTTTATCAAATAACAGTTTAGCTCCATCTACGATAATGAATAACTGTACAGTTACGGTGACCGGTAGCTTGTGATATCTTTCTACAATGGAGAGCTGTTCCACGTGGTAATCCATCATCAAGTCGCCATGTATGCGCAATTTCGTTTGTTAATATGTTTAATTTGTTAATTAAAACTAATTTCTTGATACTTATACTTTGACATATGCCTGGTGTAGCTGTTTAAACAACATTTCATCTCCAAATTATTCAGTAACTAGAATAATAAAGGGAGATTCTACAAGTAGCCTGTTGCCGTTACTCCCTTCCATTCGAGCTATCATAAGTTAAGTCTTTCGTCGTTACGGGTTGTGAGACTGCTTCCCGGTGGTAGCTCATCTCCTTATCCTTCTATTCGGTTGCCATAAGTCAAGCCTAAATCTACACAGAACGTGAGGCTGCGTTCTGGTGGCAATCTCCCAAAACGAACTTACCCTAAGTTTATTCATGGTCCTTCGAGCCGGATTTATCCCATTCTAGTTGCTGCTGCCAGAGTTCTTCTATCAGAAGTTTCGCTTTGATTATGACTGGTGCTAGAAATCCTAGTGGATCGAATAACTTCGCTATTTCGGACGGGATGAATCTTTTCGTAATGGTTATTGTGTTCGTGTGTGTGTGTGTGTGTGGATTCCAGAAAACTCCCAAAGATTTGGTTGGTTCGTCTTGTGACATCTCTTTGATGGTTTGATCTGACGATGACGTACGATGACTAAGTGGGTATTGTTTCCTGTTGATAGCCTATCTCCCTTCGTTCCATTAGTTCCCGATGCTTACATCCATTGATCTCAATTCCTTCTTTTTTGTTTCTTCCTCTTGATTCGTCACCCACCTCCAGTACTCATCTCATTTTGCTTTCTTCTTTTTGTGTTTGTCTCTTCTCCACTCTTCCCATCTCTCTATGGGAACCTCCGAGGCCGCCACCGTTTGGTCTATAGTGATGTTTCCATGGGCCGGCCTACTTTTAATTCAGATGCACGTAAGTAGATTCTTGGCCATCTGTAGATTATGGTCTTTGTACCTCCTGTTTGTATTCCCCAATATCTCAGCTGCCTCATCTTTAGTCTCTTGGTGATCATCTTTCCTTCTAGTAATTCCCTTATTTGATTTCTTGTGGTGTTGATGTTTTCTATCAGTATCCTTAGTGACTACCGTTCCGAAGACCTGCCATCTCCAGGTATACTTCGCTGGTTTCGACGAACTATATTCTTTCTTGTCCGCAATTACGAGTAGGTCGTCCGCGCACGCCAATAGTGTCGGTAGTTGTAGCTGGCCATCCGTTTGCTTTATGGCGTTGTCCAGTGCTATCGCGAAGAGCCTTGGGGAATGGGGAGAGCGGACATGCTTGTTTGATTCTTTTGGTTTTCATTTGGTGCTTGGTCTTCTTCCCAAACCATTAGTACTAGTATACTCCCTTAAGCACGCGTTTATAATTCTATTGGTTAAAAGGTCAGCCCCAACAACGTCAGAGAAGTGTAGTGTTGCCGCGAGACGAGACGAGACGAGACTTTCAAAGGTCTCGCCTCGTCTCGTGACCTCGAGACGAGACCAACTCAAAGTCTCGTCTCGCCCTGGTTCAGTCTCGCCTCGTCTGGTCTCGTCTGGTCTCGTTTGGTCTCGCGTGGTCTCGCCATACTATCAAAAAATGGTGTAGACTGTAGAGCATATAAAAGGGAACAACGAAGGCATGACAAATAATAATGACCTTCCTTATCTATTTGCTAATCACGAAACATAATTATGCGTATTTTAAAAATTTTCTTTACCATTCTGCAGCTAAAAAATATTAGCTTTCATAAAATGTATCTGGTAATGTAACTAGGTAGGAAAGTCTCACTGAATTCTTTGTTACTTTGTATTTTGTAAAATCCTACTTTTATGGTCTTAACTACGCGGTTAATATGTAGGTTCAGGAAGTACCTATACCTACAGTAACTGTGTTAGGATATGCCATATGTCCACAATATACATTTTACCTTAAGCAGCGCCTTTATTCACAGAATTTTGCAAGAACACAAAAAAGTGTAAACCCATACTAAAATACCTGTAGCATTTTAGCCCCAATATGGCGACCAGAACGAAGTACCAATCAAAAGAAAGGCTTCCTGGATTTAAGAAAAATTACCTCCTTCAGGAACTTCTCCCATACTGCCATTGGTGCTTATCCATCGGCGCATTCCTCTCCATTGGGCTAAGCTTGGCGAAATTCTCTGCAAACTAGTCGAATTCCTTGATCTCATTTTGTTCAAAGCTGTTTTCTCCTCCCTGGCCTCCCTTAGCTCCTTTTTTGCTTCGGGTTTGTGTGGTGTTCCTGATCTCGTCCCTTTTTTCTTACCCCCCCCCCCTACTTTCACCCCTTACCATTTTGTAGTGCGATCCTACTGTACTGGCCCATACTGTGTTCGTGATGCTTATTTTCTTTGACTTGCTCCTTACTATGTGGTTGATCTGTGATTCAGAGTAGATTTCCTGAATGTGTTTTCCACCCTCAGTCCATGTAGATCTACCATGCTTGGAAATATCATTCCTCAAAAATGGTGCCAATAACCTGGGATGACCTTGAAAATTAATGTGATCAATGACCTCGGATGACATTGAAAATTAATGGGGGCAATGCCCTCGGATGACATTACAAATGAGGCCACCACAACCGCCCATGTGGCACACGACTTTCACCGTGACCTTGACCTACTTCCCAAGGTTGCCACCAGGTGGCAAGCGACCTTGAACTGCGCCAGGAGCCCCCCTGTATAACTACTTCGCTTCCTTCTTCAAATGTCTCAACCACAATGATTTGGCGTTTCCTGATTACGATTGCTGTGCCTCTGCTGGTACTCTCCTCCTCCTATCCACTAGTCGTAGTTCCTTGTCGCGGCCATCCCACTTGTTAGTTTGGTAGTAGACTGGCTACATCTATTCCCTGTTTTCTTAATTCGTGGTCAATTAACTCCCTTTTATTTGGGTCGTTTCCCCCTTGTACATTCCACGTGGCTACCCTCACGCTGTTGCCTCCTTTTGCATCTTGGCTACTATCCTGGTTATTTTCACTCCTTCTCGGCGTAGCATTCCTCCCGCATACCATGCTCAGACTATATTCGTTTGGGACGGCCGGCGGCTTCTCTCGCTTCCTCGTACTCCCCCAGTACCCTTGTTCTCTGGTATTCCTCCTCTTCATCTACCCCCCCCCCCCCCCCCCCCCATGCCCCATGCTGCCCTCAGCACGATGCCGTAGTGGTTTCGAACATTGCTATTCTATATGCTATATTGCAGTAATCTGTCGTCCCCATTATTTCTCGTGGTTCTGTGATCTGTTTTCTCCCTTCTTCTTCGTAAACCACTATCTGTTATATTTGTTGGTCGTTGCCACCAGAGACTCGTATTCTCCCCAGAATCCCTGCTTTCTGTGATCCCTGCGGTAAGCTTCGACCGTATCTTCATTATTGGGGGTCCTAATGTCACTACGTTCCCTATCAATTGTGGGTAGAATTCTTCCAGGTTCTCCCGGATGTATGTGTTGGTTTCTTCCCTAATACTTTTGGTTAATCTCCTGTGTGGTTCTAATGACACCGGGCATCCCCTAAGTTGATGCCTATAATAACTTCGAACAGGCAGTCCCCATCCTTATTCATCTTAACACACTCTAGGACGTACTCGTTTGTACGCACTTATTCGGCCATCCCGTTTGGCGGCTGTTGCTTGTTGTTTAGGTGGTATTCTGCGGTCTTAATTTTGATTTAAGGTAATGGGCGCTGTTTTTTATGATCGCTAAGAAAGATAATTGAACACTGAAAATTGAACGCTGAAAGAGATAATTGAATTGGATTATGGTTCGGAACAGTGAGACATGTCCATGCAATCTAACTTGGTCACCCTCTATAATATGTGTTATAAAGTAGCCTTGTAAAAGAAAATTCAAATTAATTGAGTCGAGCAAAGGAAGTAAACTTCTTATTTATCCCTCCAAACGCTATAAGTAACGTAAAAGCGCCCCTCGTATGTATACAACGATATGTCGTCAACTTTGGGAATTTAAATAGCCCGTTGTATGGGTTAGGGTACATGTATTTCACCGATTTACAAGTTTATGTTTCCTTTCGTAAGGGTCCAATTTGTTTGCAAGAGCGTAAGGCGAGTTGAATGCAGACGATATAAATAAAAAGTTTATTGCCCGATCATCGGCACACGCAGAGGTAGTCTTCATCAATCATCCTTGCGGAGATCCTATTTTCGTTTTCATATTGACCAAATTTAAGGCACCATCCGTACCAATTTGTACCATAAAGAAATCATCGGGTCACGTTAAGGTAACGAATTTTTTTTTTATTTGTGTAACAAATGACTGTAAATTGACTGAATGTAATATTTAATAACTATTTTTGGACTAGAAATAATTTTGATTGTTTCTGTTCTTTTCAAATTGTATTGTCACTTACCTAAATGAGAATATTTCTATAAATGAGTGCAATTTTGTTGGCAATAAAGGTTAGATAAGGTTTATTATTGTTATTGAGGGTTAAATATGGTAAGTAATCATCGTAAAAGTATAAAATCTTGAAGTAAGGAGTAAGAAGAAAACATAAAATTTATACATTGAGCAGATTCCATGATTTAGTTTTTACCTTAGAAAAATTTTTGAAGAGAAATGAACGGCCTTTTTACAAATAGCTCCGCAGTAAACAGGTATGTGTTACGTCTCTTATTTATAAATATGCAAAATGGTAAGTTTATTCTAATGTTTCGTGGTTTCGTACTCGTGTCACGTGAAAATTCGTAACAATAAAAGCGTGTATCTTGCGAAATCTATGCGATAACGGTAGTGTGTGATATAAATTATTCATACAAAATGTAATATGCAACTGAATCCTTTCAAAAATAGATTTAGTTGAGCTTAAAGAGTGAACGAACAAATATAACAAAAGCGTTAATTAGCTAATGATTGTATTAATTATTCTGCTGTGCTTGTCGACCTTGTAGCATCATTTGCGTTGAGTTTCTGTGTGTAGTGAGTATCGAAAGGCTCGTGAATAATGTGATGCTTGTGAGCTGTACGTACCTACTATAAACATTCGAGATCATAAATGACCATGTAAAAACAGTTAAGTAAGTATACAAAATAGAATAAGTTAGCTGTTAGTTGTTTAAGTGACAGACTGACAGATTGTATCATTTATTTAAACAATTTATTGGCAGCGTATACATTGTAGTATTCATGCAGTAAGATAAAAAAAACACCATACGAAAAATCGCATACAATTTTCAGCAGGTGAATTTTTTGCCACTCAGCTCGTATTCGGAAACCAGACTTTTGATCCGGCTCATATTCAATAGCACTGATCCTTGAACTCGTAGAAATCGATTGGCGAAGGTTCGAGTGGCTCTACATTGTAGAGTAAATTTTAGCTATTTCTCTTTGCAAATTAAAAATTTATACTGTTTAATATAGTAACAGATTCCAAAAACTACTGCTTACAGAGACTTCCCACAAGTAATATTTTAAAGAATTTGTGGTATATAATTTTATACTAAGTTGGTTCTATTACCGGGGAACACGCAGTTTGTGCTCACATACAGACCAGTAATTCGCACCTACAGACTTACATAATTTTAGATCTACTAAGTCCTTATTGCTAAGAGTCACAAATTTTGTGCCGTCTTACAAAAAAAATATTACCAGAAGCAATTGTACACCTATGCTGTTCTCATATTTATATACCAATGGCTTTATTTATTTTTTTAGTGACACACGTAACGGTGGTTACAATTGTTTAAAAAAATCTACGAGTCTAATCTCAGGGCTGTTCTTGTTAATTCGGACCTGCCATTTTTTAATATAATAATAATAATAATGCATTTATTGAAAACAACTTAATATAATGTTCAATGTTCAAGATAAAAATAAAGAAAAATAAAATCATACATGATGTTCGAAGAGAACAGAGTACTTAAGAACTGCCTCACTTGTTGTTCCCAAATGGAGTGAGTTCAAGCAACTACTAAGTAGCAGCTTGGTCTTCCACTCAACCCAGTTTGATTACTAAATAACATTAATTATGGCATTACGAGTGAAAAATAATATTTTTAACGGGACAAATAAATTATAATAAAAACAGAAGCTTATCAAGATTAATTTTTATTTAAGAGGTGTATTGATTAAGTAGATATAGTTTATGTAGTTGAATTTTGAAATGTTGTATAGGAAGTTCTTTAATTTCAGGAGGTATTGAATTATAAACTTTAGACGCGTTATAACTAAATGATCTTTCATACAAGGAGGTTTTATGAAGCGGTGTTATAACTAAATTTTTATGTCTCAAGAAAAAATCACGTATGTTATGCCGAAATCGAAGCTTATTGAAAAGATACTGTGGTGTTTGGCGAGTAATGACTTTATGATATAAGCAAGCCGAATGCAGCATTCTTCTATTTGTCATATTCAGCCATCCTATTTCATTCAGTTTGCCACCACCACCAATAGAATTAAATTTTCGAATACCAAATATTAACCTTAGACACGAGTTTTGGATGCGTTGTATTCGTCTGCAGTCGACGGAAGTTAAACAAGGACCGTACACACAATCACAATAATTAAAATGAGATAGGACAAGCGACTCGCAGAGTATTATTTTTACTTTTTTAGTTAAGCAAGACCGATTTTGATTAATTTGTTTTAGATTAATAAATGCCTTTTGCACATTTTTAGATATATGCTGTCGAAACCTAAGTTCATCATCTATAATAAGCCCTAGGTTCTTAACACTGCTCTTAACACCCAATGGAGTATCCCTTATCATAATATTTATTTGAGATATATACTTTTCTCTTGTCTTCCGTTTGCCTAATAGCATAAGGTAGCATTTAGATATGTTAATTTGTAACCCATGAGCCTCTGAGTAATCCACTAGACTGTTAAGATCAGTGTTAATATGAACCAAGGCAACAGGCAAATCTATAGGCTTGAAACTGTAATGCAACTGAGTGTCATCAGCATATAAATGATATTTACAAAATTTTAGAGAAGATTTTAAATTAAAGGTATATATAACGTAAAACAGGGGACCAAGAATTGAACCTTGAGGTACTCCATTGATAATTGGTAAAGAGATAGATTGAGAGTCTTTTATTTTCACTATCTGGCTGCGATTAGTAAGGTAATTTTCAATTAAAGAAGTAGCAGACTCGTCGAAACCAATACATCTCAGGATTGACACCATAACATCATGTCTTATGGTGTCAAACGCCTTCGAGTAGTCAAGCATAATCAACACGGACAGTTCATCACTATCAGCACTGCTCAATATATCATCAGTTATATTTAAAAGAGAAGTTTCACAACTAAAACCCGATCAAAATCCCGATTGTGTCTCGGGGATAATATCAATGGATTGCATATAGCTTTGCATTTGAGTCATCATAATTTTTTCGAAAACTTTTGATAAACATGGAAGGATACTAATTGGTCTTAAGTCCTTATAGTCAGTTGGTGCATTTGATTTAGGTACAGGAATAACCTTTGCGGTTTTCCAGGAGTCTGGAAAGATCGAATCGATTATGCAGGAATTGATAATATGTGTCACGTAAGGAACAATAAAGGGACAGCAAAGTCGTAACATTTTTATACTCAGTTCATCAGTTCCAACCGCATTACTTTTGATATTTGATAAGATTTTTAATATTGCTTGGCCATCAGTTAATGAAAATTGAAAATTTGTCCCAAACTTTTGTGGAAAATCTTCGCAATAGAATCGAATAAGGTTGTTGAAATTAACGGTAGACAAAGATTTACTTGAATTTACAAATGCCTCATTAATTTTGTTAGGATCACTAAGATGAATAGGTACTTCATGAGACTCTGCTTTTGTATATATGTTAGTCCTATTTAAATCTTGCCATAACGTTTTATGTTTATTTTGATTGAGTCTAAATTCAATATATGCTTTTTTCTCCTGTTTAACTGCAAAGGTAGTGTAATTCCGTAACTGTTTGTAATAATTCCAATCAGTATCCTTAAGCGTTCGTTTAAACTTGACAAGGGACTTATTTCGTAGTTTAATCATAAATTTGATATTATCAGTCATCCAGGGAGGATTTTTTTTAACAATTTTAATAGTTCTAATGGGAGCATGAATATTGAACAACTCTGTAAGATTAGCATTTAAAAAGTGAATTTTATCGTTTACATCACGTAAATGAATCATTAGATGCCATGGAATAGCTTGCAAGTCAGCATCAAAGGTTTTTTGGTTGAAGCGATTAAAGTCCCGGTAAGTATGTAAATGGCTTTTCATTTCCACGTTACTGTGAAGTGGGTACTGACAATATATTAAACAATGATCAGACAAACCATGCGAACCAATTACACCACACTCAATGATTACCTTACCTTCACTAACCAAAATGTGGTCTATTAAAGTAGACGTTGTACGAGTGACGCGTGTAGGTTCTTGGATGATTTGTTTTAAACTGAAGAAGTCTATCATAGTTGTATACTTTAATGTATCACGATTATTTAAATTGAGCATATTTATATTAAAATCACCCAAGCACACTATTTCATCAGTAATAGGTAATACAGATACAACCGAATTTTCCAATTCACTGAGAAACACATCACATCCAAATTCCTGTCGCCTATATAGAATTCCAAGAGCTAATTGGATTCTATTTATTTTTAATAAGATCCATAACTGTTCACTGGCTGAGTGCGATTCGGATTGCTCTAAAATTGAAAAAACAAATTCACTTTTAACATATATACCTACGCCTCCACCTCTCGCTACGCGATCCTTTCGAATAAACCATTGAATAAAAACACTATATTCAATGAATAAACTTATACCCATTTATGTGAACTGCATCACTAGGTACTTCGGGCGATAACCACGTTTCTGTTATTCCTATTATGTCAAAGTTGCACTCAAATGCGAGATCCTTGAATTCTGAAAAATTATTACGAAGAGATTGGGCATTTAAGTGTGCAATTCCTAAAATATTCCTACTCATCTAACATCTGTAAACAAAAAAGGAATTAATAAATGACCATATAAAAATACAGTTTTTTTTTTAAATTTTGGTAATATCCAAACCGAATTTTGTAAAGCATAATTACAAGTAAATTTAATTTTAAAGACACAGAAAAATATGTAACACAAGTTATTTCCCAGAAAAGCAGTCATTTTTGGTTTAAAGAAGCAAACCTTATTGATAAACACATCATGCTAAAACTAACAGTGGGGCTATTGTTTATGTAGGAATGTTCGGCGATAACTTTGAAGAAAGCAGCTGCAGATAAATTCACAAATTTCCAACGAACGCACGTAACTAAACTACTATTGGCTTTGTGATGTATAAAAGTCAAACAAAAATTTAAAGACAATAAAATAAGAGCATTTTCTCCGTAATGTTTTGAAAAACAACAAAAAAAACACTATAGTGTGATAAACCATCACCGAAACTCGATCAGTGGACATCCCGAAGATCATTACTTGATTTTATTTCATAAACGCGGCTCTGCTCATTGACACGCATAAATATTTTGCCATTCCGTATCCACAAATATTTTACGTTGTTTTGTTTTTTAAACTCACGCGCCTTATTTAACAATATCTTGTTGGTAACCGTGAGCGAATCGTTCACATAGATGTAATTGTCTTGCTTTATTAAATTACGAAAATCGGAACCTAAATCACTTACTTTAAGTTCACGTTTAACTCGCTTTAACCTCATGAACTCTTCTTTATCTAATCTGCGTACGAACTTAATAATGATTCCCCTGGCTTGATCCGGACGATTTGCGTTTTTTCGCAACCGATGAGTAGTATCGATCATCCATCTTTCCAATTTAAACCCTATCGAATTGGCCACTGCTTGGACAACAACGGCAATATTTTCTCCTGGGGATTCCGGCACGCCATATACTTCAAAGATATTTTTCCGGGTGTACTGTTCCAACTCATTTAATTTTTCTTTAATCTCACTGTTTTCCCTTTGAAGAATTACGTTCTTAGTTTCTAAAGCTTCAATATTTTTTTCACAGGCTGTCACCGCATCGCTTAGTTTTTTGAAGTTGTTGTTCAACTCATCAATTTTTTCGTGACATAAATTGATCGACGTAGTTGTTTCTGATTGTACTTCTAAAACAGTTTTCAGTTGACCTATGATGTGTGCAAGTGCAGTTGACGTATTTAGTTGACCGTCATTAGGATCCACATCCACAGATGCTGGGATCTCATCTGGAACATAATATGATGAGCTGCCAGTGTTTCGTAATTTCGTATTAGATTCGATGCATGTAAGACATTGCCATTTCTCTTTGTTATCTTTCAAATATTGCAATTCCCCGATTGTTGGGTTCATGCAATTGATATGATATCTCTTCGAACACCTTACACATTTAATTTTTTGCTGAGTGGACGTAATATTAAATGTACACTTTTGACACACTTCAGACATGATCGTTGGTTTTTTTTTAGATTTTATAATTAAACTAAACACAGAGCGCTGAAAACACGTCCGCACTCGATGCCGTTATAAACGAGTTTTTTACCAATTTTCTAACACAACACACTTTATGTTAAATTACAGGTGACTGGTCTAAATTCGCGTACAGTTCAACGCGAATTTTGCATAACACAATAAAAAATCCACCCTACGGCAAATTACAGGGGATTGACTTGACTTCACTCACGGTTCAACGCAGTTTTCAGGTGGGTGGCCTAACTTCGCTAATTGTTCCCCCAAACAACCCCATTATCTTATTCCATTCATAAAGGGAACTAGCCAGGCACCACTTAAACACACCAAACGCCTATTATGTCTACCCCATTTCCTTGGCAACGAGGTTCAGAGCCCATTCCCTTCAATAAAGTAAGGACCCTGTTTAGTCTAAGCTGCTTCACCCTCCCCAGTTCCAAATATATGGCGCCAAAGAGCTGATGCCTGTCTCTGATCAAGGCGTCACAGTGACAAACTACATGGTAGAATCGAAGTAAAATCTTCCCAGCCGGTAACGTAGAAACTCATCTGTGGGGTGATTGACTTGATGAGATGGCGGTGGACTTCCCCAAATGAATCTTGCACAATATTGGGACAATCCAAAATTCAGCGGTCTCCAATCAGAAATGTTGTTGTAGAAAGCAGAATGCGGCAGGTAATAATGAAGAAAAGAGAAACAAAGTCAAAAGGTAAATGCGTAATCTTTGTTAACATACCTAAAATGGCTTTAGAACTTTAGTAAAATATATCCGCAAATGTATCAAAGCAAAATAACAAGAGAAAACTTCACAAAACTTATACAGCAACAATAAATCCCAAAAGGCTGACAAATTGTCGAGTAACTGGAATGGCGTGTGTCTGTGTGTTCTTCTACAAGGAATGATGGAATCTCGTCCTGGCACAAAAAAGTGCGTGCGCCAAAAGAAACTAAAGAAAACTCTGCACGACCTCCGTCGGCGAAACAAAGAACATCGTAAAAGAAACCTATACTAAGATAATAACAAATTTACTACAGGAATTAACTTACATCTGAAAGTGGATTACAAACGAAACATTTTGATAGCGTAAGAATATCAGGTAAAACCTATTTCAATATAAACGAGAGTTTAAGAATACTAAATTTGAATTACGAGCGAAAAGAACGTAACAAATTAATAACGGGGTGCTGGTATCTGGATCAATCTGTCTTACTCAGTCATACGACTGCACTTGAGAGGGATAATTAATAACGTGACACAGGTGTCTGGATTAATTTCTCTTGCTCAGGTATACGACTGCATTTGAGAAGGAAAATTACGGGTAGGTATCAGGATCAAGCTTCGGGTAAGCGCGAGGAATAGGGAATTCAGAACGTTTCGTTCTGGGGAAACTGGCGGTGGACGAATACATGCGTCAAAACTGCCGCCGGGCCTCCTGGTAGAAGTGTCCACTGCCCATTAATTGAAGGATTCCTATAGAATTTTTAAAAGAATAAATGATATACCTAAATTTCATGTCATTACTGAGGAGAATGGACCTTTGTCTATAGGTATACCTGAAACACGTTTTAACGTGCAGTTTATGTGCCAAAGAACGTTATTTTACAAAATGACGTCTTTGACAGATAATCTGCCCGTTAAGTTTAACTTGCTGAATCTCATTAATAGTTATTTGTACAACTAATTTTGAAACTGATACTTTTAGAATTGTCAGATAGCACAACATTACTCGTGTACAGGGTGGCCTATTAATAAAGGCTGCAGGTCATATCTATGGAACCGTTAATTGTGCAGCTTGGGGAAAAAGGTTTTGTTAATAAAAGAGGCCAAGAGAAATCATTGGAAATTATTTTCAAGTTTTGAGGTTTGCTGCTGGAGAGCGTATGAATGACGTTTTTTTTCTAAAATATACCCAGCAAACATGCATAAAACATACATGCATAGCAATTTTGTATCAATTTTGCATCATTTTGATGCAGACAAATTGCTCTAGCTCATAAAATATGAGGGGTGTGGGAAGGGGAACATCTCTCTAAGGGATTTAGTGTAACTTCGGTTTAGGTTAACAGATTTTCACACCTTGTTGGAAAGAGCTCTCTTCGTGGAATCAGATTTTACATGAATAGAGCCTTTTTAGTAAATGTGATGCGTGGTAGAGGGCGCGATGTGACATTAACATAAACTTTGCAGGTTTTTTTGAACATTTCAAACGGAACGATATAATTATTATATGATATTATCAAATAAGATGAAAAAGTGAGAATATCAGTGAAAACAGCATTTTGATATCTGTTTTCTAAGCAGAGATATGGCGAAAATACGAACATTCACAAATTTTAATTGCCCCTTCCCCCACCCCTCATATTTTATGAGCTAGAGCAATATGTGCTGCATCATAATGATACAAAATTGATACAAGATTGCTATGCATGTATTTTTTATGCATGTTTGTTGGGATATATTTTAGGAGAAATAGTACATTGAAATACAAGTGCAGAAACGGTAATATTGAAAAACGAGTTTTTCAATAACCGTTTCGGCATGCGTGTTTCATACTATTTTTTGTACGAAAGTGGAAAGTTTTTCTCTAGAAATTAGAAATTTAAACTAGGCAGATAACGGCAGAAAATCATGTAGTCTGATCGTAGTTGGATGTTTTAATTGTAAATGATCAAGTAAGCTGGTTGCCATGACAAAACATAATTGTTTGAAAAATCGTAAATTTAAGTCAAACAATTTGTGGCGTAGTGATGGATTTTGACGAAACTGAAGATGAAGAAGGTATGTGCACCCCGCCGGACGTTGCGGAAATGGCTAATGCGGTTTCGCATGAATTGCTACCCCAAAATTCTAAGCAGCGTTTCGGAAAGGAGCGTTTTCATAAGAGAACAAATCGTTTTTGGGAGAAGCGCCTAATGAAACATTTGTAATAATGAAGGTTTGTGAATCTCTTATTGTATTTTTAAATAATAAATAAGCATAATTTAATAATTACAGGTTGCTCTCGTCCTTGGAGTGGCTGGAGCTTGCCGTCGGAGAGCGAACGTTGTAAACTGACTGTAACGGATTTCACAGAACAAGATACAATTTTATTGATAACGATTCCTGACTCCAAGAATCATGTCCCAAGTACGTTTTCTGTAGCAGAAGGCAAAGAAAATTGGATACAGATTTATACCAAATCTCTAAAGTCACTAAATTAGAGAGTTAGAGAGAGACCGCATGATTTTTGCCCAAAAATGGCGGAAGTTACCAGATTCTAGTAACTTTAATGTTAGGGATTGTTCCACCTGTTTGGAGATATCTGTATAAAATTGTATAACATGACAGTACTATGAAGTTAGGTTATAAAAAATTACAGCTTTTCAGATTTTATTTGTCAATTTTTTTAAGTTGGCAGCAAATTTGCCCAAAAATGGCGGATGATTGCGATACTTTCTATATCTAGTGACTTTACAAATCCCGAGCTTTACGTCCCTCTAATGTGCCAACTAATCGGTTTTTCTTAAATTATAAGAAAGGTAAATTTACCGTTCAACCGTATAGGTAAACACGTTTTGCAAAATTTCTCAACAAACTGCAAATGATCTAAATCTGCCAGATCCTTTTGCTTTTATCGGTCATTGTTTTCGCCGGACTTCGGCCACGCTACTTGTTAATGCTGGAGCAGATATTCTGAGCCTAAAGCGTCACGGAGGCTGGAAGTCGTCAATGGTAGCAGAGGGTTACATCGATGAGTCTTTAAGAACGAAGTTTCCAAGAAAATAATTGGTAATGCTTCTGATATTTCTGAATTAACTGGTATACCTGCACATCGTCTTGGGCGTTCAATGTAATAACTTTCAATCTTTCGATTTCAAAATCTATTAATCAATTAAAGTCGACAATTCCAGGTGTAAGTATAGGTAATTGTTCATCTTGTACCTTTAATATTAATATTAGTAATTAGTAATATTTCATGTATGATTTTTTAGTTGTAGTTTAATTGTAGTTTTTAGTGATCCAATTTTTCTACCATTGTCTTATATAACGAAACTGTGAATAAAGCAATACAATTACAAAGAGTTACTTCGTTTATTAGCGTGTAGAAAATGCGTGCAGAAAATATTTTTGCCGCACTACACCTTTTCCACTTTTATTCGAGAAACTATCAAGTTAATTTGAGAAAGTATCAATTGTATTTGAGAATAGTAAAATGTATTTGAGAAAACAACAAATGTAGTTCAGAATAGTGATTTGTATTTGAGAAGGCATCAAATGAATTTGAGAGTAGTAAATTGTATTCAAGAAATGGTAAAATGTATTTGAGAAGATATCAATTGAAAATGAGAAAAACAAAATCACATGCATAACATAGCCTGATGCTGCTGCTGCTGTTGCGGGACTACATACAGTAGCGGAATTATAAAAATTTGATTCTTAATTATAATTCATTAGGAATAATATTACATTCTAAAATACAATAAAATTAAATGATACTTTCTCAAATACAATTGACTATTCTCAAATACATTTGATGTTTTCTCAAATCCAACTGACTATTCTCATCTACTTTGACGTTTTCTAAAAATAATAATAATAATAATAATAATAAATGTCTTTAATAGTACCTATAGGTTACATTACATAGAAGTGTGTACAAAGGGCGAGATTCAGTAATGGAATGAAACATATGTACATACCATTTCTGCTCTTCCATCTAACCCATGTGATTCCGTTCATTAACAGAAAATACAAAGAAGAAAAAATAAAAATAAAAATAATATATCTAGCAAAAAAAAAAAACCTCAAATTAAATTGTCAAATATCATTGAGAAGAAGATTGTTCGTGCAATAACCTCGACATGGTAGCTAATCTAAATGTTTTGTAAGGCATGCTTTTGATGTCCATAGCTAGGGAATTATACCATTTGCTGATGTTGTAGGTAAAAGATCTTTCATACATAGCTGTGGCGTGCGAGGGAGGTGTAAGCAAACCTTTGTTTCTCAAATTTAGCGTATGTACATCAGTTCTGTATTTTAATTTGCGGTATAAATAGGTGGGTTGATTATTAACTAAAATTTTATAATACGTGCTAGCAGCATGTCCAGCGTAGTTCTCAAATACAATTTACAACTTCTCGAATAAAAGTGGAAAAGGTGTAGTGTTTCAAAGACCTGTTTTCACAATCAATTTAACTACAAAAACAAATGAAGAAAGAAAGAATGTTGCTATATACCTTGCACACAACTCAGAAACTCCATAAACGTAGAAAGCATTTTTGCGTTAGACACTTCTTTGTCAGAGGGGTCGTCCAGAAGGGAATAGTGAATCCTAGTGATCTTCAAGGCTTAGGTTTCATTGTAATATTAAAATTCATTATTGAAAGTTTTGTTATACTATTTTCACACCCCACCCTTCTTATTACACAAAGTTAAATTTGTCCTTGGTAGAGATCTTCAAATTATTCCCAATTTTCGTGGAGGTACATTTGAATACCGTGCCGTAGGTAAGTTGGTGTAGTTCCTCAATTTAAAAAAAAGTGCCTTTGGTTTTACCATAACTATGACTCTATTTAAGAAGCAAAAAAACATTGCTAGTACAATATACATAAATATTGAACTAATCCTCACTTAAAGCTATTAAATGCAATACTGGTGTTACTGGTATCCGAAAAACTCCCATCTTGTATCAATTCTTCACGTCTAGGTACGTTATGTAACGACGACAGTGAAGTCCCTTGATCACGAACTTTAATTTTCGAATTACGGCGGCTACATCATGATGCTTTATTTCCCAGTGTAGCACTAATCGAATACTGGATGGCGAAAAGGAAAGGGCTTTCACGCTGACTTCTTCCGTCTCTGTTATCTTGGCGAGCTGCTCTAAGAACGTCTTTGAAGTAATCTTTCCAGTATCCAGATGTATGTTAACGATATTGGTCTGTACAGCAGACAGGTCTACGCGGACGATGTCCGAATCTGCATCGCTAATGGCTGAAACGAAAATGAGGGTTAGGTTCGATTTTACCCTGGTTTAAATTACCTTTAGCGATCTTATAGGCGTGGTCGTGATCAATCTGAAGGCGATCAATCATTTCGTCTAAGGCCACCAAGCCGGCCGCTGCCAAAATACCAACTTGCCTCATTCCGCCACCCAGCAGCTTTCGGTAACGCCTAGCTCTGCAAAAACAACGCATTTGAGCTGCAAGCAAACGAAACGATGAAAAACGCTTACTGCTTGATGAAGCTTTTGCTGCCGCACAGGACCGAACCAACTGGACATGACAAACCCTTACTCAAGCAGAAGCAGACAGAATCCATGTCACGTGCGATACGTTTCGCGGACACTTTGCTCTGCACCACCGCGTTCATTATGCGTGCACCGTCCATGTGGAGTGGTAGCTTGTAGTTCCCAGCGATCTTGGCTAACTTATCAAGCCATTCCAATGGGAGAACCTGACAACAAAAAGTGTTACATTCCACTTGGTAGGTGTAAAAGTCAAGAAATTACCCGTCCCCCGCACAGATTGTGTGTATTTTCAACTACAATTAGTGCAGTCGAAGTTTCATGGCTATCATTACTGGTTCTGATTTTCGATTCCATTTCCTCCAATGAGAAAGTACCATCCGGATTGTTGGGAATTATGGAGGATTGAACTCCGGCTAACACTGCGGGACCACCTTTAACACAAGCATTTGCGATAAATTGACATGAGTGGTTAATATATAATTAGGTACCTTGTTCGAATAGATGAAGATGGCTCTTATCGCCAGCTATAAATTCAACACTTCGCTTGTTACAGTGGACCATAACTATAACAAGTTAAAAAGTAATCGTAAACGATTTACATAAAGCGCATTTCCACTTGCATTCATTTCCCATTTGTAAGATGCAACTTCTGTTAAAATCGTAAAATCCGGCCACAAATATGAAAGATAGCATTGCACATGGGCAATCCATTGTTGACGTGCTACTTCAATTTCAGTTTATGAGAAGAAGTTCATTTCAATGCTTTTCTAAATAAGAAAGTTGGAACTGCGCATGCGCAAACCTAAATTTTAAAACTAATTTACTATAACTAACTAATAAACTAAGATTTTCCTTTGTTCCAAGCGCCTAAGTATCAAATTTCACTTAAATAGTTCCATAGATAAAAAAGTTGGCACGGCGCATGCGCAAAATAAAAGTTTGAAACTGGCGCTAGATTTTCCTTTATTCCAAGTGCCTATGTATCACATTTCATTTAAATTCTTCCATAAATAAAAAAGTTGGCACTGCGCATGCGCAAAACCAAATTTTGAAATTGGCGTTTGATTTTCCTTTATCCCAAGTGCCTATGGATAAATTTCGTTTAAATTCTTCCATAAATAAAAAAGTTGGCACTGCGCATGCGCAAAACCAAATTTTGAAATTGGCGGTTGATTTTCCTTTATTCCAAGTACCTATGTATCAAATTTCATTCAAATACTTTTATAAGTAAAAAAGTTTGCAATTCGGTTTATAAATGGTCGAGATGCGAAAAGGGCACTGTGAATTTTGAATCGATTCGATCCAACTTTTGGCATTGCGTATTATATGGCTAAATCTATGCCCATATTGAATTTCATGCAATTCAGTTCATAACTAACGGAGATGTAAAAGCGATCGAACATTTCTAAACAAAGTTATCGTTCACACGGACAGATAGATGGACAGACAGACAAAGAAACAGACGGAGAGACCAACCGGCAGGCGACAGATAGCAATGCAAAATTATAAACGATCTCTAGGATCGTTAATAAACGGCAAAAGTGTAAAATTATAGAACATGTAAAAAAACGGTTTTTTGTTTTTTTTACAATAACTTTTTTTGTAAGCGGTACAGAAAAAATTCCTTCCTTGGTACAAGACTCGACACCATAACGAACCAAATAGCGAAAAAAGTAGAACAATAGCTCTTAAGATAAAAAACTAGTAGCGTCGCAAAGTTAGCGGACGGACGGACGGACGGACGGACGGACAAAGTGGCCACAATAGCGCATTTTTTTTTATTTTTGTGGAAATGCGCTAAAAACAAGATTACAGTAATTAATCACAAACGAAATCATTAACTTACCTGCAATTATGTTGCACATAGTTCCACTGGTTAGAAAAATGCCATCTTCCTTGCCCATAAGTTCTGCAGATCTTCTTTCTAACTCGTTCACCGTGGGATCTTCTCCGAAAACGTCATCTCCAACTTCGGCTATGGCGATGGCCTTACGCATATTCACCGTGGGTTTAGTGATGGTGTCGCTTCGAAGGTCCACAACGTGGGCAATCGTGCCCTCTACGTGGCCGCACTCGCTGTATTCTTCGAAATTGTAAGGCATCGTATTGTTTGTTGTTGTGCGATAAAAGTCGACCAACTGAATGCCTCCTAATTCGTTGATTAACTTTTATACACGAGGATTCGGAAGTTATCTAACAGTAGGGAATGTGCAGAAGGGGCCAACCTCAAAGATTATGATGAATTTTCCATCTTGCTTGGAAGTTCTCATTAGATTTCCCTTCGATGGTTAGTAATAGTAATAGTAGCGCGGGTTTCTCCACGATCCGCGGTCGTAGTGTTTTGATACCACCGCGTCTGGGACATACACGGGCTGCCTTATCTAATCTAGAACCGCATTGTTACCCGTCATTACATAAGCTA
The DNA here is from genome assembly GCF_008802855.1 of Photinus pyralis. Lineage (NCBI taxonomy): Eukaryota > Metazoa > Arthropoda > Insecta > Coleoptera > Lampyridae > Photinus > Photinus pyralis. Next base: position 33,995,011 of record NW_022170596.1, on the reverse strand, counting down.
TATAGAAACCGCATCTCTTGTAACCAGGTGTAGAATTTTGTTATGGTTAAATTTACCCTGTCAAGCACGCAACAGAAATTAACTTCCGCGTACGTCATTGGATATTAAACAGTCAAAATCCTACGTTTAATGCTATACCACCATAAGGGACCAAAGACAATAATTGAGGCGTATAGGATCAAAACCGGACATGTCACATATTTTAACAAAATGAAGTGAGATATAGGTTTTGTACATTGAGGCGTGTTTTATAATAAAATGAAGTCAGTTTAGTTGCAAATCCGTACATCTCCTATTAAAGTCAGGCTTGAAAATTGCCATTAGATTCAAAAGCGGACATGTCCCATGAAATTCTGATGCAAAAACGGACATGTCCATTTGAACCAATAACGTTCTGGCATTGTGTCATGTGATCATGAATTTATTGAGGAAGTTTCTTGCATATAAGTGGCGTGGCCCCTTTTTTGTGCTTTTTTAATCAAAAAAATTTATTTTCATTTTTTAATAAATTTTTGATTATGTTGCAATTGCGTTAGTTTTTTTTACTGAAAAAATAAGGATAGGTATTGTAACTCAAAAATCCATCATATTTAGTTTCAGAACCAGACATGTCCACAGTTTGAGTGCAAATTCGGCCAAACCCTAATTAAATTAATTAATAACTCATTTAATAATCAAAATATTCTTATTGTTTCTTGAGTAGGTATCATTTTTTGGGTTTTTGGGTAGATCTGCAACTCAAACCAAGAATTTTTATGTTTCGAATCCACTGAACAGATTATTCCGTTTTTTGGAAAACCATAATCATGTGACATGTCCGATTTTGATCCTGTACGCCTCAATTCATCACAAAAGGCCCAAAATTAGTTTTGATCCTAAGGGTGCCGTTTCTTATCCGAAACGAAATTGAGGGCCATAACTATCCAAACTATGTTATATACTCTGTTTCTTGAAGTCTCGAGTCTTGATCTCGAATCTTCAAAGATAGAAAACGATGGAATCTCTACAGATCGATCGCGACCAAAGTTCACCTTTCAATTGTGCTCGTTTTACACTGATTTGTGCGCCATATGCAGGGTGTTATATATTATAAAGATCCCACAAGATGGTGCACCCCTAAATGGGAGTGGGAAAAAATACCGAAATATTTAAACGTGGAAATGGCGAACCTGCAATTAGATTCTTGAAAAATTAGAAAGACAATTCCGACTAATTAGTAGCACAGTCGATATGGGCTTTGTGCTCTGCAACAATTCCAAAGTTTTTGAGATGTTTGTATCTCTTTTTTTATAGTGCATCCTATTAATCAAAGCAAAAAAAACATTATGCCAGCTTTCGGAAGGCACTATACAGTATGCGTTTGTGGCGGATAGTATCAAGGGAATTAAGTGTATGTTTTAATCTTAAGGGATTAGGACGAAAAATTTGTTCACCTCATAGGGTTTTTAACAGTGGATACTATGGTGCCTCCTTGGTCTGTCAGGTGGGTTTACTGGAGTTTCCTGTCGCTCTGATCCGGTTCTCTTGTGTCAGTCTTGACGTTTCCCATTTATTTGAATTGGTGGAATACTCGCCTCTTCTCCCTTGGAGAGTTTCTAGCAATAAAGTTGATGGGGTTTCGTATGGATGGCGATAGACACTGCATTAAGATGGTGGTAGCGAACGTGTCGACTGCCGAATCGACGTCGTCGTGGGGTGTTTCGAGGGAGGGATGTAACGGAGTGTTTTTGATACGTGTTGGGCAAAGTTTCCATCAAAAAGTATTATAGTGGGAGGAGGAATAGGAGGACGGGTGACGTTTGTATGGACAAACAATGGTAGGTAATTGTTGAAAAGAAAAACATTAAATTCGTTAGATCAGGGTTTCAGTGTGTCAAATATAAAAGATTTGATTGATGACTGTACTTTTTTTTTATTAAAATCGTCTTGAATATCTCATCGTCTCTCGTCGTCTCGATTTTTTCAACATGGTAGCAGAGCGTGGTTTCCTATAAAAGAAGTTGGACATTGAATTTCTTTTTGGAATGGAACTTCAGGAACATGGAATTGAGAAACTCAGAGGAACGGAAAATTGGACTCTTTGGAAGTTTGCAGTGAAAAGTTTACTTCGAGGAATAGATGGAGCATATGAGGTACGCATCGGCGAAATTGTGAACCCAGCTCCTTTGAGAGAGGAATCAAGAGACGCCGATCGAGCTGAATATAAGGTCAATCTTAAAGCTTGGAATAAGGCGGATCGCGCAGCGAGTCAGCTGATTGTAAAAACAATCGATTTTAAGGTATTAGCGTCACTGGTGCGTGTGAAACAGCACAAGAAATGTGGTTGAAACTACAGTGTAGCAAATATTTCATCTAAAGAAACGTTGCAGATATGGCATGAAAAATTGGGCCATCAAAACAAGTGTCACGTGAAAGAGTTGCTAAAGAAGCACAAAATTGAATTCATTGAGGATGACGATTTTTGTGGAGCTTGTGTTGAAGGCAAGCAGCATCGTAGTAATTTCTTGAAACGTCAGCAACGCGTAACCGAACCAGGAGAAGTAATAACAGCTGATATTTGCGGTTCCATGGAATGTTTTGCTTTAGGAGGATCAAAATATTTTTTTCGTACTTCCGAGACTAAAGTGACAACTTCACTCCATTATGACAAGTACTGAAGTGTCACTTTTTGTCCCGCCGGGATTAAATTTGGACGACAATTCAACTCATGTATAAAAAATCGCATAAGCCGCAGTGAAATTGTCACTTTGACAGCGGCAAAAGTTACCTGCAACTTTTCCAGCGACAAATGCACTAGTGGTTTTTTCACTTATTCATTTTCGAACCAATTATCGCATTATCCTTTCCCATATGACTAGTTTGACGTCTGTCAGTAATTGATTAGTTATGTGAATTTCTTGTTCGTTAAATTGTCCTGCCGAATTACACTCGAGGTTTGTATTTAAACCGAGTAAATTTGTGTTGTTGCAATTCAAATCTGTTGCCTTTTAGCAATTGAACTCGAAAAACTGTCAACCTAAAAATGCTCCACCTGCGGTGTCGCATTTTTATTAGTTGACAGTTTTTCTCGTCTAATTGCTAGGCAACAGATTTTCATTACCTAAACAACCCAAATTTACTCGGTAAAATACAAACCTCTTGTGCAATTATAAGTGAAAATCCCGGAAGGATGAAATTACTAACAAGGCAATTTCAGTAGGTTGTTCCACATTTTGTATGCGGCACTACTTCTTAAACGCATCGTACTGCTGCTCATATAGTTTTTTGGATTTCTGTGGTATCAATTCTTTACCTACATTGGCCGCTTTTTATCAATATCAAATACACCTTTGTCACCCACCACTAAAATTATGACACTAGCAATGACAGTTTCCAAATTATTTTTGTTACCATAGCATAGGGATTGTCGTACCAACGCAACGTTCCTATGGTAACTTGTTAAGCAGCGATTTTTGGAAAGAACGCGTTCTCTAACTCCATACATATTAAGTGTTTCGGTTTCGGAAGTACGAAAAATATCGTATATTATTAAATTGCTTTATTGGAATCGTCAGGACATTGTTAAGTACACACACACATGCATACACAATAATACTATCTTAAATTTAAAAAAAAATGTAAAATATATTAGAGAAAAGAAAAAAAAAAGATTTTATTCTAGTGCAAGTGTGCTAAAGTTTTATTAATTAATTAATCTCAAATGAGCCTGACCCAAAGGCGAAGTTCGGTTAAGAATATATGTCTTCGCCGATCTTCCACTTAACCCTCAAAAAATTGTAAACTTGCTGAGAAGAGGAACAATCACAAGGATAATTAAATAATCAAAAATTGTTAAACATACATATTGCAGCCCGAACAATTTACAGCATGGTAAACAGTGCATAATGATAGGTGCACACCGAGGTTGTACCTATACGGTAAGGATCTCACGACATAGACCTTCGTATTTTGTATTTAAAAGATTTTAAAGGGTATAATTTTAAATCGGGAGAGAGGGCATTGTATAGTGAAGTTATATTGTAGGAGAAAGATCTTTGGTACATTTTTTTTGTTTTATATTTAAATATTGGCATTGATAATAGCCCTTTTCCACGAATATTAATATTATGAACATCGGTTCGATAGCGAATTTTTTCATGAAGGTATTTTGGAAAGCCTGTAGTGATTATTGAGTGATACATGCAAAGTGCATGTAGTTTTCTTCGCTGCATCATATCTAACCATTGCAATTGTTTCAGTTTTTTGGAAACATGCTCATGACGTCGAAGACCAAAAATAAATCGAACGCAGTCGTTCTGAACAGTTTGTATGCGACGAATGCTTACGGCATCCAAACATGGCCCATATAGCGTATCGCAAAAGTTAAAATTTGACAACACTAAAGCATTGCATAACTTTTTCTTGGAGTTGAAGGACAAATAATGTCTATGTGGATATAGGGCTTTTAAGTTTCCGTATGCTTTACGTATACACATATTAATACGCTCACGAAATCGCAGTTCATTATCCATATGTAAACCTAAATTTCTTCCTACACGTAAACCCAGACTGCATAGCAGGTAAAGTATCATGATCAATAACAAATTTCCTAAGCTGACTTTCTAGACATCTTTCCAGTACTTTAGACAATACTGGTAGTATACTAATCGGGCGGAGATCGGCATATGATTCTGGTTTTCTATTTTTAGGTATTGGGCTAACGACCGCAACTTTCCAAAGATCTGGAAATTCACATTCTAATATGGCCGAATTTATTAAATGTGTTATATAGGGAATTATAAAAGGACAACACATCTTTATAAGCTTGATATTAAAATTGTCAAAGCCCGACGCGTTTGTTTTGATGGCAAGAATTGCGTCAACAACATCATTATTTGTTACGGTTGTAAACATGAACTCTTCTGTACTGTCATTTAGCTTATGTCGATACTGTTGTTCTACGTCATTTATGTCGCTGGATATATGTGGTATTGAGTTAACAAAATATGAATTAATGCTATTAACATTTTGTAGTTCTAAAGGAATTTGTACGGTTTTCTTATTTATAATACCCGAGTTATAGAATCCTTTCCATTCCCCCACACCCTGTATATAATGGTTCAAGTACGCTCTTTTATCGTTTTGTACTGCAGTATTGGTCATATTTCGCAACGACTTGTAATATATCCAGTCATGTGGGTTTCTCGATAGTCGACTATTAGTGAACGCTTTATCTCTAAGTTTCATCAAGAGTTTGGTATTGTCAGATAGCCATGGTGATGCTTTCCTCTTAAAAACTTTTGCTTTGAGTGGAACATGCACATTGAATAGATTATCGAGTAAACTATTTAAGTAAGCCAGTTTATTGTTTACACCATTTATATGAAGAATATCATTTAATGGGAGTGTACGCAAATCATTAGTAAAATTGTCGTAATTACATTGTCTGAAATCACGAAATGTGGTGGGTTGATGTGCTAGCTTATGATGATTTGTGTTTAATACAGCAAAGATTAGGTCATGGTCTGCTATGTCACTAACCGGCATTACATCACAGAGAGCAATTATCGATGTATCATTAGTAATAATAAGATCCAGTAAAGTACTTATACTCATTGGTGTGACTCGAGTCGGAGTATTTATCATTTGGAATAACCCAATGCCCTGCAGCATTAAGTTTAAATATCTTACCGCAGGATCCTTATATTAATGTTAAAGTTCCCTAAACATATCAACAAATCATTATTAAAAAGGACATCTTTAAGAGTTTCTTCAAGTTTATCCACAAAATGAGTAGAATTACTATTCGGGGGTCTATATACACAACCAACGGCTAATTTTCTATGACGCAGTATTAATCTAATCCACAGTTGTTCTACATCACCTGAGCTGGTAATTGGGAGGACAGTAAAACAATTTCTTACGTAAATAGCAACACCTCCACCTCGTTCATACCTATCTCTACGATATACATTATACCCTTCAATATTAACCTGATGATCATGTATACTGGAATTAAGCCATGTTTCCGAAACAGCTAGTATATCAATTTTCTTCTCGATTATGAGATCCTTAACGCTATCAAGCTTGCTAATTATAGAACGGACATTAATATGTGCAACTTTCATTTTATTTTAAAGTAACTAAATTAATGGCACCCATGCTGGTAAATAGTGAGGGCAGCTTTTCCACATTAAACACTTACCTAGCTATATTCTTCCACAGTATTCAGAAATCCAAATAAATACAGTCTTAAGTGATAGGTAGATCAAATCTAGCGAACCAAGTCGGGTATACAATAAAAGATATCGTTGATATGTTCCTCAAGGCAGCAAGTTACTAAAATAAAAAAAAATCGCACGTTAATTCGAAAAGCACTAGCAAGATATTCACAAAGTTATCTTCGGCACACATGCGCCTGCATATTATTCTATATCTTTACAATATTAAAGTAATACATGGTATAGTCACACGAAGACAAAATGAAAGTAAAAAAAAGATGGAACGCACACAAGATAGAAAAAAAGAGAAAAGAGTATTTATTTAATTTATAGAAAATATTTCCTCCACCAACCACAGTTCAGAGTTGGACTGGGTCACTGGGTCACTGGGTCAACTGGGTCACCTGGGTCACTAAATTAAACTGGGTCACTGGGTCGCTGGGTCACGTCATACTCTTTTCAGTTAGACCCAGTGAGCCAGTTGACCCAGTGACCCAACTTGACCCAGTTTGACCCAGTGACCCAGTGACCCAGTTTGACCCAGTGACCCAGTTTGACCCAGCGACGCAATTTCACCCGGGGACCCAATTCGACCCAGTCACCTAGTTTGATTGAATAACGCAGATAAGTCAGTGCCCTCGGTTCAAGTGTACAGATTATGCAATAAATGAAATGCTGGTTTGTTGAAAATAATACTCGATTGCTTGACAACTGCCATTTCTGTGATGTTTGCTTTAATACTGCCGTAAAAAACTTTCCATGTCCCGAATTGTATTAGAATAATGTTATTTCTTTGCTTCAGGGCTTACCAGTTTGCTTACAGGTGTTCATTCACATTTAATTTTTTTCTACTAGTTAGCTTAATCCAAATAAATCTTTTCTCTAAATACTTTCATTGACTACTTGACTACAAACTATAAACAAATGCATTTGATTTTTTTAGGTATTAGTTCTCTTGAATGAAATTGGGCTACGTGCTTGTTGCCGAATATTATTGAGGAAGTTTTTTTTTAAATTATTACTTGAAATTGTTTTGGATGATACCTAACAATAATTTAATTACTGGGCTACCGGGTCAGGACGGGTCACTGAGTAAAGCTGGGTCAAGATGGGTCACTGGGTCAAGCTGGGTCACCGGGTCAAGCTGGGTCACCGGGTCAAACTGGGTCACCGGGTCAAGCTGGGTCACTGGGTCAAGCTGGGTCGGGTCAAACTGGGTCAAGCTGGGTCACCGGGTCAAGCTGGGTCACTGGGTCAACTGGGTCAAGCTGGGTCACCGGGTCAAGCTCGGTCACCGGGTCAAACTGGGTCACCGGGTCAACTGGGTCACCGGGTCACTGGGTCACCGGGTCACTGGGTCAGTAAACTAACTGGGTCACCGGGTCACTGGGTCACTCTATGCTTGACCCAGTCCAACTCTGCCACAGTTACATGTATTATAAAATTAATTTTGATTGTACATCATACATCTAAGAACTAAATTAGTGAACAATCCATATAAAAATGGCCCCAAAAGCACATACTCCTATATAATGATTGCATTGCATGAAGCATTGTACTAAACCATTCATGAAAAATTTACAAGATTAGGATAACACATATCATTAAGCACAGTTGTATGGCGTTAAAATTAACCGGTGTTGGAATTGGCTGAACTGGTCACTATTATTTAGATTTAGATAAAGGCACATTTTAGTGTAAACACAAAGATTAGTCGTTAAGGTCATTTAACGAAAACAAATTTACGATTTTACCTTGGTTTTTCACTTTTAATTTAAATTTCTTGATAGCGGCAGACAGTAGCTCTCCTCTTTTCTTCGTCAGATCTTCACGGATAGTAATTCCGGTTCCCTTTAGTCGCTTTTTTTTTTATATATACCTTGCGACTGAAGTAGTGGTCTTAATCCCTCAGGTAAATTATGGCCCTCCCTTCGGTCGGGCCATAAACTTTACCTTCGGGATTAAAAGTACTACTTCAGTCCCGCGGTATATAATATACTATATTGTGTTTTACTTGCGACTATTCGAAAATGCGTATTGTTTATTTTCTCAAGGAAAAATCCGAGACTATAAGAAACATTTCTGAGATGTTGAAAGTTGTGAAGAATCAACTTGGAAGAGCAGTCAGAATTTTTCAATGCGACGGTGGTTTGGAGTTCGATAACGCTGAAGTGCGGAAACTTATGATGGAGAATGGTATAATATTGTCGGTTACGAATCCATATAGTCCAGAACAAAATGGCTGTGCAGAGAGGACAAACAGGACTGTCGTTGAACTTGCCCGGACAATGCTTCTTGCCAAGAATTTACCGAAACAGTGGGCTGAGGCTGTAAATGCATCTATTTATATTCTAAATCGTACTGGACAGAGTCGTATTCCTGGACAAACACCTTATGAGTTGTTTATTGGTAAAAATATCCACTTAAATAATTTTCACATTTTTGGTACAGATTGCTATGTGCATGTACCAAATGTAAAGCGATACAAATGGGATAAAAAAGGAAAACGTGGAATTTTTGTTGGGTATTCTGATAACGTGGACCGATTTCGGATTTGGTTCAAATCAGAAAACCAAACTGAACCCAGCAAAAATGTAGTTTTTGGGCCGGAATTTACTGGAAGATTGTTGACTTTATTTCCTAATGAAAATCATAGTCATGGTTCCAGTCACGAAAGAAATCAAGTAGTACCACTTCCAGTAGATGTACCCGTTAATCAGGCTGACGATATAATACCTCTAACAGAATTTACGGAAGATATAAACCTCTCGCCAGGAAAGATTGCCGGTCATAGAACACTTGATCACGGTCTACAATCTATGTTTTTCTAAAGATGTGAGCGACTTCCGGGATAGTATCGTCTCAATGTTAAACGAAAAAACTTTTCGTTCAACATTGGCACGATCCTATTTCGGAAGTCGCTCGCACCTTAAGAAAATCATAGATTGTAAATCGACACAGGGTGTGCTGTGACCGGCAATCTTTCCTGGCGAGAGTTATAGATGATGAACAAAGGCAATTGGGTGATCGTACAACATTAAAAGCGCCAGAGCGATTGCTAGAAATTATGATGGCTGAAATAGAAGAACCAAAATGTTATTCTGAAGCAATACAATCTGCAGAACAGAGACACTGGAATAAAGCAATTAAAGGGGAATTAGATTCGCTTGAAAAAAATCAAACTTGGGAATTGGTTGACTTACCGAAAGGTAAAAAAAACCATCTCAAATCGTTGGGTTTACAAGATGAAGCGAAATTGTACTGGAGAAATTGCTCGGTATAAATCACGATTGGTTGTTCGTGGTTTCAATCAGAGATAGGGCATTGATTATGAAGAAACATTCAGTCCAGTGGTACGTTTTGATACTATTCGAATTTTTTTGAGTATTGCAGCAAAGGAACGGTTAAAATTAGCTCAATTTGACGTAAAAACTGCTTTCTTATACCTACGGATTCATTGATAAAGAAATTTATATGCAGCACCCGAAGGTTATGAGGATGGTAGTCAACAAGTTTGCAAATTAAGAAAAGGTATCTACGGTTTGAAACAGTCACCAAGATGGTGGAACAAACGTTTCAAGGATGTTCTAATTTCTTTTGGATTACAAGAGAGCAAAGCCGATTCATGCTTTATTTTCGTCTAAATGAAAATGATAAGTTGATGGTTACTCTTTATGTTGACGATGGTCTTGTTGCTGCCACGAAACAAGAAATCATTGAAGATTTTTGGGACAAATTGAAGGAAGAATTTAAAATAACTATTGATAGAGTCGTTGGAAGTTTTCTGAATATACAAATTGATCGTTTCGATGATGGGTCAATCTTTATAAGCCAAAGAAATTACACTAAAGGACTTCTTCGGAAATATAACATGACAGATGCAAATCCTGTATCGATTCTTATTGAACGATGTCAACTGACAGGGAAAGTACTAAATACTGAAAGAACTAATGTTCCTTACCGAGAAGCAGTAGGTAGTTTATTGTATTTGACTGTAGCTACACGACCTGACATTGCCTTTGCTGTGAATTATATTTCGCAATTTGTAGAAAATAGTCAAAAGCAGCATTGCACAATGGTAAAGAGAATTTTAAAGCATTTGAAAGGTACTATTAATTTTGGTATTTGCTATACTGTTACTGGAAATATTCAAGAATTAGAGTCCTATTGTGATGCCGATTATGCAAGTGACCCTAATACGCGTCGCTCAGTGAGTGGAGTATACTTTTCAAGTTCTGCGGTGGTGCTATTGTATGGACAAGTAGAAGACAACAAAGTGTTTCATTATCGACGACAGAAGCGGAATATGTAGTTGCCAGTGAGGCTGCTAAAGACGCTGTTTGGTTGAGCCGCTTATTTAATGAAATTTCTCCACTAATTTGATGTACCAACTCTTCTGATAGATAATCAAGCGCTATGAAACTTGCTAAAAATCCAAGTTTTCATAAGCGCTCTAAGCATATTGATGTTAGGTCACATTTTATTCGAGAAAGAGTGCAAAGTTGTCAAATGAAGATTGAACATGTATCTAGTGAAAAACAATTGGCAGATATTTTAACAAAACCAATTGCAAGACCCCGTTTTCAAGAACTTCGAACCAAAATTCGAATGAATGAAGTTGAAATTGGATAGAAGTTATGTTAGGTATATCTGTTATTCGTTACAAGAATTTTGTGTTTTAGGGGAAGTGTAGAAAAGAAAAACATTAAATTCGTTAGATCAAGGTTTCAGTGTGTCAAATAAAAGATTTGATTGTTGACTGTACGTTTTTAGCGCATTTTTGCAAATTTACTTGTAAAAAGTAGCTTTTAATCTCACTGTGGCTGGCTGGCTGGCAGCAAATATGGGCGCATAGAAAAACTCTTGTAGAAAGGCAACGGGTGTACGTGTATCTACAAGGCCGTGTAATTTGTCAACCTTAGGGACCATGATGTGGGGTTGGCGACATCTGGGCGTCATCCTCGAGCGTAGTTTACTAACGTGAAGGTTTTTCAGTTTTTTTCTATCTTCTATTACAGTTTTGCTCCGATTCTTTTCAAATTGGTGTCGTCAGAAAGATGTAAACGCGCACAACTCCCACGTGGCGTTTTGTTTTTTGTCCTAGGGCGCGAAATTAACGACCTTTTTCTAGGCGCGCGCGCGCGGCTTCGAGAGGTAGCCAACTTCGGGCACCTTTTACCTTCCGTTGCGAATTTTGTCACGCGGTTTAACGTTTCGTAAATCTCGAATCGCTGTCTCTTTCTCGTGTCGCCAATAGAAGCTCGAGCAATGAGAAGTGCCCCAAAAATTAAAATCCACCAAAATGTGGGTGTAATATAAGTATGCACCGAAAAAGAAAATGTGGTAGCTCCGACAAGATCTAACTGATGGTGGAGTGAAAACTTCAAACGCGAATTTGGGGTGAACGGGGCATCGGAAGTGAGTGCCGTCAAAGGGAATGTGGTAGCCCCCGTCACGATCTTCCTGAAGGGAGAGTCAAATATTCAAACGCGAATTGTGGGTGAACGGGACGTCGGAAGTGGGTACCAACAAAGGGAATGTGGTAGCCCCCGACACGATCTTACTGATGGTGGAGTCAAATATTCAAACGTGAATTGCGAGCGAACGGGACGTCGGAAGTAGATACCGATAAAGGGAATATGGTAGCCCCCCGACAAGATTTTACTGATGGTGGAGTCAAAACTTTAAACCCAAATTGCGGGTGCACGCGGAAAGTGGGAAGCGGGTACCGACAAAGTGAATGTAGCCTTCGACAAGATCTTTTATTGATGGTTGAGTCAAAAGTGGCTAATAGAATACTGATCTGCCACATAAAAATACGCTGAAGTCCCTTCGATCTCACACGAGGACTTGACTAATTTTTTTAAATTAAAATCGTCTTGAATATCTCATCACCTTTCTCGTCTCGATTTTTTCAACAGTAATAATATGATAGACCATAGAAGTGCCGTGGGTGTTACGGGAGTTAAAATCCTCTAACAAGACGGTGTGGGTGGGTGGGGGGATATAGACAAAGAAAATCATTCAGAGGAGTATAATCTGGGGGTTGTAAAAACTGAAAAGGTTAATAGAGAAATTTGGAGTAAACCGCAGGGATTGTGACCTTAATTTAGAAAATTACAAGTAATATTGGGGTCTTAAGGTACGCGCACATAGAACGGCATCGGACGGACGGTACGGACGGTATTCTACGCATTTTTAATAGGGTATCGCCCATAAGTTATCGGAATCGCCGGAAGAAATTCACTTTAAATCTTAAAATGTCTTCGTGCAGCCTTCGTTCTGGAAGAAGAAAAGCTAAAAAAAAGGATTGGACGTAAGTATCGTAGGCCTCGATTGGACTGATTTTAATTCTTGTTTCTCAATTGGCGCCGGATTTTTAAAATCCGATCCGTACCGTCCGTCCGATCCCGTTCTATGTGCGCTTACCTTAAACCCTTCCTTCTGAACTACTCACTGTCAAACAACTAACTACTGATGTTTTTCTTGCTCAAGAGGTGCCTCAACCTTCTTACCGCACGATAAGCAATTTTCAAATATCGACGCCTCTTGGTTAATTCTATTTGTACCACATTCAAAGTTGCAGTTTTGCACTTATTATTTGACAAAATTAGCGTACAAAAATGTACACGCTCTTTTAACAACCTACGGCAAGATGGTCCTATTAGGCCAACAGGCTCCGTTTCTTCCTTCTTTTTCCTATTTAAACAAAAAAACTCCTACTTCCGCCTACTTCAAAAGTAATCTCCGATAAGAAGCACTTGAGTGTCCCCGCTACCAAAACAAAAAAACGCGCAAAAGAAATCGTGCACATGTATGCTTTATCAGCGCTTTTCGAAAATCAATTAACCTTCGCGGTAACGACTTCCTTATCACTTCCAAAAAAGATAGCATTTAAATGCTCTCGACCAGATGTTATTTAATTTTAAATAACGCAAACTTTACATTTTATAATTTAAATACAAACGGATGATAAAATTTAAACAAGGAATTCCGAAATTGAAAATAATTCTAAAATGGGAAAATAGACACTAAACTGCCAAATTGCGATTAAATAAACCAATTTTGTGCTTATTTGTAATGAGATCCTGCAGATTTAATTCGCACATACAGGATGGCCCGTTATTAATTATCTTCGGTATTATTTCAGCCTGAATAACGTTCACACCTGACGTTTATTTATTTATTCATTTATTTATTTATTTATTGTCCCTCTTCTTCTGGGCCCTCAACAAACTTTCGCCCAATTACAGAATGAAACGCTTAATGCTTTTTAGAAGGGCCCCTGCAGAAGATGTTAAGTTGTTCTGTACTACTCCGGTATTTACTTTACGAATTAGGAAAACTGCAGGGAAAGCTAATTCGGATTAACCGGCAGCCGCCCTGAGCGATTACAGGTTTGAATAATCGATAATCGATAATTAAAAATACTGATTAATTGATTAATCAAATAACCGATTAATAAAATAATCGATTAACCAAATACTCGATTAATCAAAGAATCGATTAATCAAGTAAGCGATTAATCAAGTAATCGTTTAATCAAATAATCGATTAATTGATAAATCGATTAATTTAAAAAACAATCAAACCCAACTATCGTTTGTCGTTTGATTATAATCGCAAAACTACCAACGACATTATGAAAATAAACATAGGGAAAATTAAAGATAGCAGAAACGCTCATTTCGACGACAGCGCTCACTGCGGGCACCTCAGTTCCCATGTTTATTTTGAACTTGATTTGGTAAAAACTGTTTTTTACAAAAGATTATGCATTACATTGGTTCATCGCTGTTCTTAAATAAGTCAGAACAAAGCGCTCTCGTTTGCAAGAAATTAAAACCGTAATCAATCATTTATGGTCACCCCGTATACTCATCATTATTCTAGATTACGTGGTTTTATCAACTGATAAGAAATCGATGGTCTAAAAGTATGTAATTCAGTTTCTTTAAATAACGCGTCATATTCCATAATTTGTAACAAAAAATGCTTGCGGAATAAGTTTCACAAAAGTATTCCATTAACATACCAAACATAGAGAATTAGCTTAGGTAATTACATTAAAATGACATTTAGGTGAAAGTTGTATTTAAATGCATGTTTTGTTTTAGGTAAGGCTCAGTTCAGGCTACTCCGCTACGTAACCTCGTTTAAAATGATTTTGACGATTTTAATTAGTGTAACGATAATTCTGTTGTATCTCAAAATGCGGCGGACTTATAAATATTGGAAAAATCTGAATGTGATCTACTTGCGCCCTTGGCCGCTGTTTGGATATATGGCACCTAGTGTACTTCGCTTGAAGGCGTTCCCGTTGATTCTGCAGAAGGTCTACAACGTATTTCCAGAACAGAGGTAAGCTAATTTGTGAACTTTTTACGCTTACTAACGCCTTTACCGCGTGATAATTGCACACTAAGATATAAAATTATTATACCGTATGTAATGGACGAACACAATGTGTCGTTTCGGGACCTAAATTGATAAGACATTGTCCATCAAATATATCTAGAATGCTTTATCGAGCCAAAAAATTAAATAATGTGCCTACCTACATGACACACCCTGTACAAAAGTTTTAGTAGGGCATGCAGGCATTTTTTGAACACTCCCCTATTTGTTTATTATCGAGTTTATGCGGTTTACTTGATACACACATTAAGTGTTATACAGGGTGCTCCTAAGTATGATATGCATACGGAAGGGGTTAACTATTTGGCTTATTTTATGACTAAAAGTTCATATAAACAACGTTGATTCACAAACCCTTTGATCTACAGGGTGTTATAATTTCACGATCTCACGGTATATATCGTGCAGTTTTTTTTAGAGATTTAGCACAAATTCGATTCAGCGGTTTATACACAGTCGATCGTCAAAAATCAGCAATCGTTACCAACGACCCCTTACTCTTAAAAGTTCTAAAGAATCAAATTCTGCGTCAAAACGGCGAAATTTAACATAATTTTAAAATTTTGCCTTCAGATCTGAATCTGCAATAGTAGACCCTAAAAGAATACTGGCACGATCCGGTTTCGGTGGGAGGCCAAATTGAAGTAGGTACATAATTATTTTTCGATCATTCTTTCTAAAAAGTTGAAAGCGAATTTCCTCCAAATGTTTGGAGCTGACGCTAGGGGTTGAGACCGAAAAGAACCGGGACCGAAACCGATTGCGTTTACAAGCCCCTCTCTTGTAGGTAGATCAGGAGTGGCGTTGGAATCCATGATATATGAGATCACGTGTTGGGGGCCCGTATGTTTTTGAAACACGTTTATAAACTTCATTTTGCATTGTCAAAAAATATAAGGGTGGTGTCACAGGCACTGAAGGCGTGAAGGAATGTTTTTGTGCTTCTTCAGAGAGCTTAGAACTGTTGGGGGTGTAAAAGGTTAATGTGTCTTGGTTATCTTTTCCAGGCTTCATGTGACGGGTTCCTCTAGCAGAAAGTCTTATATTTACTTTTACGTTTTTATTGGTATTTTATTTGGAGGAGCCGTTTCTAACATACAGTTTCAGCAACTTGAACTTAAATTCATTTTTCCGCTACGTTGGTATTGCTGATTTTTGGCGATCGATTGTAGCTAAACCCCCCTTACGAAAGTGGACGAAACGATGAGTTTTTGTTCAGCATTGATGCGATCCTATCCCGGAAGTCGCTCGCATCATTTGGAATGAAATTTTACATGAATTCGAAGAAATTGATTAATCCGACCTCGTATGATGAACCAAAGAAATCGAACGGATATAAAAGTGCAACAGGAATACGGTTGAGTGAAAATCAATCTGAGGTCTGATGGATATGAATAACTGAATATCGAACGAATCTAGAAGAATTGAAGAATATGGACATTCCGGAGAAACGAAAGATTTTAAAGTACTTGAAGACAATGAAGAATCGTAAAAATCCATATAGATATTCGGAAAGATCCCCAATGTTCGATAAAGTTCAATGATTGGAAGAATTTGACATATTCGAAGAAACGGACCGGTCGGAAAAATTGGAGGGAAAGGAAGAAGACAACCAATGTGAGGAATCCATGAAATAATCCGAAGAATTAGAGTGCAGGGCGCAGCAATTTCAATTCCAAATCGAAGAAACGGTCTCATGTTACCGGGCGGGGTAACGTAAGTGGCAACGGAGGTTGAAAACGTATATTACACAATATTTACAAATAATACAGAGGCTATATGTACATATATAAGATCGCTTCTGGCACGTGGGATGGCGCCGGACTTGACTACGGTCAAGCCGGGAAGTGATGGCGTGCGGAGACGGTACTTGAGCCCAAGCGACCAGCCTCAGTCGCTTGTATAGGGTAAGGTAGGCTTGCCCAGGCACAAGTGAAGTTCCCCTGTCGGTGCGCTGCTTATAAACGATTTCCGGTAGAGGCGTCTGGCGACGCGGCCAATAGGGCGCTAGTGGATGGTGGGGTGGAAGTTTCAACCCCTCTCCTAGTCGTCGTAACAGTATCCCCCCCCTGTAAAGGGGTTGCGACGGCGGGGTGCAGGCGCTGTAGCAAACGGCGGTGACGGGGTTGTCGTTGGTTCCGTGGTGGCGTCGGTGAAATGATTCTTGGCGGAAGTTCCGGTACTGGTGCCGGGGTGGGTTGGTTGGGTGCAGGGCGTAGATCGTGTACGTGCACCTTTACCAGTTCGTTTCCTCGCCTTATCCAGTACGCGTTTGTGCCCGCCAGCGCTTCGATGGTGTAGGGACCTGTGTACTTCATGTGAAAGTTCCCGGAGTGTTGGTCCCTGGATCTTTCCATCACTCCGTCGCCTACTTGGTACTGGGTGCGGGCTGGCCCGTAGTTCGCGTACCGGCTGCGGGATCGTGCCTGGTTCCTGTGCACCGTCTGTACGACCTCCTCTCGGGCTTCTCCTGTCGGTGGAGGTGGTCGATCCCTGGCTTTCCACTCTCCTGGCCTGGGTAGGTCGTAGCCTAGCAGCGCGTGGCTCGGCGTGAGTCCAGTAGCGGCGTTTCTCCTCGTACGTAACGTGAACATGACAATGGGTAGTACGGCCGCCCAGGCGCTGGGGCTTTGTCCCACCAGATGAGTGCGGAGGCCCTTTTTGATTTCTTGGTTCCGGCGTTCGACGGGGTTCGCCTGCGGGTGCCATATGGGCGTTGTCCAGTGCATTGCTCCCCACTTCCGAAGTGCCGCGTCCCATGTCACTGATGTGAATTGCGGTCCGTTGTCTGAGATGATCGCTCTCGGGAAACCATAGCGTGCGAATACCTCGTGTTCCAGGATTCTGACCACTGTTGGAGCGACTGCTTCCTTTACTGGAAATGCCTCCACCCACATGCTGAAGAGGTCCGTGATCACGACTATCTGGCGGTAGCCTGTAGGTGTGGCGTCGTAGGGGCCCATCAAGTCTACGGAAACCGCTTCCCAGGGTCGTGTGGGTTTGCGTGGGCGTACGGTGGCGTCCTGGACCGGGCCTCTTTTGACTGCCGCGCAAATCCAACATGCTCGTACATAATTCCGCACCGTGTCTCCCAGTTTCGCCCAGTGGTAATGTGTCATTATGGCCCGTTCCGTTTCTTCGGCTCCTGGGTGTCCAGCTGTGGCTGCGTTGTGGTACGCTTCTAGTACCGCTGGTTGAAGGCTGCAGGGGACTACGAGTAGGTTCCCTTGGGGTGCTTTGCGGTAGAGGTAACCGTTGTCCACCGTGTAATCCCGGTTGAACCTTGCTTGTGCTGGTGTCGCTGGTCCTTCCTGCTGTATTCTGTGCCAGGTGCGTACCAGAACGATGGCGTTTTCGTTTGTCTTTTGGCACTCCTTCACATGGTCCGCCAAATTGGCCACTTCCACTGCCGCGATTACCGGGGTGCTGTTGGTTTGTTTGGACTCGTGTGTGGTCGTAGGTGGCAGCATGCGGTTTACGTCTTCTGCCGTGGCTTCTTCGGCTTCTTCTGCTGATGGGTGGCGGGACAGGTGGTCTGGAAGCTCGTTTTCTTTCCCCGGACAGTGGACCACATCAAATGTAAATTCTTGGAGCCGTAATGCCCAACGAGTTAGCTTGCTCTTTTCGTCTTTTGTGCGATCCAGCCACAGGAGAGCGCGGCTGTCTGTCTTCAACGTAAAACGTCTATCTTCCAGATATGGCCGGTATCGTTTAATGGCCCACACTACTGCCAAGCACTCCTGTTCGTTGATATGGTAGCGTCTCTGCGCGTGGTTAAGTTTGGCACTGGCGTAGCTGATAATTTTTTTCTCTCCGGGGTGGGGTTCTTGAAAGAGTACGGCCGCAATCCCGTTTTCGCTGGCGTCGGTTTGCAGCACGAATGGAGTGGCGAAGTCCGGACGGCTGAGTTGGAGTGGTTTGCTAAGTGCTGCTTTTAACTGGCTAAAGGCGACGTCGGCTGCCGCTGTCCATCGGAAAGGAGTGTTCTTTGTTAGTAAGTTATCCAACGGTGCTTGTAATTCGGCACACCGGGGCACGTACTCTCGTAGCCAGTTGGTCAATCCTAGAAAACTTCTTAGCTTCTTCCTCGAGGTGGGCCGGTCTGCGGTCCGGATTGCTTCGATGTGTTCCTGGCACGGGCGGTTCCCGTTCGCCGTGATGTTGTGGCCCAGGTATTGGATCGTTTGCACCCCGAAGCGACACTTTTCGAGGGACAAGCGGAGTTTGTGGCGTTGCAGTCGTTCCAGCACGAGGTGTAGATGTTTGAGGTGCTCGTCCCAGGAGTCTGAGTAGATTATTATGTCATCCAGGTATACCATGACGAATTTCCGTAAATACCCGGCGAGAACGTCCTGGGTCATTAGCTTCTGGAACGTAGCAGGTGCATTCTTGAGCCCGAACGGCATTACTTTGAATTGATAACTCGCTCCATCAGGGGTTGAAAACGCGGTGAGATGTCGGGATTCCGTCTCTAGCGGCACCTGCCAGTAGCCTGATTTGAGATCCAGGCTGGAAAAAACTTTGGCCGTCCCCAGGTCTCGGAGGGTCTCCTGTATGACTGGCAGGTTGGTGCTCTCGTCTTTTGTGATGGCGTTTAGACGACGGTAGTCGATGCAGAATCTCGGGCGGCCGTCTTTTTTCTGAATTATGACGATGGGCGAGCAATATTCGGACGTGCTGGGCTCGATCACCTGCGCTGCTAACATAGCTTCCACTTCATCCGCGATGACCTTCTTTTTGTTTGGCGAATGTCGATATGGCGGAAGTCGGAAGGGCGTTGTTTTGGTGACTCGGATGCGATGTGTGGTGGATGCTGTTGTTGTGGGCGTTGCAGGATCGGCAAGTGTGCTACCGAAAGTTTCCAGCAGTGTGGCCAGGCGTCGATCGAGTGGTGGTTGGAACCCGTGCTTGACTCCGGCGAAGTTTATGGAGGCGCTCGTTGTTGGGCCGCGGTTCGGAGCTTGGTCCCAGTGTGTTGTCTGCCTTGTATGGGTTCCCCAGTGGATGCACGCTCTCTCGTAATCCAGCACCGCTCGATGTTCTTGGAGCCACTTCTGTCCCAAGATCATGGGCACGACAAGGTTTGGTGTCACCAGGAAGTCGTCCGATTCTTGCTTGTCGTTGAGCGTGTACTCGACTCTGGATGTGCCGATGACTTCCAGCTGATGGCGGGGTTCGCTAGGCCGGCTGTTTGGTGGTTGCTATGGTGGATTTTCCACGCGAGCTCCTTCTGGATGAAGTTATGGGATGATCCGGAGTCGAGGAGAGCTCTTACGCTTTTTCCGCGTACCTTGACTGCCAGCGTTGGTAGGTTGGGTCGGGTCGCAGTCTGGATTAGGTGGACGGCCGGGCATTGTTCCCGACCGCTGCCCCGTTTCCCTGGTCTCGGCGGCGGGTCAGTACTGGGCAGTCTCGGTGGAAGTGATATTCCGGGCAGTGGTGGCACTTTGGTGTGTTGGGAGGTCTGTCGGCGGGGGTTGGTGGCGATGGTCTGGGTTGGTTGTTTCGAGGTAGCGCTTTGTTGCAGTTTTCGATTTCCTCGGCGTGACGCACCAAGTCGAGGAGTGAAGTGGGTGTTGTGGTTAAAAAGGCTACTCTAATGCGTGGGTGCAGCAGGTCTCTCAGTAGCTCGAGGTGCTCGCCGATCGGGATCTTCAGCCGTTTTGCTAGCTGTGCCTTCCTCTGGAGGAATTGCTGCGGCGACTCTGCTCCTTGTTCTCGGCCGAAGAATTCTGATTGCATCTTCCCGCGAATCTTGCTGCTGTCGTATTTTTCGCGGGTGTAGTTCTTTAGGTCGTTGTATGTCGGTGAAAATGCCTCGTAACTGTTCCACCATTTCGCAGCCTCCCCTTTTAGTTGTGCTGCTGCTGTTTTTAACTTTTCCGCCGGGTCGGTGGTTTGGATTGTCTGCTCGAGCGTGCTGAAGAAGACTGTTGGGTCCTCCAGGTGGTCGCCGCTGAAGGTCGGTAGGTCCGGTGATGCGGTTTTCTGCGCGTTCTGGAGGGCGTCGGTCAGCGCCTTTAGCATGTCGAGGGTGTGTTGAGAGTGTTGGGCGCCACTGGACGGGGTTGCCGGGTCCAGACCGGGGTTGATTGCCGGGGTCATCTCCGTTGTTTGAGTGTCGATACCTTCGTCGGCGCCGGAGTTGGACGTCGGGGTGTTCCTGCTCCTCGTATTCATGGTGTTGCGCGTCGGCTGTCGCGGGAGCGTGGGCGTAGATCCTCAGAGCGCGATGCTGCTGGTTGACTCACACGTATGGGCGCCAATTGTTACCAGGCGGGGTAACGTAAGTGGCAAACGGAGGTTGAAAACGTATATTACACAATATTTACAAATAATACAGAGGCTATATGTACATATATAAGATCGCTTCTGGCACGTGGGATGGCGCCGGACTTGACTACGGTCAAGCCGGGAAGTGATGGCGTGCGGAGACGGTACTTGAGCCCAAGCGACCAGCCTCAGTCGCTTGTATAGGGTAAGGTAGGCTTGCCCAGGCACAAGTGAAGTTCCCCTGTCGGTGCGCTGCTTATAAACGATTTCCGGTAGAGGCGTCTGGCGACGCGGCCAATAGGGCGCTAGTGGATGGTGGGGTGGAAGTTGCAACCCCTCTCCTAGTCGTCGTAACACAGCGGATTCTATAGCCGGTCCGTGCAGAACACAGCTGGCGAGAGGATTGAAATCCGTGACCAGAAGACATCTAATCTAGAACTCCTGGTGCACAAACATTAAAAAGATTCATGAACAATAATTGGTATCACGACGGACAGCGCCACTATTTTACCATTTGTTGTTGATAGCCTCATTGAACTAGTGTCTTTATTAAGCGGCAGAGCAAAGCGATGGAAGCTTTATAGAGGAGTCGATTGCGTCCGTCTGTCCGTGAACACCATAACTGGGCCTATTCGGTTCAAACTTTTCGCAGTTGACCAATAACCACATGCACAAGCCTATTAAAAGTGGGTCAAATCCGTAAGGCTAGCCGAAAGGTATTGAAGATAATTGTATACCAAGCGCTATTTAATTCTGTTTTTGCAAATGAATGCCTTTTAACCGCAAACCTCATTGCAGCAAAGATATACCTTAAAGAAGATAAGAATCGTTTCAAACTTGAAAAAACATTATTGACTTATTATTTATCATTTTTCCTTAAGAGGCAAGAAGAGCTAGCCGGGACACTTTTAATTATATAATTACAACAATAACAAGAATCACGCCCAACTTAATTAAGATATATGTGTCACTGGAGTTATTCTTCCACGCGCAGGTCCTATGTACAGCTCCTGTATTTACTATATACAACTCTGTGGGTTAACCAGGAGTAGGATGGAGTAGAAGTAATTGTTAACATCCGTGAGACCGCGTACCACGCCCTCTAATCGTACGAAAATGCGTTTCGGACATATTTTCCAAGAAATTTGCGCGATAGATATTCTTGCACGGTTATGGCGTTGTGCGTGGGTGCACCATCCTGTTGAAACCACCAGTTTCCTACTTTTTTTTTGTATACCTTACATCATTCTATTCCAGGTTCTATTTGTAATAAAACTCAAAACAGTATGTACTTTTTTAAGGGCATAAAAAATAAAGTTGATGATTTCTCCGAAGTGAAATGGAGGAATTGATAAACGATAAAGAATGCAATGTTTTTGAAGCTGAAAAATGGGAAGGAACCAATCAAGTGAAAGATTTAAAAAAATCAAACAACTTGAAGAAATTGAAGAATCGTACGAATCTGAAAGTATACAGGGGATATTGCAAATTTCGAAGAAATAAAGGAATTCGATGACACCAATGCAACAGAAACATCTAAACTGAACAAAATTAAAGAAACCAAAGAAGCGGAAGAATTCGAAGCACTCAAATTTAGAAATATTCGAAAAATGGAAATCGCTAACAATTTTGATCTACGAATATGAAGTAAGGTGTGTACGAAATTTCGGAACGATTAGATCGAAAAACGGTTTCGGTCCCCACGTGCAGACGGAAGAACGTACGGGTATACAAAACATAAATCTAGACGTAAATACTTCAAATTCAAAAGAAAAATAATATGAAAGCTAATGCTGAAATGACTAACCTGATCCAAAAGGTAATTTTCACTACCTACCTAATTTCTGTGGTTATCTCAACAAAGTTAAGCATACGTATATTTAAAGATATGTAAAATTGTGAATGAATAACACATTGCTCTCGAAGAGGTCTCAATCGTAGTCCTCTCGGATCTATGAGAAATTTCATTTTTACCATTCATGCATTTGTCTAATGATACAGTGATATACGGTAGTGGATATTCTCGTGTTTGTTTGGTGTGGACATCAAGGATAGTAAACTCTTTCTATATAAACCAGTTCCGAAAATAGCTCTTATCGTTACTTGATTTTAATTCGTGCGATTAGTTAACCAGGCTAGACCTGAGTTCTCACAAGAAACACCGACCATAATAATAATAATAATAATAAGACAAGAGGTTAGTCAGGATTGTGTTGATTCTATAGCAACGCACACTTGGTTGTCTGAATGTGATATCTTCCCGGAGACTGAGGGTTTCATGTTAGCAATACAAGACCAGGTCATTAATACACGCAACTATAAAAAAACACATACATAAAGACAAAACAGTGACAAACGATTCTTGTCGACTCTGTTCACAAACATCAGAAACAATCCAACATATAATATCGGCATGCACACGACTTGCACAAACTGAATACAAACATCGACACGATCAGGTAGCTAAAATCATACATCAAAAATTAGCTCTTAAACACAATCTCATAACAGATAAGACACCATATTACAAATACACGCCACAGATCATACTTGAAAACAACACACACACAAATTATATTGGGACAGGACACTACTCACAGACAAAACTATCCACAATAATAGACCAGATATTACACTTATAGATAAAACGCAAAAATCCATGTGTATTATAGACATTGCCATACCCAACACTAACAACTTAACTAAAACACATGCAGAAAAACACCGCAAATACACCGATATAGCTATCGAGCTTAAGACGCAATGGAGAATGAAATCTACTGTTATAGTTCCCATTATTCTTAGTGCTACCGGAGTTATACCAAACAAAGACAATACACCACAATTTACAACTATTAGGTTTGGACAAAAACACATACAAACATTTACAAAAAGCAGTCATTATCAACACATGCCATATTGTTCGTAAATTTCTAAACATAACACAAGATACTAGAAATGATCCACAACGTATACATGTAAACAACAGCACTCCCTCACAACACGGTACACAACATACTGTAATATCTCCACCTCTAACCCAGACAAACACACAAATACAACTTACCGAACAAACAAGTACAACAAATGATACAACATATAACTACATTCAGAGATTCACCTCTGAAGCAAACCACATTATCACAACCCATTAGTATTCAACCCAAACGCAAAAGCCTAAACAGCACTTTAGACTCACAACATGACACACAACATACTGTAATATCTCCACCCTTAACTCAACCCACCACACAAACACAACTTCCTGAACAAACAAACGCAATAAATACAAGTAACGCAACATGCACTACAAAGACGCCCTCACCCAATAAAGTTACACGGCCTAGCACAGCTAAAAAACACAATACTCTTTCTTCTCAGAAACACACCACGTTATCACAACCCGAACGCAGCAACCTTAACAGCACTTGAGGCTCACAAAATACCGTAATGTCTCCACCAATAATCCAAGCAACAACACAAATACAACCTCTAGAACAAAGAAACACCATAAATACAAGTAACGCAATTTGCACTACAAAGACAGGTCCACCCAATAAAGTTACACGTCCTAGAACAGTTGAAAAACACAAAACTCCTTCTTCACAGAAACACACCACATTATCACAACCCACTCGTATTCAACCGAAACGCGAAAACCTTAACAGAACTACATGCTCACAACATACTGTAATACCTCCACCAAAAACCCAAGCAACCACACAAATACAGCCTCAAGAACAAAGAAATACCATAAATACAAGTAACGCAACATGCACTACAAAGACAGGTCCACCCAATAAAGTTACACGTCCTAGCACAGTTAAAAAACACAAAACTCCTTCTTCACAGAAACACACCACATTATCACAACCAACTCGGATTCAACCGAAACGCGAAAACCTTAACAGAACTACACGCTCACAACATACTGTAATATCTCCACCAAAAACCCAAGCAACCACACAAATACAACCTCAAGAACAAAGAAACACCACAAATACAAGTAACGCAACTTGCACTACAAAGACAGGTCCACCCAATAAAGTTACACGCCCTAGCACACTTAAAAAACACATAACTCTTTCTTCACAGAAACACACCACATTGTCACAACCCACTCGTATACAACCGAAGCGCAAAAACCTTAACAGCACCACAGGCTCACAAAATACTGCAATATCTCCACCAGAAACCCAAACAACCTCACAAATACGACCTCAGGAACAAAGAAACACCATAAATACAATTAAAAAACACAAAACTCCTTCTTCACATAAACACACCACTTTATCACAACCCACTCGTATTCAACCCAAACGCAAAGCCAAAGAAACACTTACACAATAAACTCTATTTAATAAAATTACAGGAATTATTATAATGATATTTTTGTTGTAAGTATTGAATTACATACTATCTCTAGATTTCCAATGTGAGTGTGTGAATATTTATTTTATTTTTTATTTTTCTTTAGAACCCTACATAACTTCACCAGACACAGACACAGACACAGACACTAATCGTTACTTGATTTTAATCCGTGCGATTAGTTAACCAGGCTAGACCTGAGTTCTCACAAGAAACACCGACCATAATAATAATAATAATAATAAACTTTATTTCCCGTTTTCTTATAACACATCCAATTACAACACGAAAAAAAGGAAAAAGGACTGCATTCAGTGCTTATAAGCTCTGTTCTTCCATACAGCCCGGACAATAACAGATATATAAAAGTAAATTTCTCATTGTCTCAGAAGAAAAAAAAACAGTAATTCATTAAAACTTAATCAGGTGGCATGATTACATAACTACAAATGTTAAATTTGTTTTCGCAGCTAATCTTTAAGATGATACTTAAATGGAATAACAGATAAGTGCTTGGGAGTGGTGGAATGGAATTATAAACCTCAGCTACATTGTATGAGAATGAACTATTGAAATACGATGTTTTATGGTCAGGAATTGTTAATAGGCCTCTGTGTCTAAGGTTTAAATTATGAAGACTGCTTCGATAACGTAACCGTTCAGCTAAATATGGCGGTATTTGGGTAGTGATGACTTTATGGTACAGCACTGCAACATGTAGGCGTCTTCGAAGGTTCATATTGAGCCAGCCGGAGTCTCTAAACTTGCCTGATATGTGGTGCATGCGCCTAATCCCATAAACAAACCTTAAGCAAGAGTTTTGAACTCTTTGCACCCTACTTGCCGTTAACGAATCAATGCATGCCCCATAAACCACATCACAGTAATTAAAATGACTCAGTATTAGAGAGTCCGTCGGATAAGTTTTTGTCTGTATGGATAACAAGTTCCTACTAGGATACAACTTCCTCAACGTGGAATACGCTTTACGTATACAGGAATTAATATGTCCCTTAAACCTTAAGTCGGAGTCTAGTAAGAGCCCTAGATTTTTGGCTTCATCCACAAGAGGAAGAAGTGAACCATTCATAAATATTTTAATGTGGGATTTTGAACGAGTCCTTGCTAGCTGGCGACCAAATAACATTACCACCGATTTGGATGGATTAATACTCAGATTATGTGCCGATGCCGTTTCAGATAAGGTATTCAAGTCTGCATTAATTTGATTTACGGCTGTATTAGTTTGATCCAATGTAAAAGAGCAATAAATCTGAGTAACATCAGCATATTGGTGGAATTTGCAATAACGTAATCCATTGCAAATGCTGCTGGAATAGATACTATAAAGAAGGGAACCCAGAATAGATCCTTGAGGGACGCCACGCAAAATACGTTCCACATTAGAGGTTTTGTTGTTGACAACAACGCGTTGTTGTCTATCTGACAAATAAGAATTAATCAGCTGGCTTGCCGGCGCTTCACAGCCAAAGTGAGTAAGAACGGATGAAAGAAGTTTATGACTAATCGTATCAAAGGCCTTACTGAAGTCCAATAGCACTACCACCGTAAGTTGATTTGCATCAGTTGCTCGAATTATATCGTCCGTTATATTAAGAAGCGCTGTAGCGCAGCTATAACTCTTCATAAAACCCGACTGCGTCGATGGTAGTAAGTTAAATCTCTCCAAGTACTCTACGAACTGTTCTTTCATTACCTTTTCGAGGATCTTTGACAAAGTGGGAAGAATGCTAATGGGCCTAAGGTCTTTGTAGCTTAGCCGCGGATTGTTACTCTTGGGAATTGGAATAATATTCGCTGTCTTCCACGCTGATGGAAATGTGTTTGATGAAATACAATAATTTACAATATGTGTAATATATTTCACAATAAATGGACAACCACAATAAATGGACAACGTATAACGTATGCTTAATGCTTTCTTTGTTATTTGCAGATACTTTGGAGCTTTCCAATTCGGCACACCGGTTCTGTTCATAAGATGTCCAAAGATGATCAAAAAAATTTTGGGAGATGATTTCGAAACGTTCCCAGATCGCCGGTCAATAATGGACGCCGACCTGGACCCAATATGGGCTAAAAACTTACACGCTATGCCA
The DNA here is from genome assembly GCF_008802855.1 of Photinus pyralis. NCBI lineage: Eukaryota > Metazoa > Arthropoda > Insecta > Coleoptera > Lampyridae > Photinus > Photinus pyralis. Next base: position 33,967,629 of record NW_022170596.1, on the reverse strand, counting down.
GGTTAGTGACGCCAAAAAAACACTTGAATCAGCGCCGATTTACAGGCGGGGATCAGTGGCGCAATAAGAGGTCGACCCTCAGCTTAGGATTCGGCGACGAAAATTTGGAAAAGACGTTCGAGTCGATGAAGACGTGCGCGAAAAATTTGGCCTACTTTTTTCTGGAGCGAAACAGCGAGTCGGTTGAACTCGTAGACGCTACGAGCAAATTTGCGAACGACGTTATAGCGTCCGCGGTTTTTGGCGTTGCTTGCGATTCCTTACAGAATCGCCGCAACGAGTTCTATTCAATGTCGAAGCATATTACCGAATTTAATCTACTGAGGTTATTCAAATTATTTGGCTACTCAGTAAGCCCAAGGCTAATGAAGGTATCTAGCAAAGCAGTTTACCTACATCGAAATCTATTGTGAAATTTGAGTTTTTTAGATTTAAAATTATCGAAGAGCGCACCAGCCGATTTTACAGTGGGATCGTTCAGGACAGGTGTTCAAAGGAGGACAACCATTTAGTTAGCTTCTTCGCGAACAATGGAATCGGAAACGACAACAAAGATCACCTGGACGAAGCAATTGCGCAAGGAATTCATTTCTTCGTGTCGGGTTACGAAACTGTATCTATCGGTCTCAGCTTTGTGTTATACGAACTAGCAATCAACAACGACATCCAATTAAAGCTACGCAAAGAAGTAGACAGCCTCATGGAAGCGTGCAAGGATGTTTCCTACGCTCATGTGCTCCACTTGGACTATCTAGACATGGTAGTCTCAGGTACGTTGTAAATCTTTCCGTGGCTGTGTTCAAATGAGTGTTGTAATTTACAGAGAGTCTCCGCAAGTGGCCCCCGACCGTATTAATCGATCGAAAGTCTGTCAGATCGTTCACAATCGACGCTGAGCAAATATGGGACACTACGACAACGTTCAAAGAAAATACACTGTGCTTAATACCGATATTTGCGATTCACAGGGATAAGAAGTATTATCCAAACCCGGACGAGTTTGTCCCTGAAAGGTTTAGTTCCACAAATCGGGACAATATTGTTCCAAATACCTACATGCCCTTTGGTTTCGGTCCGAGGAATTGTATAGGTAGGATGTATGCTCCATTGGAGACGATGAAAGCGAGATTGTTTTAGGTTCTCAGTTTGCGTTGCTCGAAATTAAAACCGCCGTCCTTTACTTGGTGCACGAATTTGAAATTGTGTGCACTCCAAAAACTAAGCACCCTGTCAAACTGAGCCGGACTGGATTTCAGCTGTCACCTGCGGGTGGTCTTTGGGTAGGGCTGAAAGCTCGAAGAACGCCCGAAACGCTGTAATAATGATAATGTTAATAGATAAACGTGTAGTGTAATTTTGTATGTATGAAGAATGAATTCATTAGAGTGTGTTGGTGTTGAAGGGTAGTTTGAGTTCAATTTCGTTCAGGTTATGGTAAATAACCCTCGCAATTACCTGTATCGCTGCCGTAAGGGGTAAGTTTACCTATCTGTAGGTGGTACCCATGACGTCCATGTCTTTGAAAAAGGTTGTTTGGTTGTATGGTTTCTAGCAATATATAAATAATATAAACCTTCTATTTCTATTCTACTCTTAAGGGGAGCACGACCGGGCAGCACGTAGGCACACCAAAAGCCTATTGTGTCTGTTACAAATCATTATACCTGATTATAATTTTAGTTGGCATAGTTACAATTTACAATATAAAATAAAAAGTATTGTCAATTTAATGTTTTGAAGCAAAATAAAATATTAATTTAATCCTTCTTATTAACATTCTTGTATTCTACCACTATCCCAACAGTGTCTACCCCCATTTCTTTCGCAAGCACCAAGCGGCCGCTCCGAAAAGTGCTCGCCAGTGACCGCTCGCAAGCGCTTTTTCCGCTTGCAGCGTTATTTAGAGCGAAACGCTCGCGAGCAGTACCCAACTCTTACCGCCACTTAGTCTTCAGTAATTATCAAAAGAGAAAGAAATACTTATCGAACGGGGTAACAAGGCAGACTATGAGATCCTTTTTCTGGTCTGGGGAAGCTAAGGGAATAAAACAATACATAAACAATAGGCCACTGTAATATACATACATATACAGGGTGTTACATCATATCAAGACAAGTACCTACTTTTTCCGAATAAACCGGGGGTCAACGTCCTCGGTCATATCTCGGGAACCGTTCGTCGTATGCCAGGGGTAAAAAAAATATTGGGTAAATTGGTTATGAAAAATCGCTGGAAAATGACCACCAGAGAGCATAACTGCTATCTTAAATTTTACAATTGCGTTTTCTTTAAATTTCGCATAATAAACTAAACAATTTTTTTTCACATTTTTAAAGAGAACCAGTTAATCTATCATTTTCATAAAAACAAAAACTCAGTTATTCAAGGATGGCGTGGGGTGTTCAATTGTTTTTGCAATAACCTGCCTTAACTTCTTAACCCGTTTGACCGATTGTAACAAATTTGGTATCGTTGAAAAGAGCATTCCTTGGGCAACAAGAATCAACCAAAATATAGTTAATTTAATTGAATCCTTCTACGCCAGGGAGCTAGTTTTGACCTTTTCTGTATGAAAAAGTGGCCAAATTTAAAATTATTTAAGATGGCAGTTACGCCCTTTGTTGGTCATTTTTTGAAAATATTTTCCAGCGATTCTTCATGACCGATTTACCTAATATTTTTTTTACCCCGTCATATGACGAACGGTTCTCGAGATATGGCCGAGGAACAGTCTTATTGGGTCACCCGGTACACAACAAATTTCGTGGAATTCTCTCCATTTTCGTTGTCTGGCCAAGAATTGTAATGGAACTTTTTTTTTCGAATTTTCAAAAACTAATTTCAGATTCGTCATTTTCATGTTCAAAACCCCCATACCAACTTTCGTCGAAATCAGAAATTTTTCGCACCCCCAAGTAGGGTTGCCCTTTCGTGGTAGAAATTTCGAAAAAAACATTTTGAAAAATTTAGAAAAAAATTCAAAATTGTATACAGCATACCTGAAAACCTTTTCAATGACGTGCCACGCACCCATCTTTGTAACTTGCTTGCTTGGTTGCTGAGAAAAACATTGAAATCCAAATTTCACCACTTCTTTGAAGTGGCTCCCAAACGAAACCCGTTGGACTCTCGGTTTATTTAGAAAAGTGCTTCTCTTGATCCCCTCGCCCAATTTTATTTTATATGCGGTCATGTAACACCCTGTATAGATCTGATATGTCAATATTTGAATTTAAATTAATTTTTAGTAAAACTAGTTGTCAGGTAAAGTCCTGACTTGACTTTCCGACTACTTTTAATAGAGTCATTGCAATTATCTTTGGTCATAGTATAACATCTAGAAAATGCCCCCTAGTGCCTTTATTTTGAACCCGACGCAAAAAGTGTAGAAGCCTTTTTTTGTAGATCTCATCAAGATACATCTTTTTTGTAATTAACATTTTTCACTCTGATGCTTACTTTTAGAGAAAAATGCAAATTTAGAAAAATAAAATAAGTAGTTTAACGTTTCAATTCAAAACTTTTAAAAACAAAGGAACTCACAAAAAAATTGTAATGAACTGTTTGTAGAGTCAAATGTAACAATTACAACTCGATGGTATCGAAGACCAATATATAATCAACCAGTTAAAGAAGAGGAAATCGACTAACATAAAAATTTTCCCTTTGAATTACAGGTCGCAATGGCATTGTGAGCTCAAGAAGGGCGCGTACCTGCAAATCTTTAACCAGAAAAAACAACAACAAGTAAATAAGAGGGGCAATGATCGCGCTGCATAAAATATATTGCGAATTGCAATGCTATCGTTTGACACGAAGGCTAATCGTATACGAAAAACTGTCATTAATACTTAAAAGGAATGAATAACTCGAATGACTTTATACTATGGAATCAAAAATTAGTTGCTCACGAGTCAACTTAGCATGTATCATAAAGTTTAGTTTTTATTTGTTCTTTATTAGGTAGCAGGCCGTTTGCTTCCAAAAGTCAACCTTTACTAATTCAAGGCAGTAAGTATTCTTTCCCTAGGTACAGCCAACTGTGATTAGTAGATGTTCATCACCTTTCGCTTTGAATCAACTTTTACGGAAAAGACTAGTAAGAGTCTACTTTACCTAGGTCTTTGAATATAATATTCAAAGACCTAGGTAGAGTTCATCCCAAAATAACTTCCTTATGTCTTCGCTCGAATGTTTACGGGAATTGAGAAAAATGTGATAAAAAATAAAAAAAAAGGCTATCGTTTATTCGTACCAAAATGTAGGTAATTATACTATGTAAATTCTTTAACCAATTAAGTAAAGATGTTAATGATAATTAATTATCGTTAAGTTAGGTATATACTGTTTAACGAGTAAAGTAAGTTAAACAGGTGAAATATGCGGTATGAGTACGTACTTGTGGTGATATTAGTGAGCGGTGTGTCAAATTCGAAAGTGAGCGGTGAACCATTGGGTTACTTGAAATACGTTCTGGATATTCTGGGTGATGTGGTTCAGAATGAGACAAATGGAATTGGTATTAACTGTAGACGTCATATGGACTACTATCAAGCAGGATTGAAGACAAATCGATTGTGGGCTTTTCAAAGTAAGTACGATCACTGGTTGGTTGACACTTGAGAACAATTGGAATCGTAGTGTTTGACGCTGCAAGCAAGCTACCATCAGGGATTGGAGCAGGACATACGGTCGATTTGGGTTCATTTGAGGAGTGCCTCGAAGTAATTCAACGGATAGATTCCTCAGATTCTTTCCGAGGACGATACTGCCTTGGAGAGACGAATATAAATTTAAAGAAGGTGGGTTTAGAAAAGAATGTTATTCTTTCAGTCAGTAACGCCGTCTTGTGTATGAATTTTGTACTGAAGCGTAGAAGCGGCATACGAGTTATTTTTTGCAATGAATACAGTGTTAAGTGTAAATTTATACGCCTCTAATCTCGGAATTTACAAGCCTATCTGGGAATTTACAGAACTTTCTGGTAATTGACGGGTCTATCTAAGAATTTACGGAAATTCATGCAGAATATTTACGGCGCGGTAGACAGCTCCAGAATTTCTGTCCTTAAAACTGATCCCCGCAGTATTTGCTCCCAGAAGGTTCGCCTTCGGAAAAATCTTCGCTCCCAGGAAGTTCACCATATCTTGTATTAGACGTGCGCATGCGCGAAGTGCGCAACGTCTATTTCCATATTTATGAAGATACTTCTTTAAAATTTTAACCATTGATGCCTTTTGTAGAGAAAAACATGACTTTTTGGGAAGTACCGATCAATGCATGGAAAATGCGATTAAGTTATCTCCTTAGGGCCGGTTCCACAATTACACCTTTACCCAGAATAAGATATTCTTGGAATAACTGCCATAGCAACATAAATTGGATGATGCAATGGTAACCAACGTAACCGTGGACGTATTCTAGCATTACCTGCATTGTTGAATCGGCCCTTAGGGTGAAAACCTTTTTACCACAATAAACAGTGTCCGGCTTATCGGATGATTATGATTATAATTCTGCCCAACAAAACTATTAATTATTTTTTTCTACTCCTATACTTTAATTGTTTAATTGATATACGTATTAAACATTTGCTATAACTTTCGCCAGGAAAGATTGCCGGTCACAGCACACCTTGTGTCGATTTACAATCTTTGTTTTTATTAAGATGCGAGCGACTTCTGGAATAGGATCGTGCTAATGTTGAACAAAAAGTCTTTTCGTTCAACATTAACATGATACTATCTCGGAAGTCGCTAGCACTTAACGAAAAACAGAGATTGTAGATCGGGATCAAGTGTTCTGTGACCGGCAATCTTTCCTGGCGAGAGTTATACCTGTACCTAAATGTAATTTCGATACAGATTTTTCAATTTACGACCAATAGAAGTGCAGCATCATGGGAACACGACGTATAACTTATGAAAATCAAAGTTGCCATAACAATGACAGGTCTAAAATTTATTACTTTTGACAACTGCTGGGCATAGCGAATTGGTGGTTCGTTTTCTTATGAATTAATCATAAGATTCCAATCGACGGCCTTCTTGAATAAATTTGACAGTAGCTCTCTGCTGAAACGCGTTACCATGACTGCGCAGTGCGCATGCTTTGAGGTCGGTAACTTCGCTATCTGCACACAATAAAAATCTCAAATTTTGGACCGCTTTTGAAGCCATCGTACTCTCTATAGCTCATCATAGCCGTAGAAAAAATAGTGTAAGAAGCTCGCATTTATTAAGACACTGGTATTTTCTTATATTCTCATACTCGTGGCTTAATAGCTGTCATTAAATGCTCATTACATAATATACTATTGTATTGTTTGCTTTAAATTTTAAATTAGTAAAAAAAATTTGTTTTGTTTAATTTGATTCTTTTAAATTTGTTTTTCCTTGGGAAACAAGCTATGACGTCAGTATTTTTGTGAGACTTGATCAATCTACAGAAAGGGATCCTGTAAGATAACTTGTTCCTGGTGTCATATGGTTTATACAGTCAGCAGCAATAAACCCAACTAAAACAGTATAACTTCCTTTGAAATACTCCAACGTATTTTCATGAAGTGATAAAATTAAAATGAGTCAATTGTAAGAAGAGGAATTAATTAATCAATCCTTTCAGCTAAGTTAATATAATTTACTAGCAGAATGCGTAATTAGCAAACGTAATTCCTATTTGGCATGGCTTCGCGCGGTTAGATTTTCATTAATATAAAGCACATAATATATAAATCTGTAATTCCTAACTTTAATTATTAAATCCGTTCTTGACCATTACTCATATTAAACCACGCGCAGATTTATATGGGATTATATCTACTTGCAAATATTATATTAATTAATTTTAATTGAAAAGAATTTACCTTGTATTGAATTATTCTTATTGTGGATTTGCACTGAAAATAATTAACAAATGCTTGATTACATTTCACATTCCACGTCTTTTTTACTAGCAAAGCTGCTCTTTTCCCGGTCAACGGGTATGCTTGACTGCTTCCCGAACGCTTTCTTTACAAGTTACATATCCATTCCTTAAGAAAGACATGAAAAATGCTTAAAACGTACATTTTTCACCTTTATTGCTTTAGACTAGATAACGAGGTTGTAATAAACAGGGTCTAACATAAATGGGCCATAAGTTACAAAGCGCGTACGCATTCGTTATTTCTATTTTAAAATTCCAGTTAAAGATTCTTTCTGCTTAATTATCATTTAACAAGTATCTATAAAGTAGATCACTTCAGCGCCTTCGAGTGATTAAATAAGTTCTACTTGGCCCTCAACAAAATGGGCCCGTTTCTTAACAATTCAGTACGATCAACATCCGATTTTAAAGCAGCGAACACCCAAAACCGTCTGCCACTTGCTCTGCACTCACGTCTCCCCATTCCACTCTTGACCAGTACAAATGTAGAGAGTAAAAGCAGTCGAACAACTTACATTAGATAGTCTTCAAATTTACTACATTTGTTACAGATAAATGCCACAGTACCACTGAAACTGGCAAGTTGCTTACCGGAGAGCTGTTCCACTACCGATGTGTCTACAGTATACAAGTATTTTGGATTCAATTTCTCGTTCCCAGACAATTTGTGTCAAACAATCGCTGATCGAGAAAAGCTACGGTTTGGATTGTCAGAATATTGTGGAGTGTAAGTGCTTTGAAGCTTTAATCTCATTCAGTGTCCATTTCCAGGGCATTCTTCGCAATCTTCGCGCTGGTGATTTTTGCTTCTACAATTTACGATATCTACTTGTACATAACCGAATCACGTAAGCAGCAACAGTGCCTCACCTGACAAAATTAAATTCTCGCTTGCAGAGGTCAAGCATCGGGCACTTGTCGCGTTTTCCATTCTTAAAAATGGCAAACAACTGATCGCAATCGAAAACAATGCCAAACAAATAACTTGCATGAACGGAATTCGAGTTATCAGTACCATGTGGATCATCCTAGAGCACAGATACTACATACCATTAAGCTACTTTCCTCTGTGGAATAACTTTTACAAGGAAACCGTAAGAATGGAGTTCACGCCGTTTTCTATAATTTCTTTAATTTTAGTGGAAGCAAAGTGCAGGAAATATGCTTATGATAAACGTACCAATGGCAGTTGATACCTTCTTTGTACTATCAGGAAGTCTTGTAAGCTACGTTTACCTCTGGTCCGCCGAGAAAAGCACCTCGTTTCATATTTTCAAGTTCTACCTTCACCGGTTTTTGAGGTGCTTACGTGATACTAATAAAAGATGCTTACGGCATGCATTTTTTCAGATTAACTCCCGTTTTGGTCGCTGTTATCATTTTTATAGTCACATTACTGAGACAATTAGCGTCAGGCCCGCTCTGGTCGAGCATGGTTGAATCACACCTGATTGATGGTTGCGAAAAGTATTGGTGGAAGGCGTTGTTGTATATTCAAAATTACGGTCAAACGCCCTCATTGGTATGCACCTTTAGTGTTTTTATTAACTGCTACAATAATGAATTCAGTGCATCTCTCCCAGTTGGTATTTGAGCGTCGATATGCAGTTGTATGTAGTTTCCCCAATCTTTCTGCTGGCGTTGTCCAGATGGCCGAAACGTACCATTTATGGAATCGTCGCGCTCATTGTCTGTAATATAGTGGTATGTTTTTTGCTAGGTTGGTTTTTTGAGCTTAATGGTATAATGGACGGAAATGTAGAGTAAGTCGGAATTGTTTCGGTATAATGAGTTTATGTTGGCACCCTAGCGTTGAAAAGGCGCTGATATTTGTCTGGCAGTATTATTTCCCCGCATATACAAGAGCAGCGCCATGGTTGATAGGAATTATATTGGGGTACCACCTATACTTGTCCAAAAAGAAGAGGTATGAGCTGTCTACGGTATGTGATTCAATTCATCCATTCTAAACGATTGGACGGATGAGTTTTAGAAAATTGTCGCAGGTGCGTGGATTCTCAGCTTGATGATTATGTGCGCAATTGCATTTGGGGGTCATGGTCTGATTACTTCAGAATATCGTAGGGTGTTAAACGCACTCTACATGGCTTTGATCCGCCCGGCCTGGGCGTTAGCTGTAGTCGCCGTGATTTTTACATGTGCCAATGGTTACGCAGGTAATGATGAAGATGTTGTAACCACAAACCCAGTAGACCACCATTTCAGGTCCAGTAAATTGGTTCCTTTCGTTGCCCATATTTGAAGTGCTATCACGTTTTACTTACACACTTTACATTGTACACTTCATCGTCATTTTTGTTCTAACAAGTCAAATGAGGACAACTGTGCCGTTTAGCAACTTGGAGGCGGTGTGTACTCCACAGTAATTTCATCTTAGTAAGTTGAACTGTTACAGATGCACCAGGTTTGGGGCGACTTTGCGTTTACGTTTTTCGTCGCGACGCTTGTAACTTTAGCGTTTGAGCTACCCATGATCGAAATTGAAAAGATCATATTTGCAAAGAAGAAAAATGAGTTAACTGATGGTGGGTCAAAGCAGCCTTAATTTTGTTTTTAGTTGAGTCAACGTCTGGAGGACAGTAAAAATACGGAAGCCGGTCCTAGTATATATTAATAAAATAAGATAGCAAGTACCTACTTATAATTTCCCAGTACTGGGGAGAGGCTAAGATTAGTGTGCGACTATTATAGAAACTATATATTTAGTGAACATTTACTTCAGTAGCTGCTTACTTATTAGGTAATAACTTAATAACTGGTTAAGGGAATTAGAGAATTATGTTTATTTTGCTTCATTGAATTCTAAACATACGGATGCTAAACGGGGACTTCGATTGAGAGAATGAGAGATGATGTGTAAGTAAAATGGCAACAATTACTAAGGAACTTTCTCAAAAGGTTTACAAAAAAAGTCTACAATGATAATTTGCTACGGGGGTTCCTTCTGGACTTGAAAATTACCATCGGTTCCGCCCGGCAAGGCAAACCGTCTTCTTCTCAGGCTGCTCAATCGATAAAAATAAATGCTCCGGCTAACTCAAAATCGGTGGGCTTTTAACTCTTTTGAAACTGCGTAACAAACCTTAACCTGCCGCCTACCAGTCTCCTGCCTCAACTCCTACTCCTCCCTTTCCTTCCCCTCGTTCTTCGTTAAAGACATAGGCACATTGAAACCAAATAGATAATATATTGAAATGATATTAGAGATACAAACAAATTACAGGGATCTAGCAGTTCTTCTCTCCTCCTTGTAAAAACAATAGCTTAACAATGACAACTAAACTAAATAAAAACTTCTACCAGGTGAGACTAATTTACTCAAGGGGTGGCCATCCTCTACAGTTTGAAAATTGCAACAACAGGTAATCGGTTTTTAATCCAGCATGGGCTGGGACTTATTTAAATAAACACAAAAATTTATCCTACTCTTTGGTAATCGTTCATTGGACTTTAATAAACAATCAACTCAAAAAATTTTTTCTCTATAGCTTAATTACCAAAAAGTGGAATTTTACAGAACGTTACAAATTTAATTAGACTAACCTTCACAACATTTGTACAGCCGATCTTGTGAACTGCTCTTTCCTCTGGTACAGGGTGGATGTGATGAAACCTGACACTTAGGTCTCTGTGACTTCCCAGGGGGTGGCTTGAATTTAACACGCGGAAACAAAAATCCACGGTGCCTATCCTTCCTCGGAACGAAAGCAAAGTTTAGTGTTTGAACGGAAACTTAGTCCAGGAAATCCTTCGCGTGGCGAGTGGGAGACGGCTAGTTGCCAAAGTTTCTACACAGCACGTGTACTTAATTTTATTTTATTAGTTTATTAGCTTTGATCGCCTGCGGGAGACGGATTTTTTGAGTTAGCGGTACGGCAGAACACAAACTTTTATGATCACTATCCGACGGTAAACCGCGATGGGTCAAAGTATTATTTCACCAGCTCTTCTTGGGGCAAATATCTCTCCGAAACGTAGCGCTCCTTCGACAAATGACCTTACGGCACTAGTAGGAAATTCCACCTGGGGCGGATCCCGAAATTCTGCGCCTTGAGGACTAGGGCAGCACTTTGAATTATATATCCTCGAGAAATCACAACGTATCCTAACGCGATTCACTGCATCCAAAGTAAACTGGGGTGAAGCTCAAGGGTTCGCCAAAATATCACCTGATTGGAACCTGGGTCTTCTTCGCCAAAAAATCAACGCGAAAAGAAAATAACACTTCCGAACGGGTGCAAAAAGCACGCAACTGGGAGCAGCCGAAATAAGCCGGTGGCTCAAACCGCCAAGTGTACCAAAACGATCGCTCAAGGTACGTGTTGACCCCTTGACGTACTAGACGCGAGTCTTCCCAAAAACGATCCCCTTCTTCAGAATTGAAATGAAAAAAACCACACCCAAATTACCATAAAACAAAAATGGCTCCCGCTAGAAATTCTCCCATTGGTTTAGATAAAGAAGACTTAACCCACTCTAACTTCGTCGTCAACCTCAAGGAACTGCTGACTAAACTGATCTCACGGTTTTCTGCTGATGACGTGAAAACTCCTTATCTCTTGACGGCTCGGTGCTACATCCGCTCCTATTCTCGGTCCAGACGGCGCCAAAGTTGATAAACGAACGACAAAAAACTCGCATTACTCATGATGACGTCAATCAGCTTTGCACTCTTCCCACGACGAAATTAAATCTGAGCGAAATTAAATCTATCGGACCATAGTCTTGAGCGAACCGAAATGCCCAAACACAAAATTTCTAACCGGAACAAATAATGAAATATACAGGGTGACCTTCACTATCATGACAAGAAATTTCGAAATTTTTTATGAAATTTGGCGCGAAATCAAACCACTCGTTACAAATTGTAGACTGGTCGCTAGGTAAGAAGGAAACTAAAGACTTAGGAGAAGAAAGAACTTTTAAGGTGAAGAACTCGAAAAATTTTTCAAAAACGGTTTAGCGGGTAGCGCTAAATAAAGTGCTGTGCGTTTTAAGAAATATATCTACTCAGTGACATGGAAATTGCAACACCAAGAAGGAGTGGGAATTTTTTGAACAAACGTTTAACATTTAACTACCAAAGGTAACAATTGACTAAAATTTAAAAGAAAAAGAACGAAATATAAACATATTTTTTTCTACAACTGTCAAAAAAACCTGTCATTTTCTGACGAATTTTGAAACACGAAGTACTAGTTTTTTAAACTGTTGATTAATAAGTAAAGTTGCTCTTGACAACGTGCGCGAAACCGTCAACAATGAAAATAGTACATTATACAGGGTGGTGCCTAGCGCGACGCAGCATAGGGATTTCAATGGTAATTTCTTTATAGTCAATTACTAGCTCCCCTAATTATTTTAGAGCAAAAGTCTAAATACGTTTCTTTTAGAGAAAAAAATACTGAATCTGTTCATACTATTAATTATAATTTTCCGTTTTTCAAAACCGTAAAAATCGACAAAATAAAAAGGTTCATTTTACAATAAATCAGATATGCCTTGGAATTACCTAAAAAAACAGCGATAACTTTTTATTATTTGTCTTTGACTTACTTATATTAAATTTATACTTGTTTATAAATTAGTTAATCATAAAAAAATCATGTATTTAACTGAAAAGAAAGAGGAAATGTTATAATAGTACATTATATTATATCAAGGTAGAGAAGTACAGTATTATTGCCTGAGCACCAAGATTACATCTCGAGGCGCTTGCGCCGAGGGGTCTAAGGTGCGAAGGCAATAATATACTTCTCTACCGTGGTCACTGCTAGCACTTGAAATCCTCTAAATTAACATATTATATTGGTAAGAAAGTGAACGGTTGGACAGAATTTTTTGAAAAAATTCGAACGAAATTACTCTTTAAAAATATCTCAATGACAGAACAAAATACGGCCTGTTTGACTTCTACACACTTGATTGACATGTTAAATTAATAAACAAAAAATTCTGTCCAACCGTTCACTTTCTTATCAATATAATATGTTAATTTAGATGATTTCAAGTGCTAGTAGTGAAAAAAATAGTATATATACCACGGTAGAGAAGTCTATTATTGCCTTCGCACCTTACACCCCTCGGCGCAGGCGCCTCGAGATGTAATCTTGGTGCTCAGGCAATAATACTGTACTTCTCTACCTTGATATGTAATGTACTATTTTCCACTACTAGTACCTTGAAGTCCTCTAAATTAACATATTAAATTGATAAGAAAGTGAACGGTTGGAGAGAATTTTTTGTTTATTAATTTAACACGTCAATCAAGTGCGCGGAAGTACTATGCGATCAAAAAAGAGTTGCTGTCGAGTCACCTTTGGAATTTTTGTTTACATGCAAATTCATATTTAGCTTGACCTTCCAAAGGCGACTCGACATCAATCCTTTTTTGATCACCCGTTACAAGTCAAACAGGCCGTATTTTGTTCTGTCATTGAGATATTTTCAAAGAGTAATTTCGTTTGAATTTTTTCAAAATGTGATAATTTTAGGTATGTAATTTCTCTGGAAATGGCGGATGGTTGCGTAAAACATCATAGGGATTTCAATGCAAAATTCATAACATGCGATTATTGGCTCCCCAAATTATTTTAGAGCAAATTTTTGTAGAACAAAATTTTTTATGTCAATCAACCGTATTAGTTTTCAATTTTTTTCATATAAAGACGGAAAATTGGAAAAATAAAACCCGCATCTTTTTCAATAATCTGCGATGCCATGGAATTTTCTAAAACAAAAAGATACCCAGTTATCAATTAGCAGCAGTTCGAAATGGATTTTATGATCGACTTGGTTACTGTCTTGCAGTTAATGGTGACTTATTCGAACATTTATTGTAAATTGTTATATTAGGAAACCGTTTTTAGTAATTTGGTCTTTCTTTATGTTGAATTCGCTGTTCTAAATATAATACTTTTTGATAGAATTTGGTTTGTTTTATAGCAGACATTCCATGGCATAACGGATATTGACGTAGTTTTTGTATTATAAAATTCCATGGCATCACAGATTATTGAAAAAGATGCGGTTTTTATTTTTCCAATTTTCCGTCTTTATTATGCAAAAAATTGAAAACTAATACGGTTGATTGACGTAAAAAATTTGTTTCTACAAAAAACCTTAATACATTTTTTCTCTAAAATAATTTGGGGAGCCAATAATGGCATGTTATGAATTTTACATTGAATTCCCTATGATGCGTGACGCAAGTCACCACCCTGTATACAGGGCCGTAACTAGATATGACCGCGCCTTTGCGCCCCCTCCCCCCCTCCAAATCTGCGCGTGGGGGTATTAAATACCACCCAACAAAACCGCAAGGACCTTCCGGCCCTTCTCCGAAAATTTTCTAAAGTCCTACGCTTGAAGCTTTTTGATCCGAGAATTTCGCTTCTTTAAAACATGGAGAAAAGATGCATATGGCGGGTATAATTCAAAATCGTTTACCCCAACATCCGGAGTGCCCCAAGGATCTAACCTGGGTCCATTTATATTTTTAGTATTCATTAACGACTTACCAAATTTCATTTCTGCTAGAAAATTGATTTACGCCGATGACATGAAAATATTTAAAAAGATAAATAATATACATGACTGTCAGATTCTCCAGAACGATTTAAATGTTATATATGATTGGTGTGAAAATAACAAACTACACCTAAACATTACTAAATGTAAAGTGGTGTCATACTCACGAAAAAATCAACCTCTTCGTTATACATATACAATAGCCAACGAAACGTTAAATAGAGTCACCATGGTCAAAGATTTAGGCGTCACTTTTGATAATATGTTAACGTTTGCGTTTCATATTAATGACATGGTAAATAAAGCAATGAAAGTAGCGGGGAATGTTATACGCGTCAGCGCGGAATTTTCCAGCATCGCAACAATTAAATCTCTCTACACAACATTGGTTCGACCTAAACTGGAATACGGAGCAATCATATGGAGTCCACTGTACAAAAAGTACGAAAATGACATCGAACATGTGCAGAGGAGAATTATTAAATATATGTGTTTCCGCAAGGATGGTCACTACCCGGAAAGAGGCTACCCCCAGGCAATTATGCTAGAAAACTTTGATCTTGTCCCGCTAGTAGTTAGGAGAAGGCGAATGGCTGTTACTTATCTATATAAGCTTGTGCACAACCTAACTGACTGCAATTTGCTACATAACTCGATAAAATTTTATATACCACGTCCCTCATCTAGGAATAAAATCACATTTCAATTGCCAAGATGTAGAACTAATATCAGACAAAGCTCACCGATTTATACAATGTGTTATCACTATAATGATATTTCAAGTCATGTAGATATTTTTCACACTCCATTACCTATCATTCTTAATTATATTACTTAGTTATTATTTTTTTTTTACGAGTTAGTTACTTCATTAATTTTTACTCTCTCACTTATAATTTTGTCCTATTCTAGGGTTTTGTATTACACCTGTTTGGACAATAAAGATTATTATAAAGATAAAGATTATTATTACAAAATACAGTGTGTCCAAGATAAGAATGAACATCATGGACACATCGGAAACCATAAGAAGTACACAGTCGGTGAAATTAGAAGAGTTTAGGGCTTAATAAAACGATGTTTTAAACATGCGGAAATTCCGATCAGTTCCGAAGATATTTTAAAAAACCAAAAGTAACTTTTTAAGCTCACCATTTTACAAAATTTTCGCTGCGACGTTTCGTCTTTGAGAAACCATCATCAAATTAATATTTTTATATGGACCGGAAAAAAGTGTGGTACAATATGTCATTTAGAAGAACAAATTATTTTGACATTTTGTCAAGGCCTGCTAAACCAAAAATGTTAAAAATTTAGTAACAAGCCATTTTTCTGAGCTAAATAATAAATCATTTTTAACATTTTACTGTAGTAAAATGTTAAAAATTTAGTAACAAGCCATTTTTCTGAGCTAAATAATAAATAATTTTTAACATTTTACTGTAGTAGGCGTTGACAAAATATCAAAATAATTCATTGATGGTTCCTTTAAATGATATAGGTGATAAAGAATCTTATTGTGCCATACATCGTTGTTGATGGTTTCTCAAAGACGCCAATTGTAAAAAGAAATTTTTTCATGGCCAATTTTGCGCCTCCCCGTAGCTGCGCCCTTGGCGGGCGCCCATCTCGCCACCGCCTAGGTACGGAAATGGTGAGTTGCCCTAGGCCTCAATCTGCCAACTCCTAGGGTTGATCCAAGACGCTCGATCGATAGATGCCCCTAGTGCTCGCGGTTGGTGCTTATATAGGTAGCCGCCGCCAATCCCTAGTATAGTAGGCTCCGCTTAATGAGTAAGGGTAACAGTTCCCCCCCCCCCCCCCCGCTTCGAAGGATTCGGCGGCTGGTGGTTGGACGTGACTGGCTGCGCCGTGTTAGCTTCCTGTGCTGGCCGGATTCGTTGCGGTATGTTGTAGTGGCCGGATGTTCTTTTGTGGCGTGGTGCGAGATGGCGGTTCTTGGTCGGGTGTTCCTCGATCTGGCGGTGGCGGTTCCCGTGTTGCCTCTCTACGATTGGGTGCTGGTCGTAGGTCATGGATATAAACCTTCACCTGTTCTCTGTCTCGCTGGATGAAATATGAGTTTGTACCTGCGTTGGCGATTACTCTATATGGCCCCTTCCATTTTCGCTGAAATTCTCCCGTTGCGAGGTCTCGCGATCTCTCCATTACTTCGTCCCCTGCTTGGAACGGCACCCTGGTTGGTCCGAAGATCGCGTACCTGGATCGGTAGCGGTGCTGGTTGCGGTGGACTGTCCGGATCCCTTCCTTGCGTTCTTCACCTTGGCCGATGCGCCATATGTTCAAGTTGTCTTACCTTCACCCCTGCAAATCCATATTCATTTCAAATTACATCCTTACCTTTCCATGTCTGTACATATTAGAAGTTTTAGTTTTTGTTAAGACCAATTTAGATATTTTCAGGGATATTTTCAATCGTCTGAACTTTAATCATCAATGCAACACACGGTATGGTCATAATCTGCAATATAAAACACATAATCTGGAAAAGTATAAAAAAATCCTGTGTATATTGGAGCTGTGCTGTATAATAAACTTAGTTTACAATTAAAAAGTATAGATAAGATATATACATTTAAAGCTGAATTAAAGAAAATATTATTAAGTCACGCATATTACTCTGTAAATGAATATTTAAGTAACTGAATGTAAATACGCTAGACTGTAGGACTTGTCTTATATCATAATATGATCGTTTAGACAAAAAACATATTATTATATTATATTATATTATATATATTATATTATATTATAATACTTATATTATTATATTAATATTATAATACTTTCTTAATTAACCTGGTTCCGCCTCTCCACTGGGTTGGCTTGGGGGTGGAAGATAGGTGTCGTCCAATGGTAGCACCCCCAGTGTCGGAGTGCGGCATCCCAGGTGACGGAGATGAATTGTGGGCCATTGTCGGAAACTATCGCCCTTGGGAACCCGTATCGCCCGAATACTTCATTCTCCAGCCGATTGACTACAGAGAGGGAAAGCTTCTACCCACATGCTGTATAGGTCCGTCACTACCAGTATGAACCGATTTCCCAGATGTGAGGTGGTATATGGTCCCATTAGGTCGACGTAAATCACCTCCCACGGACGACTGGGTTGGCGTGGTCGGACAGTGGCTTCCTGAATGGATCCTCGCTTTGCGACGGTGCATACCCAACAGTTCCGCACGTAGTTTCTTCTTCCATTTTCGGCCAGTGGTAGTGGGCGTTTATGGCACGTTCTGTTTCTTCCGCTCCTGGGTGGCCTGCTGTTGATGAATCGTGGTACGCGTGCGGGACTGCTTCTTTCATGTCGAGGGGTACTACCTGAAGATCTCCGTGGTTGGATTTGCGGTAGAGATATCCGTCGTGGGAAGTGTAGTTCTGGAAGAAACGGTTTTGGGCGGGGTCCGCGGGCCTGTTGTCCTGGATTAGGTTCCACGTAGTTATCAAATTGCCAGCGTGTGGATTGTTTCTCTGGCTTTGCTTCACGCGGTCGGCAAGCTCTGCCACTTCGATGTTGGCGAGGAATGGTGGTCCTGTGTCGTCCCTGTCTGCTGGTGCGGTAGGCGGGGGTAGGAGGCGACTGATGTCTTCTTCGGTATTTTCTTCCACGACTCGGTCTGTGGGGTTCCTCGACAGATAGTCGGGGAGTTAGTTTTCCTTGCCGGGGCAATGTATCACGTCGAAGGAGAATTCTTGAAGTCTCAGGGCTCATCTGGTAAGTTTACTCTTGTCGTCCTTCGTTCGGTCTAACCAAAGGAGCGCTCAACTGTCCGTTTTGAGTGAGAACTTTCTGTCCTCCAGGTATGGGTGGTATCGCTTGACCGCCCAAACGACCGCCAGGCACTGTTGTTCATTCACATGATACTTGCTCTGTGCTCCGTTTAGTTTTGCGCTCGCGTAACTTATGATGTTGCGCTGGTTGGGGTGGGGCTCCTGGTAGAGTACGGCTGCGATGCCTTTGCTACTGGCGTCAGTTTGTAAGATGAACTGCAGCTTGAAGTCCGGACGGCACAGCTTAAGGGGTTGGCTGATGGCGTCTTTCAGTTGAGCGAATGCTTGGGCGGCTGCTTCGGTCCATCGGTACGGCATGTTCTTCCGCAATAGGTCGTCGAGGAGGCCTTGCATTTCTGCGCATCGCGGGACATAGTCTCTCGGATCCCATTAGTCAGTCCCTGGAAACTACGCAGCTGCTTCTTTGTTTTAGGCGCTTCGGCGGTGCGGATGACCTCGACGTGCTCTCGTAGCGGTTTGTTGCCGTCTGCTTCAATGGTGTGACCAAGGTATTGAATGGATTGTACCCCAAAGCGGCATTTCTCTACCGATAGTCGTAGCCTGTGGTGCTGCAATCTCTCTAGCACTAGATGGAGGTGGTGGAGATGCGAGTACACAATGATGTCGTCTAGGTAGACCATTGCGAATTTGTGTACATATCTTGTGTCATCAGCTTTTGAAATGTTGCTGGCGCATTCTTCAGACCGAAGGGCATCATTCTGAATTGATAGGTGGCTCCGTCAGGTGTCGTGAAGGCGGTTAAATGTTTGGACGCATCATCCAGTGGTACTTGCCAGTATCCCGAAGTCGGAAATTAACTAAATTCCGAGTTTAAAGTTGGAATTTAGTTAAATTAGCTTAAATAGCTCCAATCATTTACAGGCTCCTTTGGAATATATCCACATCTTAAGTTTGAATTCTGCAATGCGGGCTGCCCGTCCAATCATCATTAATTATTTCAAAAATTAAATCAATATTATTCAAACGAGTTTTTTAATTTTTGCAAAACAAATACGTCGTCGGTTTGCTTATTGCTGAATGTTTACGGCAATTTACAATTTTGCGGTGAGGATAACGTAAATGTCTGTCAAACAAGCGCGAATAAACAAAATTGCGCGCCGATACGATAGACAACAAGTTAAAAAGTAATCGTAAACGATTTACATAAAGCGCATTTCCACTTGCATTCATTTCCTATTTGCAAGATGCAACTTTTGTTAAAATTGTAAAAATCCGGCCACAAATATGAAAGATAGCTTGCACATGTGCAATCCATTTTTGACGTGATACTTCAATTTCAGTTTATAAGAAGAGTTTCTTTTCAATCTTTTTCTAAATAAAAAAGTTGGAACTGCGCATGCGCAAACCTAAATTTTGAAGCTAACGTTAGATTTTCCTTTGTTCCAAGTGGCTATGTATCAAATTTCATCTAAATCCCTCCATAAATAAGAAAGTTGGCACTGCGCATGCGCAAAACCAAATTTTGAAATTGGCGTTAAATTTGCTTTTATTCCAAGTGGCTATGTATCAAATTTCATTTAAATGCTTTTATAATTAAAAAAGTTTGCAATTCGGTTTATAAATGGTCGAGATGCGAAAAGGGCACTGTGAATTTTAAATATATTCGACTCAAATTTTGGCATTGCGTATTATATGGCTAAGGCTATGCCCATATTGAATTTCATGCAATTCAGTTCATAACTAACGGAGATGTAAAAGCGATCGGACATTTCTAAACAAAGTTATCGTTCACACGGACAGATAGAAGGACAGACAAACAAAGGAACAGACGGGCAGACCAACAGGCAGACGACAGACAGCAATGCAAAATTATAAACGATCTCTAGGAGCGCTAATAAACGGCAAAAGTGTAAAATTATGAAACAAGTAAAAAACAGTTTTTTGTTTTTTTTACAATAATTTTTTTGTAAGCGGTACAGAAAAAATTCCTTCCTTGGTGCAAGACTCGACACCATAACGAACCAAATAGCGAAAAAAGTAGAACAATACCTCTTAAGATAAAGAACTAGTAGCGTCGCAAAACAAGCGGACGGACGGACGGACGGACGGACAAAGTGGCCACAATAGCGCATTTTTTTTTATTTTTGTGGAAATGCGCTAAAAATATGTGTAAAAGTAAGAAACGTTATCGTTTATTCAACCGTATCATTTTTACCTTCAAAGTGTCCTTATATTATGTAAATTTATAAACCAACAAAGTTGAAATTTACTCATTATGTAAATTTGTTAACCAATTACGTAAAGATGTTAATGATAATTAATTATCGTTAAGTTAGGTATATACTGTTTAACGAGTGAGGTAAGTTAGATAGGCGAGAAATGCTGTTTGAATACGTATCCGTGGTGATATTTGTGAGCGGTCTGTTAAATTCGAAAGTGAGCGGTGAACCATTGGGTTACTTGCAATACGTTCTGGATATTCTGGCTGATGTGGTTCTGAATGAGACAAATGGAATTGGTATTAACTGTAGACGTCATCTGGACTACTATCAAACAGGATTGGAGACAAATCGATTTTGGGCCCTTCAAAGTAAGTGCGATCACTGGTTACACGCGTGGGAACAATTCAAATTTTAGTGTTCGACGCCACAAGCAAGCTACCATCGGGAATTGGAACAGGAAATACAGCCGACTTGGGTTCGTTTGAGGAGTGCATCGAAGTAAATCAACGGATAGATTCCTCAGATTCTTTCCGAGGACGATACTGTTTTGGGGAGACGAGTATGAATTTAAAGGAGGTGGGTTTAGAAAAGAATGCACATGTTGCTTGTGAATTTCAATATCGGCGTCTTGAAACTTCGCAGTCTCTTTGAATTACTGTGAAGTTGCTTCGATATTGAGATTAATTGAAGCACATTGGTGGGATTAGACCGCCATTTTGCTTATTTACAGTAGCTAAAAGTAATCATTATTGTAGTCTTTACGGCTGTAAAAGTAAATACACTTGCAAAAATTTCATTTCACCCAAACCAATAAGTAGTATTCTTTGCCCAAACATAGTTCTCCAAAACTACGCCCGTCGAACATTCGAATTTAGAGCTCTACCAGAATCCGGTTCAGCAAATATGCACAATAAGTAATCTAAAGTATCACTCCACAAATAAAAGTTCGGAACTCAGGTAGTAAATGAATGAGAAAATCTATAACCGAAAGAGAGTTGCCTAACTCCAAAGTATGCTAAGGCAGTCAAATAACGGGTTGAGTGCCAAACCGCAAAGGCGTTAGAGGGTTAGTAGTGCAGCAGAGAGAGCCGCGAAATCGTTCAAAAAATTTTTTCGGAGTAGAAAGAATTGGGACCCACACCATGTTGTTCAGAAATGTTTGAACCTTCAGAATCCCGCTTTACGACATTTTCCCGTGGTCTTGACAAAAGTTATAGGCCGCTAAAGTTGAAATTTACTCATTTTCGCGCGCGCGACTAGACCACCGAAAGTATTTATTTTCTCAGCAACTAAGCGATATACATCAATCATTCCTTTTGTAAAATGAAAGTACATTTATAGCAGAATCTAAAGCATTCAATTTACCTACCTTGTTATGCACAGTTTTTAGAAAAATGACCGTCAACTTCCAAAATTCGTGTAGCAGATGAAAAGTGTGCACTTTGAACTCTCATAACTTTTTATTTCACGATATCGATTTCCAATATTTATAGCTCATTCGATGCTCCAAAGCATTGTGATTATTTTATTTTC
Source organism: Photinus pyralis (assembly GCF_008802855.1). NCBI lineage: Eukaryota > Metazoa > Arthropoda > Insecta > Coleoptera > Lampyridae > Photinus > Photinus pyralis. The sequence goes on along the minus strand of NW_022170596.1, from coordinate 33,945,645 downwards.
TATAACATGACCGTGAATTTTTCATAATAAAAAAGTTACGGTCATTTAAGTAAAAACCTACCGACCTCGCCGAGTCGGTAATCGCGAGTGAGACGGAGAGGGAAGGATAGTCAGCAGCGTTCGCTAAACAAGGAGCGATGCGTAAGAGATTTTACTTTACTAAGAAATTTCTCTCCGAATACCAAAACTAGCTATTTAGGCCGTTTAGTTTACAAATGCATTCCGCCAAGTTGCATTGTAAAATCTCAAACAATTCATTAACTTCATGTATCTCAGTTCTTTGGTGAAATATATAGGTACAATAGGTACCTTTCCCTGTAAATTTTGGGGGTTACTCCACATCAGGTATCTCTTGTGCTGTGCTGTATATTGCAAGATCAGCAGTAACAACGGTATGATTTTGTCCCAAAGATTCAGGCTTGTTTTTTGATTTCACTAGACGATGGTTAGGATGGTATTGTAGCTCGCTGGTGGAGAATTCAAAAACGGCATAGGTATATTATATTGAATGGTAGATACCGGAACTTACTTAGGAGGATTATCAGCAGGTACTTAGGCTGTTAAAGTCAGTTATCTGGTCGTTATCTAGTGATAGGTAAACCTGGTGGTCAATCATTTCTAGACATGCCGTCTGCATGATCTCGAATTTAAACTTAACTTAAATAATTTAAATATGTAGTCATCTCAATAGTTTCAAAACTTTTATAAGTTTATTTTTTCCCCCCGGTTCTTTTGAAATGTGTTAAATTCAACTTTCAACTTTTAATGTAATAATTCAACCCTCCGGTTGGTTGTCTTAACAAGGCTTGATAATAATTCGTTTTGAAACTTAGGACAACCTTTCCGTTTTAACCACCCTTCAGGTTTTTTCACTTGGCTTCGGCCAGTTAATAATTAAAAAACAACATGTTCGTCTTATTCGTCTTCAACGTTTGTAACTTACCGTTTTCCTGTTAAATTTTCACATCGCCTGATGATGGCAGTACGCCCGAAACTATAGTCGTAGTAAAATCCCTTACGCATCGCTCCTTGTTTAGCGAACGCTGCTGACTATCCTTCCCTCTCCGTCTCACTCGCGATTACCGACTCGGCGAGGTCGGTAGGTTTTTACTTAAATGACCGTAACTTTTTTATTATGAAAAATTCACGGTAATGTTATAGAAAATAAAATAATCACAATGCTTTGGAGCATCGAATGAGCTATAAATATTGGAAATCGATATCGTGAAATAAAAAGTTATGAGAGTTCAAAGTGCGCACTTTTCATCTGCTACACGAATTTTGGAAGTTGACGGTCATTTTTCTAAAAACTGTGCATAACAAGGTAGGTAAATTGAATGCTTTAGATTCTGATATAAATGTACTTTCATTTTACAAAAGGAATTATTGATGTATATCGCTTAGTTGCTGAGAAAATAAATACTTTCGGTGGTCTAGTCGCGCGCGCGAAAATGAGTAAATTTCAACTTTAGCGGCCTATAACTTTTGTCAGAACCACGGGAAAATGTCGTAAAGCGAGATTCTGAAGGTTCAAACATTTCTGAACAAAGTGGTGTGGGTCCCAATTCTTTCTACTCCGAAAAAAAAAACTATCTCAAATAAGCGAGTTAGCGCCGGCTCTCCGCTGCACTATAGGGCTAACCACTCTCATAATAGTATATAATAGTATAATTTAGCTATTGGTGTTTTTTGTACTCAAATTATAATTGTTTCCCACGCACTGTAATTATCACTTTTAATTGCGCGGTAGTTCACCGTCATTGTTAACTTGGTACTTGGTGGTAAGTACTTTTGAGTGATTCAGTAAGTCTCACTTTATGAGCTTGGCTCTCAACAAAATGGCCCCGCTTCTAAACAAGTCTGCACCAGTACAATCAACATGCGATCTCAATGCATCGAGCGCTCAAAACCGTTTCCCGCATTCACTTCCATTCCACTGATCACCTCTGCAACGTGCGTCCTTTAACTTACTACAATCTCATGATAGAAACAACGTTACAAATACAATACATTCTGCAGAGGCACCTCTAAATAGCATTATGCGGGTCACCACACCACACCACATTATCACAACCCACTCGTATTCAACCCAAACGCAAAAACCTAAACAGCACCACTAGCTCACAAAATACTGTAATATCTCCACCAAAAACCCAAGCAACCACACAAATACAACCTCAAGAACAAAGAAACACCATAAATACAAGTAAGGCAACATGTACCACAAAGACAGGTCCACTGAATAAAGTTACACGTCCTAGCACAGTTAAAAAACACAAAACTCCTTCTTCACATAAACACACCACGTTATCACAACCCACTCGTATACAACCCAAACGCAAAGCCAAAGAAACACTTACACAATAAACTCTATTTAATAAAAGTACAGAAATTATTATAATGATATTTTTGTTTTGTTTTCTTCTTTCCTGATAGCGTTGACTATTGTGGCCATTAATAGCTATGTTGGTAAGTATGAATTACATACTATCCCTAGATTTCCAATGTGAGTGTGCGAATATTTATTTTATTTTTTAATTTTTATTTTTCTTTAGAACCCTACATAACTTCACTAGACACAGACACAGACACTAATCGTTACTTGATTTTAATCCGTGCGATTAGTTAACCAGGCTAGACCTGAGTTCTCACAAGAAACACCGACAATAATAATAATGTGGTCTTTCCTTTAGTAGAACAACTTAAGTACTTTGTTACAGATAAATGCGACAATAACACTGAAACTGGCAAGTTGCTTACCAGACAGCTGTTCCACTGGCGATGCGTCTACAATATACAAGTATTTCGGACTCAATTTTTCGTTCCCAGAAAATTTGTGCCAAGCACTCGTTGATCGAGAAAAGCTGCGGTTTGGGTTATCGGAATATTGTGGAGTGTAAGTGTTTTGAAACTTTAATCTCATTCAGCGTCCATTTCCAGGGTATTTTTCGGAATATTCGCGCTGATGATTGCTGCTTCCACAACTTACGACATCTACTTGTACGCAACTGAATCTCGTAAGCTGCAACGGTATGCGCCACCTGGTTAACATGAAATTCTCACTTGCAGAAATCAAGCATCAGGCACTTGTCGCGTTTTCCATTCTTAAAAATGGCAAAAAACTGATCGCCATCGAAAACAATGCCAAACAAATAACTTGCATGAACGGAATTCGAGTTATCAGCACTATGTGGATCATCCTAAACCACAGATATTTCATACAATTATCCTACTTTCCTCTGTGGAATAACTTCTACAAGGAAACCGTAAGAGTATTGGAGTTGACGCCGTTTTCTGTAATTTCTTTAATTTCAGTGGACGCTCAGTGCAGGAAATATGTTTGTGATAAATGCACCAATGGCAGTTGACACCTTCTTTGTACTATCAGGAAGTCTTGTAAGCTACGTTTACCTCTGCTCCGCCGAGAAAAGCACCTCGTTTCATATTTTCAAGTTCTACCTCCACCGGTTTTTGAGGTGCTTACGTAATGCTAATAAAAACTGCTTACGACATGCAGTTTTTCAGATTAACTCCCGTTTTAGTCGCCGTAATCGTTTTCATAGTCACATTGCTCAGACAATTCGCAACGGTCCCTCTCTGGTCGAGCATGATTCACTCAAAACTGATTGAGGGTTGCGAAAAGTATTGGTGGAAGACGCTGTTGTATATTCAAAATTATGATCGAACGCCTTCAATGGTACGCACCTTTAGTGTTTTTATTAACTGCTACAATAATGAATTCAGTGTCTCCCTCACGGTTGGTACTTGAGCAGCGATATGCAGTTGTATGTAGTTTCTCCAATCTTTCTGCTTGCGTTATCCAGATGGCCAAAACGTACCATTTATGGAATCGTCGCGCTCATTGTTTGTAATATAGTTGGATGCTTTTTGCTAGGTTGGTTTTTTGAGATTAGTGGTATATCGCAGGGAAATGTAAGGTAAGTAGGGTTTGATTCGTTACATTGAGACCATGTTGGATCTCTAGCTTTGAAAGGCTGATGTTATTCGTCTGGATGTATTATTTTCCCGCCTATACAAGAGCAGCACCATGGTTGATAGGAATTATACTGGGCTACCACCTATACTTGTCCAAAAAGAAGAAGTATGAGCTGTCTACGGTATGTGATTCAATTCATTCATGCTAAACGATGGGACAGATGAGTTTTAGAAAATTGTGGCAAGTTTGTGGATTCTCAGCTTGATGGTCATGTGCGCAATTGTATTTGGGGGGCACGATCTGATTACTTCAGAATATCGTAGGGTGTTAAACGCAATTTACATAGCTTTGGTCCGCCCGGCCTGGGCCTTAGCTGTAGCCGCCGTGATTTTTACATGTGCCAATGGTTACGCAGGTAATGCTGAAGATGTTGTAACCACAAACCCAGTAGACCACCATTTCAGGTCCAGTAAATTGGTTCCTTTCGTTGCCCATATTTGAAGTGCTATCGCGTTTTACTTACACACTTTACGTTGTACATTACATCGTCATTTTTGTTCTAACAAGTCAAATGAGGACAACTGTGCTGTTTAGCAACTTGGAGGCGGTGTGTACTCCACAGTAATTTCGTCTTAGTAAGTTGAACTGTTACAGATGCACCAGTTTTGGGGCGACTTTGCGTTTACGTTTTTCGTCGCGACGCTTGTAACTTTAGCGTTTGAGCTACCCATGATCGAAATTGAAAAGATCATATTTGCAAAGAAGAAAAATGTATGATGGTGGGTCAAAGCGGCCTTAATTTTGTTTTTAGTTGAGTCTGGAGGACAGTAAAAATACGGAAGCCGATCCTAGTATAATCTTAATAAGGTAGCAAATATAATTTCCCAGTACTGGGAAGAGGCTAAGATTAGTGTGTGACTATTATAGAAACTATTTAGTGAACATTTACTTCAGTAGCTGCTTACTGATTAGGTAATAACTTAATAAATGGTTAAGGGAATTAGAGAATTATGTTTATCTTGCTTCATTGAATTCTAAACATACGGATGCTAAACGGGGACTTCGATGGGGAGATGATGTGTAAGTAAAATGGCAACAATTACGAAGGAACTTTCTCAAACGGTTTGTAATGTTCCTAGGGGTCTATCAAACCGACACGGAAAACGTTGATTTACCCTATACTTACCGTTGGGAATTCTGGCAAAAAACTACAAGCAACCTTTCAAGTCAAAACGAGAGACGTTTCGCGGCACTTTTGAATTTGGATATCAGTCGGCTCGATATGGATGACACAATGACTCCTACGTTATGTAATCGGTTTTTTATGTATTGGGACGTGCGACATAATCAGGAAGGAAATTAAATAAAAGACAGAATTTTTGTGCGTAAGAAATTACAAGAACAAATAAATATATTACACACACACCCTACCATGCCAGGGAAACCTTCTACGGGACTAAAACCCTGGCATAGGCCACACAAATACATGAAATAAATCCAAAATACACATAAATAAAACATCTCAAATTGTTGTATGATAAAAATCAGATAATCCGATCAAATGCAATTAAACAAGTTCATAAAAACAAAATACACAAGACATCATAAATCCAATGGAAAACATGATAAATCAATTCAGTACAAAAACACATCAAAATACCAGTACGATCAATTGAGATAACACAACTCCTAAAATAATAAATTGCATGTACATAGGAAACATGTAAATGGTGTGGCTCTACTCCAGCCTTCCGTTAACATAATTTAATTATCTTCTATCTTTTGGCGCATTCATTCAAAACTTCAAACAATAATAATAATAATAATAATAATAATAAAACCCCTGTGGGTTCGGGGATAGAATAGGCCCACTCTCGCCCTAGAGATCGTAAAAGGCGATCAATGGGCACTAAAGGTGACCAGTCCAACCACCTTTAGTACTTACCTACCCACTTTACTTTCCAACTCCCACGTCCATGTTCCCTACTTTCCTACATTATACACAACACGCAGGTGGATATTTGCTTACGCGAATATCTTGAAGAGTGACGCCTTCACGTGTTCCTAGTCACCCCATATTCTTATGAAAATGGAGTTTAAACAAAGCCTCGGAAAAATGCCGCTACCTGAGGAGCGTCAGGGCACGTCTGGAGCTATCGCTGGGCGTTGCAGCATGCGAGCCGATAGTGACGAGTTGGTGAACAGGCGGCCGCTCGTCGGGATACCCGAAACCTCTACAGCCGAAAGAAGACTACGAAGAGGACAACGACCACCTGAAGAGGACCGCCATGAAGAGACCTTTGTGCCTGCTTCTCAACCGCTTGTGGATGGGACCAGCGCAAAGGATACCTCCAAAAGACGTATGAAATGGGACGAAGGGATGAATCGCTTCATTTTCGGTACGTATCTGGAGATCACGAAGATGGAAACGGACAGGACAGCATACAGAGGTAAACTATATCACGCGTTCATTACACAATACCCACATTTAGCACACTTGACAGAACAACGCATTGCAGACCAACGTAGAGTTATCATTAAAAATACACTCCTTACATTAGACACACAGGAACAAATCAGGCACGAAATTGAAGCACTACTCAACACAAACAACACACTCATCGTACAAGATAATACACCCGTTCTAAACAACACTGAAATTACAGGAATTATTATAATGATTTTTTTTTTGTTTTGTTTTCCTCTTTCCTGATAGCGTTGGCTATTGTGCCCATCAATAGGTATGTTGGTAAGTACGAATTACATTATCCCTAGATGTCCAATGTACGTGTGTGATTTTTTTTATTTTTTTTTTTTTTATTTTATTTTTTTTTAAGGACCCTAAATAACTTCACCAGACACAGACACAGACACTAATCGTTACTTGATTTTAATCCGTGCGATTAGTTAACCAGGCTAGACCTGAGTTCTCACAAGAAACACCGACCATAATAATACTGTAATACTGTAATGTCTCCACCAATAACCCAAGCAACAACACAGATACAACCTCAAGAACAAAGAAACACCATAAATACAAGTAACGCAACATGCACTACAAAGACAGGTCCACCCAATAAAGTTACACGCCCTAGCACAGTTAAAAAACACATAACTCCTTCTTCACAGAAACACACCACGTTATCACAACCCACTCGTACTCAACCCAAACGCAAAAACCTAAACAGCACTACTAGCTCACAAAATACAGTAATACCTCCACCAATAACCCAAGCAATAACACAAATACAACCTCAAGGACAAAGAAACACCATAAATACAAGTAAGGCAACATGTACCACAAAGACAGGTCCACCCAATAAAGTTACACGTCCTAGCACAGTTAAAAAACACAAAACTCCATCCTCACCGAAGAACACCACGTTATCACAACCCACTCGTATTCAACCCAAACGCAAAGCCAAAGAAACACTTACACAATAAACTCCATTTAATAAAATTACAGGAATTATTATAATGATTTTTGTTTTGTTTTGTTTTCCTCTTTCCTGATAGCGTTGGCTATTGTGCCCATCCATGTTGGTAAGTATTTTTATTTATTTATTTTTTTTAGGACCCTACATAACTTCACCAGACACAGACACAGACACTAATCGTTACTTGATTTTAATCCGTGCGATTAGTTAACCAGGCTAGACCTGAGTTCTCACAAGAAACACCGACCATAATAATAATAATCATCTTTATTTAGGATAAGGAAAAGCCACAAGGGCCATTTATCCCTCCTCTACAAGCTTAATCATATAAATGTAGTTAAAGTTCATTAAATATAGTAAGTACATAAGAATATAGATAAGTAGATAACATCAAAGAGAAAGAGTATATATACATTGATTGCAGTGGTATGAGTTAAATTTAGCCTACAGCGTTCATCAGGAAGTTGTGGCATTGCTGAATGAAAAGTTTTCTGGCAGTGATGTCACGAATGCTCGGCGGTAAGGTATTCCATAGGCTTGCGGCTAGCACTTGAAATGAAGTAGAGCCTATCTGAGTGTTCGTTTTAGGTAGAAACAAGTCACTGGTACGTGTGTTATACGAGTGAAAACTTTGTAGGGATTTGAACAAGTCACGTAGGTATAATGGTGCACTGTTTGTTTTGATTACTTTATGCAACAGACAAAGTGTGTTATGTACACGGGTTTTCTTCATGTCTAGCATATTTAGACTGCGTAGCATAGGTTGTATGCGATCAAACTTATGTAAGCCACATGCATAACGTAAGCAATAGTTTTGGACCTTTTGTAATTTGTAAGATAGCTTCCCGTTAAGACCATGGTAACATACATCTCCATAGGTGATTAGTGGTAAAACTAATTGTTTAACTAGATTGAGTTTAATATTTTGGCTTAAAAGATTTTTAGATCTGTATAGCGTTTTTAACTTGTAATACGATTTGGTGCATACATAGTTGGCGTGCACTTCCCAGTTCAGATTTTGATCAATATGCAGTCCCAAGATTTTGGCGGATGTGGCAAACTCTATACAGTTTCCGTCGACTTCTACTTTTTGAGATGTTGACATGTGAAATTTATGTAAATTTGTCGTGGTGCCAACGGCCATAACAACAGTTTTGTTGGAGTTGAGATGTAAGTTGTTCACGGCTGCCCACTTAGAAATTGTGTGTAGATCTTCATTTAGATTACTCATATGCGTATTTGAGTTGCTACTGTTGATCGTCATTAGCAACTGGATGTCGTCTGCGTATTGATGTATATCAACATATTTTAGGAAATAGTTGAGGTCCGAGACATACACGTTAAACAGTAATGGTCCAAGGATGCTTCCTTGTGGAACACCTCCTTCAACAGGTAATGAAGCAGATACGGAAATCCCTTTTGCCGTAGAGATTTTAGTCCTTTGCGATCTATCGGATAGATAATTTTTGAACCAGTTTATAGAGTGTTTAGAAAGACCTAATGTCTCCAGCTTATGGGTTAGTCTAGAATGACTGACAGTGTCAAAAGCCTTCGAAAAGTCTAATCCACACATTACAGTAACATTGCCGTTATCATACTCTCCTTTTATTGAATGTAGTAAACACAATAGAGCAGTAACAGTGATGTGGTGCTTACGAAAACCTGACTGTTTTAGGTAGTAGAGATGGTTTCTTTCTAAATAAATATCGATTTGTTGGTGTACGATTCTTTCCAGTATTTTGGACATTGCTGGAAGGATGCTTATGGGCCGATACTGTTCCACATTTTGAGCATTTTTGATTTTCGGGATAGGTGTGATTATTGCGGTTTTCCATAGTGCTGGGACAATACTGCTGTATAATGAATAATTAATTATGTCAGTCAGCGCATCTAAACAAAATGGCAAACACAACTTCAGCTCAGTAATGGACAAATTATCACATCCCTTGGCTGAGCTCTTGATTGATTGCACTGCGGATAATACTTCAGACCTATCCACACATTTCAAATTGAATACATGTGACTCAGGATTTCGACATTTGGCCTCCACAGTAAAATTAGGTTGTAGCCCGGTATATCTACAGTCTTGGTGAAAGTATTTATTAAACACGTTAGGGTCCTTTAATACGCTGAAAAAATTTTTGTTGTGTTTGCTATCGATAATTTCCATGTTACGTAGTCCATTCCAAAGGCTGCGTGGGGTGATATTGTTTGTGTTAACAAATCTATTGATGGCCTCCATTTTACGAGTTTTAATTGCATGCTTTGTGTCAGTAAGTAGGCGTTTGTAAAATACCCAGTTGGTGTAATTCCTTTGAGATCGATATCTTAGCCAGGCATTGTTTTTCTGACGTATCATTTTTAAAAGCTCTCCAGACAACCATGGCTTATATTTTTTGCTCGTTTTGATAGCTTTTATCGGTGCATATTCATTGAGGAGTTGATTGATAAGCACATATAAGTGGTGTAGTTTTTCATCAATTGTGTGACAGCTGTTTACGCCATTCCAATCCAGTGAAGACGCAGTTTGACAAAATTCAGCGTAGTTTATATTCCTGAGATCTCTAACATGGACGCTGGTTTCGTTGGTGGTAGTTGTGACTGAATTATTCATAATGTATTCAAAAGAAATAACATTGTGGTCAGAAGTTCCAATAGGACAAGTTTGTTTGATATTAATAATTCGCTCGGGATGGATTGTAAACAGGAGGTCGATGAGTGTACTCGAGCTGGGAGTAATTCTTGTAGGATCTTTAACCATCTGAACAAAACCTAGTTCGTTGAACATTTCTTCAAAAACATGAGGTACACGTGGACCAAGCATATTAATATTAAAGTCGCCAACACAGATTAGATTGTTATATTTAAAGTATAAGTTCTTAATAGTATCATTTAGAGCAGACAGGTCACTAATGTTACTACTTGGGCTTCGATAGGCGACCCCAATGGCAAAAATCTCACGTCCGTGTTCGACTTCCAACCATAATTGTTCGATTCCAGTGTTAGCGGTGTGTATTACTTTTGCTTTGATATGATTTTTGACTATAACCGCCACACCACCAGCATGGGTAGGTCTATCAACTCGATGTACTTGATGGGTGTCAAATACTATATGGGGATAGGTACATTTGGGATCTAACCAGGTTTCTGATAAGAACATGAAGTCGAAATCAACCACCTTCAATTTTATGTAGTCGGCATTTTTAGACAAGGATCGTATATTGGTAAAACATATTTGCATTGTGTGATTAGTGTAGCTTGTGAGGAGGGCATTTACAAGTTTTTTTGATCAACGATTTTGGGCTGGCCGCGTACATATCGAATGGTAAGGTTTGGTTCGCCATTGTTTTTCCGTGAATCTAGTTCGTTGCGCAATTTGTTCAGATAGTCGCGTTCCTTAGGCGTTTGATCGCTACTGATGGTGATTGCTTGATAGTTCGGGTTACCTTTGAGCTTGATCTTGTTTTTCAAGATAATTTTCGTTTCTTCACTGGTATTGAGTATAACCTTAATTGGTCTTGGGCGAGATGTCTTGTTAATGATACCTAGTCGAAACATAGACACTCCGGATAGGTTGCAATCAGTGCTGATTAGCTGTAAAATCTGGTTTACCCGACTACGGTCGTCTTCTCTGCGGAGATCAATACTTTCATTATTGCTTTCTGTTACCCCAAATATGATAATGTTCTTCTGGCGAGTCCAGCGTTCGTTAATTTCATTAATTATTTCTTCGGTGTTTGCCCCATTCTTTAGGCTCTCAACTTCGTTTTCTAGAGCAATGATTCTGTTTTCATTTTTGATGTTACTTGCCATTGCTTCCTCAAGTTTTTTTGTTAAATTAGCAACGGTGTTTTTTATGTCGATATGCATGTCTATTAGGAAATCGAGCTTCTCATCAATCGTCTTAGCACGCATCTGTTGCTTGCTGCCCGTTGCGGCATTCTTATCAATTTCTCCTGGATCACAAGCATTACATAACCACGTAGTGATACTTTTATCCTTTTTCATTGTTTGATATAGGTCCACAGAAGTATTTACACATTGTATGTGATAAGCGCCTTTGCAGTTACCAGTGCAGTGCAAGATATCATCGTACCTTCCTAGCTTGCTACTGCACCCTTCACAGTTTACCATTATGCGTATGTAATTTGTGTAATAGATTTTCTTTTGCGTAAATGCACAAAGTATGAAAAATTTGTAAATAAACAATTTGAAGGAGACAGTATTTTTGAAGTATGATAAAGGGTTTTATCTAATCATGCAGTTTATAGAGTAATGGTGTACTACTCACTACTTTTGTCTATAAAAGCACAGGCACTACTTGTTTTGTGTAACTATAGTCGCTAATGGATACTACCGGTTTTCTTCTATCCTGCGGTACCGAACAAAACAATTAACTCGCAATGGAAACTGTTCAATAATTTAAATTAGCGAGTCTATTACAACGCAATCGAGTAACAACCATCCGTTCCAAACGATTCTATTATAAGTCAAATTAGGAAGCATCCTCATTTTTTAAGGTGAGCTGTTCAAAATCGTCCTATACCACAGGAAGATGTTAGAAAACATTTTTCTGAATAATCACATAGAATCTACCAAGGATGATATAGAAAACAAGGGGAGCGTCTTATTTTAGAGATTACCACTAGGGAGATTGGAAGGTACGGGTGCTAGTGGTCCAACAAAAATTGACATGAAGACATGAATAAAGACTTGGTGGAAAAATGATACAGATGAAAATGAAAAAGCCCAGGCGCTTCCCACGCCTTGGGATTTTCCAATCGTACCAAAAATTTGTATTTTATAACAGGCACGAACAGTCGGAAGTACTTTAAATAGCTCACATATTCACATTGAATTTGAAAATTCACTATTCACAAGCACTACCTAAGTGTACTACTTATAAAAGCAAGACCTTAAACTTACATTTGGACGTTGCAAATCACCGCATCTTTTGAGTTTCGGTTTCTTACATTATCTACCTTTTTTATATCACGTAGGGTAAGTACATACATACTTTTCTTTAGTGTGTGTTGTAACCAATAGCTGATAAAAATGAATTATATTAGTTTTTAGATTGTAAATACTTAAGACATAAAACTTACAATACAGATTTTAACTTATTGGTTCAGTTGTTTATTATTCAAGTCAGAAAAAAAGGCGTTGATATTAAATTTTTTCCATTTGCTGTTGATAAAAGGTCAAGATAATTTTATTGTTAGTTCCTTTAATAGTAGTTCTTCATTAATATAAGACGATAAAGGGATATTTTGAAGCGAATTAACTTTCACGAAGATGGTTAGTTTTCCTTTTATCGTCGTGAGTATAATACCACAAACCTCTTATTTGCTAATTGGTGTAAGATTCTACAACGCTCTCACCAGAATGCATAAGAATTAATTCTCGATAATAAATAATTCAAAACAAAAGTTTCTACAATCTCAATCAATGACTTGTGGTATTCGTTTGGATGATTTTTTTTGCCAAATGTTGCATTTGATAAAAATTTTTTTGGTTCAAAACTTCACTCGTAAAGGTTGTAAACACTGTTTCAAACTTCTACAGTTATTTCCATATTTTTTAACTTTAATTTTATGATTATACATACTATATATTCAATATGTATACCCCATCCGTATGATTATAATTCATGTATATTTTACGCCAAATGGCACAAAAATAAATGAGTCTCAATTTAATCGTATATTGGTTGATAGCTTGGAACCGAATCAAAGACGAACGTGAATGAGAAACCTATAACTACGAGGGTTGTCCAGAAAGTAGCAGACGTTTTGAAATAAAAAATGTTAAACTTTAAAAGAAAATCTATTATTATATACATTTGGGGGCTACACTCTTGGGCTATTTATCAACACAAGCGCCATTCAAATTGAGGCACTTATCATAGCGTGGCACAAGTGTTTTGAACCGCTGCTAGAATTTTCCCGAAAATAGAGAACATGATACCTCATATTGGCAAATGGGTCTAAGATTCTACAACGCTTGACCACAACACATAAAATTAATTTCGATATACATATAAACATTTAAAAAAATGCTCGAAAAAATGTTTCGCATATCGTCATTGAAGGACGCTCAATGTATTTATTTACAGTCATTCATTAACTCCTTTTCAATTTTACCGCTTGCGTATGTAGATAATCAATCAAACACTTTCTTTACGAAGAATAAACCAGCCGTTCTCTTATTGATAAACGCATTGTTAAACCCTTCACCTAGGTATGTAGCTAATCCATATTTTTCGTCTAAGAAATTCGTACTAAGTTTTNAAACAAAAAGTTTCTCATCTCAATCAAATGACTTTGTATTCGTTGGATGAGTTTTTTGCCAATGTTGCATGTTAGATACAAATTTTTTTGGTTCAAAGTTGCTCGTTAAAGGTTGTAAATATTTCAAACTTCTACGTTATTTCCATATTTTTAACTTATTTTATATATACATACTATATATTCATATGTATACATCCGTATGATTATAATTCATGTATATTTTACGCCAAATGGCACAAAAAATAAATGACTCAATTAATCGTATATTGGTTTGATAGCTTTGACCGAATCAAAGACGAACGTGAATGAGACTATATACGAGGGTTGTCCAGAAAGTAGCAGACGTTTTGAAATAAAAAATTTTAAACTTGTAAAGAAAATCTATTATTGTATACATTTGGGGGCTACACTCTTGGGCTATTTATAAACACCAGCGCCATTCAAATTGAGGCACTTATCATAGCGTGGCACAAGTGTTTTGATTTAAACTTTTATAAATCCGCCGCCTGAGATTTTAACCTGCACTGGGTAACGCTGACATGAAGTTCGGCGTCCCTATCGAACCGCTGCTAGAATTTTCCCGAAAATAGAGAACATGATACCTCATATTGGCAAATGGGTCTAAGATTCTACAACGCTTGACCACAACACATAAAATTAATTTCGATATACATATAAACATTTAAAAAAATGCTCGAAAAAATGTTTCGCATATCGTCATTGAAGGACGCTCAATGTATTTATTTACAGTCATTCATTAACTCCTTTTCAATTTTACCGCTTGCGTATGTAGATAATCAATCAAACACTTTCTTTACGAAGAATAAACCAGCCGTTCTCTTATTGATAAACGCATTGTTAAACCCTTCACCTAGGTATGTAGCTAATCCATATTTTTCGTCTAAGAAATTCGTACTAAGTTTTATAGAGTAAATGATTTTTGTGCTGGAGGTTTCATAAACACTTATCAGTTCTAAGATGCTAACCATTTCATAATCTATGCCAGTAGCTATTTATATTCTTATTTATATATAGGATTGACAACAGTTTTTTAAAAATAATTTGATGGTTGGATCGTTATACCCGTAGGTGCGCACCTTGTAATACACTACTCCATTGGACAAATGTGGTAAAAATCATCATCGAAATTTCACTTCCAGACGGGGTACATTGGCAATAAATTAAATTTCTAGTCGCAGAGACTGGTATGTGGTTCATGCAATATGTATACTGAAAAAGTTGGGGGGCCCAATGCTCCGTCTTGGGACCCTTACTTTTTATCATTTTTTTAAATGATTTACCATTTAGTTTTGGGCCACTGGAATGATTTTGGGGGGTATATATGATGTATACTGACAACACTAACTTTGTATCATTTGTATATTACTAAATGTGCAGTGTACGTCCACAACAACATTCGCCTATTTGTTGCTAATGCCAAAGTTCATAATTACAATACAGCATACCAAATAATTTAAACGCCAAGTACCACTTAGGTACGCTTTTAAAAAAACTTTGATTGCATACTTCAGGGAATTTGTTTTTTACTCTACATGTGAATTATTTGATTCTCTAAACCAGAATTTTAATTTTAGTATGTGAACATATTGTACTGTAATATTATTTTTTGTCTAATATGTAATACTATTCTACACCTATAACGGTTAATATGAACAAAGTGCGATATGATATGATTCGCTATTGTAGAGTACTACAGAATATAATGCTATACTTCAGAATGCCATGTACCTAGGTACTATTTTAGCTATTTCATCAACCGATAATCAATGCATTTTTTAATTGCCATAATCATATTAATTACATCAATAAATACGAGTAATTTAATTAAATTAAAAACAGTTCCCAAGTTGTTTATACATCTTAAATAATTAGTAGCATACTCAATAAGAGCTCCTTGGACTCACAAGTCCATACAAATTCACTTGAGAATATTTTCCAAAACGTAAGAAACCATCAAACCCTATTCAATAGTTCTCACTCAGTCAGTAAACTAAGCGTACGTGCTCACAAATTGTTTAACTCACTAGTTTGTTTTTTAAATTTCAAGTGACAACAATGGCGAATTCGGTCAGCGAGGAAATGCAAAGAATAAAAAATATAATCAGTAGAATGAGAACGGAAACTGACATTAAGGTTAACGAAGAGCTCATAGATTCGGTTACAAAACCTGGCGAAAATTGGGTTGGAGAAATTTACAGTGTTAAGGCAAGTCGGTATCAATCCTCGGAAAATCTTTTTTTAGTAATAAAAATTGCCCCCTATGATTTAACGTACAGGAAAATGTTTAATGCTGCCTCCTTGTTCCAACGTGAGATATACTACTATGACAAGATAATACCGGAATGCATAGCAATACAGCGAGAAAGACGCATAGCAAAGATCTTTCATCCGTTCCCAAGGCACTACTTCTCGTCAAAGAAAGATCTGGAGGAGGCTATAGTGATGGATGATATGAGACAGAAGAGCTTCATTGTCGGGAATCACCGCCAGATAGTGGATTACGAAACCGCTCTTTTGGTTATGAAGACCTTAGGAAAGTTTAATGCATTGTCGTTTGCAATTAAAGAACACAATCCGGACGTGTTTGAGGAAATAAGGTTAAATTGTGAAGACAACTTCTTGACAAGTCCGCCATTGTAAGACATGTTGAAGAGTGTTTGCTCAAGTTTGTCAACTCAAATTATTTCCACCTGTGGTTACGGAAATGAACAAATTGTAGAATCACTAACAAAATTTACTGAAAATCTTCCATCAACGTTTCCAAGACTACTATAATTACACCCGGAGCACGTCGACCATGGTGTTGTTACCCATGGCGATCCACAGATAAGGAACTTCCTGTTTAAATACAATGTAACATAACCATTTTTATTTAGCTTCACTAATTGTTCAAATTTTAGACCGCATCTACCATTCCAAAAGAATGTTGCATGATTGATATGCAAATCGGACGGATCGGATCGCCAGCATTAGACATCCTGTTTTTTATGTTTGTCACCACGGATAAAGGTCTTAGAAGATCTCACTACAAACACTTGATTGAAGAATACTACAGTAGCCTGTCTACATTTTTGCGAGAGCTGGGATGCGAACCCGACACTTTGTTACCTTTCGGCGTTCTTCAGAGTCACTTACGTATGTTTGCCCCCATTGGGTTAATGTTAGCGATATGGATAGTTGGCCTAAATTTTAAAAATCCCGAAGACGCTCCCCAAAAGGACAACCTCACTGAAGAGTCATTAACGAATAATTTTTCTACGGTTAATGACGAACGGCATTTCACAAGGATTAAAGACTTGGTTGTTGATATGCTTGACTACGGATACGAATTCTGTTAAGCGCAAGATAAAAGTAGTTTAACGTTGTATAGTGAATCATGTTTTTTAGCGCATTTTTGAAAAAAATACGCTAAGGGGAATTGTGCCTAAAATGACATACCAAAATTGAGATGTCGGAAAAATTTTTTTTATTCAGAGTTTAACGTGACAAACCAATACAAGTAACTTAAACAGGCATATATGAAACTTTTATGAGCAATACTTTGAAGAAAAAACACATAGTTAAGGGAAAAAAAAATACAAGTTAAAGTTCTACACTATGTCATTTTATCAACAAGTGCTTTGTTAAAATGACATACCTAAATTAGTAGCTATGTTAATGGCATAATTCACAAGTAAACATTTTTATTTTAAAAGATACTCCTGCACACTCAGTGTGGCTCCATTTTGAACAAGTTTGACATCGAATCCATTTATCCTTGGGCTTTGATAACGAATACAGCTCGTTGCAATAGATGCATGCTGCATCATCATCTTCATCGACAGACGGGTTAAAATATAAACCATTTCCATCATCATCACTGGTCTCCTCCAGCACAGAATCTTCAATTTTCTGGCTTTTGACCGTTTTGCTGCTTATCACAATTTTTCTTTTTGTTCCTGCCATTCTTTGTGATTTTCGAAATTCTCTAGCATCTTTTTCAATTTTCTTCCTTTTAGCTTCTTCTAAATAGGGTGTTGAAGTAAGTTCCTCTGCGGATTGTGTTTTTCTCTTGTTCTTGTTATACTGCAATGAAGCATTTACTGGTACAGGAGATATGTCTTCCAAACGAACAAGACATTCTGTGATATTTGGACCAATAGATTTATTAGGAGGGTTGTCGAGAATTTCATGTTCCACGGATTTTGAAGTAGTGGGTTCAGAGATTGTTGAAGCACAGCCAGCTGTTTTATCGAATCCAGTTGTAATCGTGGACGTACTAGGTATACAAACTGGGCCATCTTGAAGCCGTTCACCTGTAACTTCACTAGGAGCGAACATATCATCAGAAAATATATCAGGATTCCACGGTGAAATACCAGAATTTTTAAAACCATTAATGGCATTTGAAATAGTTGCGGCTTTTCCGTATGCTACTGAAAATAGTTTCGCAATCTGAAACGTTGTTACAACTCTCCCTGGATTGTTTTTTAGCCATTTTGATACTTCTTGGTTATAATATGTGCTTAATGGTCCAAAGAAGCAAATATCCAGCGGCTGAATTCGATGTGTGCAGTGGGGGGGTAGGCATAACAGAATCACGCCATTGGACTTAGCATACTCTAGAGAGGCCACATGCTTGTGACTGGCGTGACCATCTAGAATTAACAAAACTTTGTTTTCCGGCGAAGCATGTGAATGCTTTACAAAGTGCTTTATCCACTTTTCAAACAGCTCTCCCACCATCCAGCCTGATTCATGAATAAGTGGTAAAGATCCTGGGGGTGCCTCGTCAAATAATTCTGCTTTAAACTGTTTTCGGGCAAAAATGATTGCTGGAGGAATGAATGTGCCACTTGCACTCATACAGCAAACTACAGTTGTGTGGCTTCCTCTTTCAGCGCTTGTAAGCTGGCCAACCTGCTTTTTACCCCTTGTGGCGAAAATTTTCTGAGGTTTCTGAACCGATGAGAGACCGGATTCGTCCATGTTATACATGTTCATGGGTTCAATGTTATGTTGTTTTATAACATCACTTAAACATCTAAAAAACTTTCCAACTTGCTCTCTATTGAATCCAAAGGCTCGGGCGGCAGAAGTTGCTTCCGGAATTCTTAAGCTAACTTCAGGATTTCGTAATCGGAAACCTTTAAGCCAGTCCCACCCAGCCATTTTCGATTTTTTAGAAAATCGGTTTGGAATTTTATTAATGTGTGCATATTCATACACAATGCGTCTCAATTCAACAGTGGTTATGCCAAAAAACAAATTTTCCATTTTTTTGACGTATGCCACTATGTCCTTTTCCAAATTAACCGGAAAGGTTTGCTGAAATCGACCTAATCCCTTCTGAACGCCATGAACTTGTTTGTTTCGATTTTGAGCTCGACGTCGAAGGGTTGCTTGAGGCACATTAAATTGTTTGGAAGCTGCAAGCCAACCCATCTGTCCATTGGTCACAGCTTGTACTGCATTCTGCATTGACTGCACATCCCATGATTGTCGCTGTGTTGTTCTTTGGTATTTTCCAACCATCCTCTAAGTAACAATCGAATTTTTAAGTGCATAATATTTAACAGACGAAAAGAGATACGTCAGTCTAAAATGACATACCTATGTCATTTTAGCAACACGGGACTATGTCATTTTACCCTGAAAGTAACCTCCAATAAACAAAGCCTCGCATTTTTTTTAGTGTGCGTGTGCAGCTATACTTTGATTTACCAATACGAAGCACAGTAGTATACGAATACGCTACAAAAAGGTTTAATGAAATAAAACTACCTGCCTTTAGATTTTCCTTCTAGAAGTTCACCATCAACATTACACAAAAGTACCGGGAAACACATTTACCAACTGACAGACCGTAAATATGGTATCTAACTTCACATATTGCAGAATATGACAGGTATGTAACAAATCATGGTATAGATGGCGCCAGATACATAAAAGAACAAATATTTTTTGTTTTCCTGTGGTGTGTCATTTTAGACGTATATGTCATTTTAGGCACAATTCCCCTATATTCGTTATTGCTGGCAGGCCGGCTGTCCGCGTTAGATCTCCACAACTACAATAGCTAGAGAATTCAAATTTTCACTAAAAGCTTTCTGCTATAGTGTAGATGTGCAGGCACTAGTCTATTTTGAGTTAGATTACTTGTAAGATCGATAATTGAAGAAAATAATTTCGATATGGGTTTCGGAGGTACTATAATTTTACCGTTAGATAGCGTTACCAGTATAAAAACTTATTATTTACTTTGCGATTTGTTTTACAAAATGAAGACGTACCGTCAATTGAAATTAAATAAAATTAATTATTTAACGCAGCCAAAATTACTCGTGAGATCAATAATTTTAAACTTCGCTAATAAAATACTGACCTGTATTACCAAAAATGCGCTTTAATCATGCATATGCTGATTTACAACTTGTTTGGGTATATACTGGTTATATGGATTTTAAGGTAACAATTAATCGGTAAATTTTGGTGCAGTAGATTTTTGGAAAAAAGGAAGGTTATACACTGCCTTTTTTTTGCCCCGAAAAAAAAAATTGTCTCAGATCGTCCGGGGAAAATTTTTCTTATAGAACGTGGCCTGTAGAATCCATAATTTCAAACAGTTCCAAGATTGGGCTACTAGTTGAAAAGTTACAGCCCTTTGAATTTTCTTTCGAAATTGGTTTCTAGTCTATAACTTTTGATTGAGAAGTCTGATCGAAAAAGTACGAATTGTTTTGGATTCTACGCACCAAAATTAATAAGGAAAAGTGTTTTCCCGAGAAATTTTGAAGCAGTCGATTTTTGGTAAAAAAGGAAGGGTTTACACTGCCTTTTTTTGAGGCCAGAAAAAAAAATTGTCTCACATCCACCCGGAAAAAAAATGTTCTTATAGAATGTGGCCTGTAGAATCCATAATTTCAAACAGTTCCAAGATTGGGCTACTAGTTCAAAAGTTACAGCCCTTTGAATTTTCTTTCGAAATTGGTTTCTAGCCCATAACTTTTGATTGAGAAGTCCGATCGAAAAAGTACGAATTGTTTTGGATTCTACGCACCAAAATTAATAAGAAAAAGTGTTTTCCCGAGAAATTTCCGTGTGGACTTTTGGTCCTTCGTCGCGGTTTTCTTTCTCATAGAGGAAAAATGACATTTTAGTCCCTTAAATGAAAGACAAAACAGGTTTATTTAATCCAGGGAGTACAAAATTCGCTTTTGAAGGGCGTCTAACTTTATGCAATCAAAGTAACTTCTTAAAACAAATAAAGATCTACTTGTCTTAGGCCGGTATTGGATTATAAAAGATATTTGACAAAGATCTTTTATAAAATATATTTTATGTACGACTGCTTGATAATGCGGCGATTACAGTCGCAATTAGTGGCCATAATTTGCAATATATTATGGCCTAGTCTATAATGATAAAGTAAAACGACGGCCTGTCAATGTGACACTCGTACTTAGGTGTCAATCCAAGGTAAATTCAAGTATTTTAGAAATACTTGACAAATGCTTGACATCTGTTGTCAATTATATATAGATTTTATCGTTTATTGAATTCCATGAAATCTCATTAAGGGTTGTTGCAGTCGTATACAAAGCTTTGTATATATCACGTCCATAAATAGGCTTCATGGGGACTCGCCTTGTTTATTTGTGCCTCGCTCGCAAGTTCGCTCGGCAAAATAAACGGCCCGTCCATAAAGACCCAGTTTATGTACTTGATATATAAATGGAAGTAATAACAGACGATAACATTTAATAAAATATTTGTCAATCTTTTATTAAACATATTTGATAAAATCTTTGATAGTGCAATACCGGCCATATATATTAATTAATTCGAATATAACCTAATTCATTAAAAAAAATGAGGGACCTTTTCCCAATTAAGCTTCGTTGCGACTTACACATGCAAATAGATTTCTATTTGAAATAGTTTATACATAACCGTAATGATTTACGGCCTTTTTAAGTGACAACAACTGTAAAAATAAATTTACAATACCTCTAGTCCGGGTAATTTAACATCGTAGAGATTCCAGAGATTCCTATTTCCTGTATGATGAATACTGTCACCCTAGGGCTAGGTCAGCGTTCTTTGTAGTTGCAGCATACGCAAACACGGTTGACAATGGAGGAAAACACGGCTCGTTTTAGATTAAATCGGATCGTTCATACATACACTAATCATCATGTTCACCAGGTCAAAGGTTAAGGTGAATATTGTATTGTATTATAAATTACTGTAGTTTAGACGATGGTTATTTTTTGTTAAATAGCAGCATTGCAATTTGTTTATTTTTATTATAAAATTGCTTTGAGCAAATATTATAAGGGGTTGTAAAAATTATTAAACCCGTTTCAGCGCACTTTGACCTTCAGATCTACGCATGCGCCAAGTTCAAGGTCATTCAATTCAATTCGGTTTCTGTTTAACGGACCTGTTTCTGATAAATACACCTGTTTTCGTCGATAAGCAGAACCCAGGGCAGAACCGAATCGAATGACCTTGATCTTGCCGCATCCCTAGATCTCAAGAGCAAAGCGCGCTGAAACCGGTGTTGTTCTACTACTGTTCTCCTTTACACAAAACAATAAACGACATAATAACAAAAAGGAAATTTGATGAAGGTAGGAAAATATTTACGAGTCAAAATCTGTAAACGGTGACGGCGGCGATAGTCGACGAAAGACGGCTGCAAGAAACGGAGGAACGGGATAGTGCTTTAAGCGCCACCAGATGTTTTCGGTCTCTCTTGTTTCTGGACAAGATGCAGTCGCTGATGGTAAGCTCCAAGTAACTCGAATGGAGAACGGCGGTCCCAGGAATCCTAAGCGGGAATAGTAAATAGTCGGATTCGGTAGTAGTTTCTACGGAAAAGCAATTGCAGGAAACGAAAGAATATGACCCCGTTATAATTAATGAAACGAAAATTAACTAAAAGCTTACCTTGCGATTAACGGAGCGATAGCAATTAGTGTCGGTAAAACACCAAAGGCAAAAGATAACACGATTAATTATACTTATCCAAATAGTCGGAATAAAATGTGCAAATTCGTAAGTCCAGCACTTTAATCCCTTGAATGACAAAACACCAAGAGAGAGTTTTCTTACGGTCGATCCTTCGGGGGTGTAGGTTTCATGAATGTGAATATTTCTTGGAACTGAAAAGAAATTGTTACAGAGAAAACTCCGAGAAATTTTACTTAGAAGCGAATTTACCGCACACGAGCTCCAAATTCTACAGGGTTTCCAACGGCCAACTGAATTGATCTAAACAACTATATTTCACAAACGTTGTAGGTAAGGGTTATTTAATGAATCCGTGTCAATATTTGAACTAACGAAAGGAGTCATCACTCAATCAAATCCTAGGGGAGGTTGTGCAATTTTGTCGGACAACTTCGAATGTTTTTAAAACAATATCGGGAAACGAACGATGGGTTTGTGAGAACTTACAGAAACTAGCACCGTTTGTGAAGCCTGCATAGACAATTTTAATTTTGAAATGATGTTAACACCAACGTCCTCCTTGCCTAAACGAAAACAATCCAAAAAGTAGTGCAATCTTCACGCACTTGAAGGGGATGCAACGGAGACATTTCAAGAAGAAATAACTTCATTACATGCGCCTTTAGATATTAACATTTTAAATAGATTAAGACAAGTACGTTTTGCGGTGTATGGCACGTGTTGAATTAAATTGACGAAAACGCAATACTCCATACACAACACCTATCAAAAGTGATATTCAGTCGCAATTATTCTAGGTACGTCGTGGTATAAATAGGTATACTGATGCAACCATCAATTACTATTTCTTCTTCTGTTGACTAAATCTGTCAAAGCGTGTGCGCATTTTTTAAATTTTTTTATAATAAATACTGATTTTGCATACATTACATAGGCAGTTCAAATCTAACACTAAAATTAATGAGAAATCAGGAAATATGTCACACTTCCGAAAGATATACTTCAAAAATCACTTCCTAACGGTAATCAAAACTAAGAGAAGGATGTTAGTTAACACGTTTCATTTTAATAAAATAAACAATAGTCGTGACTAAGATGGTCGCTTATAAACCTATGACTAATATTCTAAGCGGCATTACTTTTGATAGAGTTACTCATTTCACTTTTTTTTGTTTAGGTACCACTAGCACCAGACTATGCTATAACCTGTCGCGAGAAGACAGGAAGGAATTGAACGGAATTTGTAGAAGCGAAAGCCACAAGCTCTAGACAGTTACTTAATTTCCGATTAACATAATTAATCATTTTTTTTTCAGTCAGTGACCTTTATCAGATTGAAGAGACCAAAATGTGTGATGTGTCTCATCGAACGAAAATGTGCACGAGAACATGATCGACCGTTGGGAACGCACAAATTTTGTACGATTAGTCAGAGTTTCTTAATTATTATGGATTTGTGTTAATAAACATCGCAGAATCGGAAATGTGCGCAGAAATTACAGATTAATTCGCATTAGAAAAGCAAACATTCCTTCTACCTTATTATGTATGCAATATTATATGGACATTTGCACAATGCAGTCTTTGTCATTATAAACGTATTTCCCATGCAAAATATTAATGAGCGAGTTCATGACTTAGGACTTTCTGTTCGGCCGTCCGTCCGTCCGTCCGTCTGTGTACATCATAACTCGCGAACGGTTTCGAATTTTTCAATTCTATTTTCAGTATTATGGTTATCATCACCCAAGGAAAAACTGATTAAATTTTCAGTGATTCAGAAGCTCGTTTGTTATACCTGTTTACCTTCATCCTCAGCAACGATAACATTCGAACAGAACTGACTGTAACTACTTGTGTTTTTGGGGGGTGTCATTAGTCATACCATATCATCCGAAGATCCGGAGATACCGTTGAGTAATAGTTCACTGTCGGTTTTGCTTTCTAGTGTGAACGTTGGAACGTTCGCTTGGTAGGTAATTAAAAAGATTGTATGCTCTTCTATAGAAACAAAAATATTAGGCGCTACTTAGTTCATTTTGCTCAATAAAAAACGGTTCTTCCCGTGAAAGCAAAGAATTTTTATGTTTTTCAACTATAAATATTCTTTCTCCCCTCTTATTATTAACAACCTAGGCTTTAGTGTACTCAGGCCACAAATCCACCACTGATGATACTTTAGTTCCAATTTTCTCTAAAACGCTACATTCGATGGATTTCCACTGTCAAGTTTAAGCTGAATTTAGATGGGTTTAAGGACCTACAGTAAGTAATATTGCTCAAAGTTTGACCACAGATTTTGTATATTTAAATCTGTGGTTTGACGTTGAAGTTTGTTCGTGTTTAAACAAGGGGGCACCCTACATGTGGTATAATTTCGCTATATCCTTCCATGGCGATTTGCAAAACAGACTGTCTAAACGACTGCCGCTACTTCTGCCAAAGTTTGGAAGTCCCTGTTGGAAGACCCGTTATTTTCTTTCATGGTTTCCAAATGGCTGCTTAAGTGGCTGCTTACACGTTATCTTTAAATAGCATTATATTCTAGTTCTCGCAATGTGGTGTTGACTGCTAGAGTACATTTTTTGTGCGGAAGCTTTTGGTGGCGCAGTGGCGTAGAGGCTCGACTGCGGTGCTAAGAGTGCTTGGTTCAAATCAGGGTTTGGGCGTGGATATTTGTAAATGTATAGTAAGTCGGGTTAGTAGAGCAGCCTATTCATATAAATAAAAATAAATGGAAAAATGTTATTAAAAACTCAATAGCTACCTTCTTTTGATGGTAATGTATGCACCAACCAACCAAGATTTAAGATAAAAGTTAGGTATGCTGGTAAATTAAACCAGTGCCGTTGCCGAATGTATGAGCTTGTAGGTCTATTAGTAAAGTTAAATAAACAACAAGTTAAAAAGTAATCGTAAACGATTTACATAAAGCGCATTTCCACTTGCATTCATTTCCCATTTGTAAGATGCAACTTCTATAAAATCGTAAAAATCCGGCCACAAATATGAAAGATAGCTTGCACATGAGCAATCCATTTTTGTCGTGCTACTTCAATGTCAGTTTATGAGAAGAATTTCATTTCAATGCATTTCTAAATAAGAAAGTTGGAACTGCGCATGCGCAAACCTAAATTTTGAAACTAATGTTAGATTTTCCTTTGTTCCAAGCGCCTAAGTATCAAATTTCACTTAAATGGTTCCATAGATAAAAAAGTTGGCACTGCGCATGCGCAAAACCAAATTTTGAAATTGGCGTTTGATTTTCCTTTATCCCAAATGCCTATGTATCAAATTTCGTTTAAATTCTTCCATAAATAAAAAAGTTGGCACTGCGCATGCGCAAAACCAAAATTTGAAATTGGCGTTTGATTTTCCTTTATCCCAAGTGCCTATGTATCAAATTTCGTTTAAATTCTTCCATAAATAAAAAAGTTGGCACTGCGCATGCGCAAAACCAGATTTTGAAATTGGCAGTTGATTTTCCTTTATTCCAGGTGCCTATGTATCAAATTTCATTCAAATGCTTTTATAAGTAAAAAATTTTGCAATTCGGTTTATAAATGGTCGAGATGCGAAAAGGGCACTGTGAATTTTGAATCGATTCGATTCAACTTTTGGCATTGGGTATTATATGGCTAAAGCTATGCCCATATTGAATTTCATGCAATTCAGTTCATAACTAACGGAGATGTAAAAGTGATCGGACATTTCTAAACAAAGTTATCGTTCACACGGACAGATAGATGGATAGACAGACAAAGGAACAGACCGGACAGACCAACAGGCAGACGACAGATAGCAATGCAAAATTATAAACGATCTCTAGGATCGTTAATAAACGGCAAAAGTGTAAAATTATGGAACATGTAAAAAACGGTTTTTTTTTTTTACAATAACTTTTTTTGTAAGCGGTACAGAAAAAATTCCTTCCTTGGTACAAGACTCGACACCATAACGAACCAAATAGCGAAAAAAATAGAACAATAGCTCTTAAGATAAAGAACTAGTAGCGTCGCAAAACGAGCGGACGGACGGACGGACGGACAAAGTGGCCACAATAGCGCATTTTTTTTTTGTGGAAATGCGCTCAAAAACATGTTGATCGACAAAATTTTAAACCCCACACTACCACTTCGGGTGGTGAAGAACGGTGGGGATGCGCTAGAGGTCATCGAAATTTTATAGAAAACCCATATCAAAATTATAACAAGATTCGAAGAATCGCGTACGATTTTCAGTATAGGAATTTTTTGACACTATTTATCACTCTGAAAACAACGAAGCGTGGTATTGGGGAAACATTGCTTAGAATTCATCAGTAAAACGTGTTAATAAACTTAAATTACTTGCTCATATCCAAAAATCCACCACGAAAGAAATGCGAAGGATGACGAATGGAAGTGGAACAAGATATTCAGCCAAAAGTTAGCTCAACCATTCATCTAATGAAAAATCTGGATGTGCGATGAAAAGCTGGAGGCAGCTTTTCATCGCACAGCAGATTGTTCATCTTTTGTAAAAAAATCATTGTAAAAATGTGTTTTCTGACATATGCCTTAGGAAATTGCTTTTGTCCAACAACACAATAATCCATACGCCATAGCTGACTGGGTGAGTTGAGGGCGATTGTGGTGCAAACCTACGCAACAAGCGTCGCTTTCCAATATTTTATTGAAACATTTATTTTTATTATTGCGTCATAAAAACGTTCGATTCCCGAAATGCTCTGCAAGCACTCGAAGTACGTCTTCATTGCGCCCACTTCTGGTATTACCCCAGATACGTTTGTGAAATTCCGATAACGACGCAAAGAATAGTTACTGCGGAAATGCTAATAGATCGATGCCAGGAAAATTTTTTGATTTTTCCGTTGGTTGTGTGAAGTAAATTGTCAGAAAATTATAACTATGGCAATACGCAACGAGAGGAATTGGCGATATTTAAATTCCAGAAGGAAATTGTGGAAATTCTTCAAACAATATAGTTTTCTTAGACGAGTTTTTTCGGAGGTCGAAAAAACTTACGCCGTTGCTGGAAAAGACACGAAACGAAAGAAATCGAAATATCATACATATCTTTTACTTCATACCAGGACCAAGTTCAAGGTTTCACGTGCAGATGATAGAACTTTTCATTAAGATTTTTATACACCAACGCACTACAAATTTGTGCGGTGAGTCAATATATTGGCAAAGGTTAGGAAACGAATTACAGGTAGGTGCAGTTAATACGATGTTTAATCGAGATTGTGCAGGTGATTGGATCAAAAACATGCTTTTTGTGATCGATTGATTTTTCCATCTTCTTCTTGATAAATATTCCTCCGTCGTTTGATAAAGTGTTTACAGTTACAAAGTAACTAAGGCCAGGTAATTCTATTGTTCATCTTTAATACGCAATTTGAATATTGATCGCGAAGTCCTTACCGAAAGGTTTATCAGAATTTAGTGACTTTGCAAAATTTGTCGGTTGACGATTTCTACAAAGTAAACAACACCGCCAATTGAGAGTTGCTCTGAATAACTAATGAAAAGTGACTACGCACGCAAATCGCGGTTTTTACGAGATTGATCTATTTCATCCTTTCCAATAATTAGGAGTTATATTTAAACTTGGGGACAATTCTCATTAGTGTTACGAAGGAAAAAAAAATATTTTTGGGACGAACTTTTTGATAAGTTCCGCGTCAGAAAGTCTTGTTCTTTAGACCCATGAGTCACTTCACCATATGAGTGCGAAGATATTTAAGAAATGAGTTGTATAATGTGGGTACTATATCTATCAGCGGTCATTCCACGTATGAGTGGATTGGCGTGACTCATTCCATATGCTTTTCAATCTTTCTTTTATTCGATCAATTTAGAAGCCATTAAATCTAACCGCATAAAGAAAATGAAACCTCCTCAGTATGTAAATCGCTTGCATGTAAATTTCGATGACCTCCATGGCGCGTAGGTATTAGCTTATGTGTATCTGTGGTATTAGCGTAACTGGACCGAATAGGAAGTAGCATCTTGTTAATGTTGAATTAAGGAAATGGTTGTCCTTGACCCAGAAAGTTTACTATAAACATTGTGAGACATGAGCCATAATATACTTGTAGATTAATTCATTAATTTGGCGTCAATTTAATTGATTCCTGTCCTATGTAATTCAAAGTGTTATTTTAAAAAGTTTTTTTATGAAACGATAGAATTTTCAGAAATCAATATTAGCAGTTACCAGAAAAAATTAACTATTAATAATAAGGCTTTTTGTGAAAAAGAGTAACGTCGCCAGGAACAGATGGTTTATGTCCTCTTGGATCTATAGAACTTGGTATAATATTGAGGTAGTAGATTACTTGTTAGGAGTAGTAATTTTAGTCCATGAATTCGAAGCATGTTCGATTTGGTAAACGTGCAGATCCAGAAGCCGCTGTGCTGCCTGGGAGATGTTTTCGTGTAACGTTACCCCAGTGCGAATACACCTGCATACATTATCGATACTCAAGAGATAATCTCCACCATGTGACCAGCTTATGCGACGCCTCTGGGAAACCACAGATCGTTTCCTTTCCTCAAGAACACCATAATGTCAGCTTCGAATCGCTCTTTTTTTAGGAAGAAAATAATCACTCTTCACACGAGCAAGCTTATCAGGTTTTTGCAGTTAGAGACACAGGCTGAGCAGGTGATTGACTAATAAACCAGTCCATTTGCTTGGAAGGAAATTTGTTTATTTTATTGCAGATGTTACATTGGCAGTATAACATTTCTGAAAATTCTAAATTTAATTTAAACACCAAAAATAGCAAGCTTACGTTCTCCCCCTGGTTTCATAGAAACTATACTGTTTTTTGTTCTAAACTTTTATTTCACACTCCGCGTCCCATTTTTAATAAGAATGACACATGTCATTAGAATGCATAATCATTAAGGTAAAGCGAAGCTAACCTTTTCGTAAATTAACATTTTTCACTTTATGGTTCAAACATCCCTTTATCGTCTTGTATAATAAAAAGAAGCATTACTCCCCAAGCGAAATCCACCGGACCCAGTAGAGGCAATATATGATGCATTTGACGATATCACACGGACCGAAGTATTCACGGCAACACGGGAGATGACGAACAACAGTACGCCCGACCCGGACATGGTTCCAGAAAAAATAGTAAAATATATGGCAACCTATAGACCGGAAACAACAATGGAAAACAACTGCTAAACATATATGAAGCTGGGCCGATACCCCGACGACGAGTGGTGTTGGGTCCGAAGACAGAAATAACATATAGACTCATACGGTTCCTAGATTCCTCAGGGACATTTTTCGAAAATATAGTCTGGAAAAGATTGGAAGCCTCCATAAGTTTCAGAATATCTGAGAAACCGAATGTATTCCGTAAAAAAATTCACGCGATACAGTCGTATCGTCGTATCTTTTATGGTTTAGGAGATGAGATCCCCATGATCCTGATCCTGAACATAATGTATATCCAATTTCGTGGAGATCAGTATAGGAATTTTTTTAAGATTTTTTTAAAAACTTTGGACAAACGAAAATTCTGAACCCTTGCTTTATTTAGAAAATTCTTTCTTTTTACTTTAGTTCATTTAAGCACAATTAGTCTATTATATACATCAAAGGGACTAAAGTATGTGTATTAATCCCGAGGGTGCAGATTGTGGCCCGAAACGTAGTTAGGACAAGCACCCGAGGGATTAGGACGCACTTTAGTCCTGTGGCATATACGCTATTTTTGTACTCCTGTAATCAGTTGCAGCAATTTCAATGTTACAGTCCAAATTTGAAAGAAAAAATTTGTTTGATTGTAGAATCAATATAACTTGTGTCAAATTGGTATTGGCAAAGTTATAACACTGTGATTTAATGTCATTAATTAATATTAATTACATTACCTTACAATCATTTTCATATTGTTAACTATGGGATGAATTACAAATTTTTCTGTATAAGTTCATTGCGTTGAGGTAGAACCAATTTGTTTCGAATTTTCGAAAGCTTAAATAATCTAAAATCGGAAGCTATAGATTATATAAAATCAAGTTTTCAGTTGTCATCATTATTCTGCATTTTACAATTATCAGGTCATACGGAGTAATCAAGCGAATTGGTGATTTTATGCCGAAAGTGTAAAGAGCATAAAGAAAGCAGTCACGTAACGTTCAAATATTAGTTTCCGCAGGTTTTTCATAACTCGGAAGTAGGTACATAATTAAAATGTCTCATTTAATGGAATATTTATTAATTACTTAAAACATTCATTGATAATCTAGATATAATGATCACATGCTCATTTTGAGTACCTACGGATGGAATGTTACTGACACTACTTTCCATGGCTCTGGCTGCATAAAACTAAATATAGAGCGGAGAGCGCTATAAACAAAAACAAAATCTCTAGAAGCAGCACATTATTTAAATTATGTACCTACATTGATTGATGTGGTGTATTCGCCGTTAAAACAGCTTCACAGTTATCACACTTTTGGGCACAAGTCTAGGAATTTCGTGCGTAAAGTGTTTGTCCACAAAACAAGACCATTTTAAAATAACGGAATGTTTAGACTTCATTATGGTATAAAGTAGGTAAGCAATTTTATTTCCGTAGTATGTACTACATTCCTCATAATTGTTTAGTCTCAATCAATCAATCAATCTATAGGGGATGCTGCAATCGACTTTCTTCACAGCTTCGTTCAGCTTTTATTGTATTATATATATAAGCAGGTCGCATAAAAGTGTGGACTACAGCGAGTCCTTTCTTATTATTTTAGACCTGCGCACAAATATCGCAAGAACTATATTCAAGTTGTAGGTAATTTTATCTCCTTTAAAAGAAAGTGCCAGAATATTTCCGTGCAGTCGATAATTCTCAAGACATTGATGAAAAAATGAAAAAAGTCGGAAAACATCGAGGTTTTTCGACCACCATCTACCATACCATAGGTCTTTGGAAGTTGAAAGCTTGGTTTTACACTACCCTCATACATCTTAACAACACAACAACAAAATTCGATTGACTTCATTTTTTTCCAATCTTTACGCTGAGTGTACATTTGTAACTAAATAGCCCTAATTAAAGTCACAGAACATCATCTCCATTCCAGACATCTCGGCGACTAGGTTTCCGAAACTAAGAGAACAAAGCGCTGTTGAAATTAAACGACGCAGTCAAGCACAGGATTCATTTGCAGCGCTGTTTTAAAATTTCCACTGCAGTGGTGAATTAATATAAGGGAAGAATTAATTATTTTAATTTTATTACCCCTATGCCCCTACGACATACAATGCCTAAACTGATCTAAGCGTTAAAATCCCAAGAAATTTAGAAAAAAATTAAATGCAAGTTTAGAGCTCCCGTTACAAACTCTATCTTACGAAACCGTGAAACACATTATCATCTTAGGCGGTGGCGAAATAGACAAAGAACATTGCACTCTAGGCTGTGTACCTGCTTATGCTTTTATAATTATTGTTTTGAGAAACAAAGAGAATCGAGCATCTTCCATTAGCAAAAAAAATCCAGACCGAAATTTCTTTAAGTATTAAAGTGATAATTCAATCTTTAAGATTTCTAGCACTATGTAAAATTGCTAGAATATTTTTAAAAAATGACAATTTGTTTCATCGCTGAAATTTAATGTACTAATGAACGAATCTATTCCTTATAGGATTGCACCAAAAAAGTACGCAGGGTTAATAAAAAAGCGATAGTTTTGAAACTGCATATCGATTAAATTACCTGCAATCGGGAGTAGGGACCAATTTTGTACCATTCTCAAAATTCCTAGTTTGCAAGTGACCAAATTTTAATTCGAAGACATTCTAACAATAATAGAATTTCATTGGCGAAACTCCGTCATTTGCGAATGGTACGTTATCGCAAGGTGAGAATAGGTTAATTCCCTCGCAAAAATTTCCTGCTCTTCTTTTTCAAATATTCTCTTATCTCATACTTTACGAAAAAATTTACTCTAATTTCTAAAAATGTCTAGTTTCGCGTTTTCCTCATTTTGCACCATTATTTTTCAGCTATTTCTTCCTTATGGGGTGCAGGAGGGCCGAGAATTTGCTCAATGATGCTTTTTTTCAGCATGAATTATTACACTGAATCAGAGATCGTCCATATGTATTTGTAACTATATACGCAGATTTTGCTATTTTATTTTTTCAGTTTACGCTTTTATTCGAAAGGGAAAATTTTTTAACTTGGCTGCGGCGGCCCCTCCCACTTATCACCTTTTACTGATAATAATAAGTCACGCAAAACAATAAGATGTGGTGTACCGTTAGAGATGAAATTTCTACTAACCCGAGATCATCCAGAGTTGATCCCACTAGACGTCGAAAAACCCATAGTAATGACTTGATGCCTTAATCGGTCGACTACAAAACTGCAAAATCGATGAAACCCAGAAACCTACAGCTCATCTTTATACTTTCATCTTTCTACGTGAAGAGCAAAAATATATTGAACTGAGCCTCTTGGCAATGCTTTCCTTTCTTTTGTTTATAGTGTTAAATATTTCTTATGCATTAGGATAGGAGAGGAGATCTTATGCCATGCACGTACACTGTAGATGAATTTAGTGCTATCAGCCATACTAGGAATTGTTTGATAAATGTCCCGCGGTGGGGATCCATCCTTTTTATTTAATTAATTATTTCTAATTTGCTATCACGATGCGTAACGATTTTAAGTTTAATATGTAATCAGCGGATGTTGTTTATTTATTGACGTAATTTTTGTTGACAAAAAGTGATATAGCATACAGCAAACATAAGTACTTTTTATGAAATTTGCGCTATAAATGTAGATACTTGAAAAAGCGAATGTGGCCATAAACGTCTTTTTTCAAGCACAATCTCAAGATTAGATTTTACAACTTTTATGCTGTTGTAAATTTCTCTAGGAAGTTCATACGCTTACAAAATACATGGGACTTGGTAGAAAGCGTTTTGCTCATGATGGTCCTCAACTACTGGAGTGAAAGCTATATCTCAAAAATATGCCAATACAGTAGTTCCAAACCAAAACGTTCAACCAACTATTATAGGAATAAATGATCTCTGGATTTATTTAACAAATTACTGCCATTAACATTTACAACATTTTTCGGCCCTCCAGTTTTCCTCAATGTCACCAAGCGTATAAATTTACATGATCATAAACCTACCTCACTGCACACATCTAAGGTTATTCAACACAAACAAATTACAAAAACCAGTTAAACTCAACCGTTTGTTAACAATGCATTGAAATTAACAGGTAAGAGTAATTATCTCAAGTTTTATTTAAATTTCTTTCTCTGGATTTTGTTTTGGCTAATGAAGGCCAACTCTTGCGACCAATTTGTTCGCCGCTAACGAGTATGAAAAATAGGTACAAAAATTGTGGAATAATTAATGAAATTATTGCGGTTAATGCCTGCCTAATTATGTAATACCACCGATGATGATGTCAGCCAACCACAGTAGATTTAGGTGAAATTTGAAAAAGATAATATCGTACATTATCAGCAAACTTTTATTGGATTTTGCAGATTTACAACTGTTTTATGACTCATTTTACTACACGGTTTCGATTCTTAGAAAATGTTTAGTCAGCCCGTAACGATTGCTATGCATGCATCTAATTAAACCCATCTCATAACGTGCGTAAATGTATGTTTTTGTGTTCTGCGGTTTGATCGTTCACGACCACCTCAACTTTGTCGGTGCGATTATAAACCCAAAGAATACGGAAGGATGTGAGGAAGCAGCGATAAAATTTCCACATCATCATCTTGTAAATCACTGTAAATTTTCGCACACTTTCTTGTGGGTGTTAAATTCAAAGAAGAACCGCAATGCTCTACATGTTGCATTTGGGTACAATGTCTGCTTTTGTCACTGGTAAGGCTTAGTTCGAAGCACGTCATCTGGTAATTACCTCCATTGAAATGTGTGAGAAAGATGTAAAATAGAAAAATTTGATCTGGCAAAGTTCATTTTGGTTTTTACCTTGAAAAGTGACTCTCATGTTATTTAAATTATGTATGTACTTACTTACTAGACATGTCTATGAAACGTGATTCTTCAAACATGCTCCGTCCCTTGGAAACGAAAATCTGTGCAAATAGATGAAAATTTAGTATTGAGCTGGAATTAACCCATCATAACTAATAAGATAATAATTCTAGTAATGGTGATAGTCCCTTATGTACTTTTAGTATCTACGAAATATCCATTTATAAGTGAATGATTGCGATGGGAATCGTATTGTTTCTGTTAAGCTTTGTGAATATGTAGGTACTTCCAAAAATTTCCAAACGGATCCAGTTTATTTTTTCTCTAAAACGAGTCTATCAAATTTGGATTGTTCATCCATCTGTGATCAACACGTATACCAAAATTACTGTTTTTTAATGGGAAGTTCGAACGACAAAGGTCTAATCATCTCTACATAAGTACCTACATAAGTACCCATGTCTCCAGTCGGTGCTTAATTTTTAAGTTTTACAATACTTTTTAATCTGTTCAACTCCTCCTTCTACACATACTTCTGCTTTACAATTTTGTAAGAACTGACAATATATAGTTTAATTATTTGTTATTTATTATTGGACAATGATAACTTTATGATTCTGTGAACGTATTTTAAAAAAATCCGATTACTTAATATGAAACAAGACAAGGTTTTGCAAATAAACGCCACCCAAATTTTATTTGGGACACGCTTTACATACGTTAACGACTGAATTGATATACATTTGTCGTTACTTGTGGAGAGGGAACTGTTTACACTATGAAAAGACCGTGTTGAAAAGCAACACCAATTTTGGTTATTCTGTTCCTAAATTGGGCGTTGTTGTCATTTGAAAATCCAAAAAGCTTTCCACACAACTACGTGAGCCAATCTGTGGGACTAACTTTCTTAATGAATTTGAGTTCATTATATTTTTTACTTGCATTGAAAAAGGTACACACGTGTGTTATAAACAATAGGTACTTTGTAAACAATTTAACAAATTGCCTATTCTAATGGTAATTACCTACCAATCAGTACGCTGTAACGCTGGAAGATGGTTTGATTTGGCGTTTTCGAAAATCGCTATGAAGTAACGTTTCAGAAAACATCCTTAATTAGACACCTATACGAAACGATTACTAAAAATGTTACGAGCAATCCTTCGCAATAGGAAATGGCCAGGAGTTCTCAACTTATAGAGATCAAGATAAATTTGATCGTAAATTTTAACATACAATGCAGATTTTCATTGCGCCAATTGAGCATTATCTCTTCTGATCGTGATCAAACTATGCCTTTCACTCTGTCATGAAATACGGTTCGTTACTTTGGAACTGTCATGGAGGAGCAGACTGGGCATTTTAGAGACTTCGGGCTAACATTAGGCCACTCAAT
The DNA here is from genome assembly GCF_008802855.1 of Photinus pyralis. NCBI lineage: Eukaryota > Metazoa > Arthropoda > Insecta > Coleoptera > Lampyridae > Photinus > Photinus pyralis. The sequence goes on along the minus strand of NW_022170596.1, from coordinate 33,909,588 downwards.
TTTCTCTCAGCAACATACATAGAAAAATCCAACAAACCGCTTTATACTTAGATTTTCGGGTATGCCAAGCCAAGGTGTTTTCTAAACTCTTTTTTGGGGTGCACCATCTTGGGGTAAAAATATTGAAAAAAAAAGACATCCACAAAAACCTAGCCCTTCTTCTACATTCTACACCAAAATTTCTCGGCAAAACACTTTTTCTTATTCATTTTGGGGCGTAGAATCCAAAACAATTCGTACTTTTTCGATCAGACTTCTCAATCAAAAGTTACAGACTAGAAACCAATTTCGAAAGAAAATTCAAAGGGCTGTAACTTTTGAACTAGTAGCCCAATCTTGGAACTGTTTGAAATTATGGATTCTACAGGCCCCATTCTATAAGAAATTTTTTTCGGGTCGATCTGAGACAATTTTTTTTCGGGGCTCAAAAAAAGGCAGTGTACAACCTTCCTTTTTTACCAAAAATCGACTACACCAGCGTTTCTCGGGAAAACACTTTTTCTTATTAATTTTGGGGCGTAGAATCCAAAACAATTATTCGTACTTTTTCGATTAGACTTCTCAATCAAAAGTTATGGACTAGAAACCAATTTCGAAAGAAAATTCAAAGGGCTGTAACTTTTTAACTAGTAGCCCAATCTTGGAACTGTTTGAAATTATGGATTCTACAGGCCACATTCTATAAGAAAATTTTTTTTCCGGGTCAATCTGAGACAATTTTTTTTTCGGGCCTCAAAAAAAGGCAGTGTATAACCTTCCTTTTTTACCAAAAATCGACTGCACCAAAATTTCTCGGGAAAACATTTTTTCTTATTAATTTTGGTGCGTAGAATCCAAAACAATTCGTACTTTTTCGATCAGACTTCTCAATCAAAAATTATAGACTAGAAACCAATTTCGAAAGAAAATTCAAAGGGCTGTAACTTTTGAACTAGTAGCCCAATCTTGGAACTGTTTGAAATTATAGATTCTACAGGCCCCATTCTATAAGAAAATTTTTTTTCGGGTCGATCTGAGAGATTTTTTTTTCGGGGCTCAAAAAAAGGCAGTGTACAACCTTCCTTTTTTACCAAAAATCGACTACAATAAGAAAAGGATTAAAGCTCTCAAATTATGAGATTTTGGCACTTTACTTTAAGTAAATAGAGGAATTTACATTGTGTAAAGTTTTGAAATTTTCGTCGCTTTATACGTGTTTTTAGACTCATTTACGTATTTTTTAGACTGCACAAAAATGTATACTCGTTTAATAGGCCATTAAATCTGGTATTTCAATATTTTAAACACTTTAAAATTAGATCAGAATGAACACGGAATTTTTTTTAAAATGCGTCTTTGAAAGTTGTAGAAAAACTCTACAGAAAAATAATCCTGGTAGACGGTAGAGGGGTGTTAGTCGTGTTTGCATTGTGCGTTTGCCATTTAACATTTAAATTTAAAGTTGTGGTTAAAAACGATTAATTTTATTGGTGCAACTGGGGCTAAGACAATCGTTGCTATGGCATTTAAGTTACGGTTAACTTGAGCGATACTTAATTTTGACGGTTCAATAGGCCATTATCACTTGACGGCAAGCTTGACGGTTTTTATTCCAATTATTGTATTTGTCTTTCCCAACCATTTTTTTTTATTTTTAGGTAAGCCAAAAATAACAAAAAAATTTTTGGGAAGGACAAATACAATAATTGGAATAATCTACAGCCCAAATAATGATGGATCCACCAATACAATATTTTGACGGTTTTTCTTTTTTAATTTTTTTTTCTAATTATAAGATATAACTTGTTAAAAAATTATGCTCTTTAACAAGTTCTATCTTATAATTAGAGAAAATTTAAAAAAAAACCGCCAATCCATTAACAGTACATAGCATTAGTCTACAAAAAATCAGCTTCATTCATTCAACTGTAACCGAGTTAGGAACGTAGAAAGTTTGTGGAAAAGCGACTAAGATTTATTTTTTACGCTGTTATTAAATGTGTCCCATTTTTTTAAATAGTTTTTAGTGCACTTTTACTTTAATAAAATTAAAAAAGCACTTTTACGCTCCTTATATATCTGTCTATCTGTCTGAGTCACAAAGGCTCCGAAACGACACCACTTACAAACTTGGTATTTGTGTCATTCGATCAGAAATTAAAAATTATTTCGTGTTTGTATTGTCGTTAAGCCATGAAATGTCCATAAGAGCTATTAAAATCGAAAAAACAAATTTGAAAGTGCACGCTTCGCCTTTTGCTTACAAACGGCTTAACGAATTTCTTTAAGAGCTATTATCAACGTTTCCACTTGGTGTACAACTTATTTTCCCAAAAAAACAAGATTTAGAATTTGTCCAGGGATATCAATTGCCGTACTGCGTGCATCATTCAAAGATTTATAGGTATAAATACATTAAGATTGAATTATTATTCCATGATATGTTCCAATATCTGGAAAACACTGATAGGGGGAATATCTCCGCACTGTAAAGGGTTTTGGAAGAAGGATAACTTGGGAAGCCTTCAAAGAGGAAATTTGACTGGAAAATTTTTAATTGTATGACGCCAAAAAGGTACGATATGAGCATAATATTGTTATTCAATTACACTGGCATCTGAAGTGCATTTAGGAGAATAATCTTTTGGCATAGCTGAGCTTTTTTTGTATTATTAGTGACTACGTTAGTTACTTTATACATTTTCATAACAGGTACTTCTTAAAATAATATAGTGCGTTATTGTTTGACACTAACTAAATATTGTACGGTTTTCATGGGAATACCAACAATGTGACATGCAAAAATCGGAAAAAGTTATGCGTCTTGGTTTCCCATAGTTTTGGGATAATGGAATTGAGCGCCGAATATTTAATCCATGAGATATTGCCTTAGATCCGGTACCATTCAAATGTTAACCAGAATCGAATGTATTACGTCGCTCAAAAAATAGTGTGTTACAACATCAAGAAATGCTACCCTGTAATTATCGATAAATAATGATACTTAAATATAAAATCATCATGTGTTCATGATTAATACGTTTACGCTCATTAATGGAATTAGTCATTACAAAAACCTGAGCTTCGTGTTTTTTAGAAAGGTAACGCATCATTAATAATATGTACCTAACTGTCGTGTGTATTGGAGATTTAAATATTTATTAAAATTTTAAATGGAAGCACTTAAAGTAATGACAGCGCAACAAAAGTGAACAATGCAAGTTAATAAAAATTAAAAGAATGACGATGTAAATACGGTCACACCTCATTTCCATTTAAAAATGTTGTAAAGTCTATGAATCAACCCCCTTAATACGAAACCACATCAAATAAAAAGATCAAGAACAATCAAGATGGTGAATTGCACATCGTTCTCGCGTATTAAATGCAACTCGAATATAAATGAAGTACCACAACCTTCGCTTGATACCACTACATTAAATGTCTTTAACCCACAAAAAGAATGCAAAAAATGTATCATTTAGATGTCATTGTGTTCGGGACGTTATACCCACTTTTGCTTGGGATTAAAGAAACACAATAGATTACGAGGGCGTGTGATGGACTGTCAAAAAGGTTTGTAATTCAAACATAGATCTCTTGCGATCAAAACTTTTTCTCGGAATCTAAATCAAATCTACATCATCTACATATTAAGATCAATGGTCTCTCATTTATAACTAAACGTTATAGATCTACCTTGACAGGTTACAGTTTTTTGTCAACATTCAATTTCAATTCTTATATTGTAATAACATTATTCTTTTGTTTGATTAGCATCAATTACCGATGTATGTGTGGGCAATTGAACACAATGGTAACTGTAAATTTTCTAAAATTATATAATAGTGTAAATACGGTACAATTTTTGCAATTACGCTTTTACTTTAACAAAAAAAATGTATCCCCCACGTAGTGATTTATGGATTTGAATCGATCAAAGTAAGGTAAACGCTCTGGTCGTTTTAATTAAGATAAAACCCTCGATCCATCAAACTAACGATGTGACAGTGTCGTTGTTAAAAATTCGGATTAGTTTTTCTTTTTTTTACTGCCACAATGTAAAAGTCAAAATTTTACGATCAAATCTACGCTTATACTTTCTGCTCTATTGTTGTTATTATATGCTTTTATGGAGAGCCAGTGAACTTGCACGCGAAAGGTGTGCTTGAACTGAATCATTTATTGTTTGTTTTGTTAGTCCGTAATTAATGATCTGTGTTAATTAGTTTGCCTATCTTACGTAGTGAGTCGTGGTGAATTGCTGCGTCACTACAGTTCTAAATAGGAATAAGAAAAGTATTCCAGGATTTAAGAAAACGCAATTAATTGCAATTAACATAAAAATTTCGTTAATTTGTTTACAAATACTTTCTCTATAAAATGCGTGTAATAGTGGCACATGCTTTAGTAAATATTATTTATTTGTAAATAAAAAGGGTTTATGCGTATAATATCAGGCCAAATTTTAATAATTATTATTTTCTGTTTGGAACGTATTTTGTTTTCCTGTCCGCCTTGCTGCTATTAACATTTGTCATAGTAGGTTCTCATTTTTGAACGTCCTAGTCGGAACTGATTACTGTACAGTGTACGGCACACCAATTCTCAAAAAGTTGAAAATTTGGCGCATTTTTACAAATGGGAAGGATAGCTATTGTAGACATTCTGTCTCTCCGCCCCTAAAATAATTTTTATTGCACTTTTTATTCTCAAAACGGAGCTTATTGTATAACCAACTGTCTGCTGTTCTGACGCCTTTTATAAATCGATCGAGATCTCGACGACGACATATTATAGAACATTCGGGTTTTCGGCATTATATTTATATTATCGCGTTATTCGTGCATTGCTTAGTCTGAAAGCTGAAAGTCATTCCAATTATTCACTCTGTCAACAGGTCAATACATGGTCAATACATCCCCGATGGGTAATAATATAATAATATATATTCAAGATTTATTAATAATAATAATAATAATAATATATATTCATTGTGCTAGTACATTAAAAGTAATGTTTACACGCGTCATAAAAGCAGAACAATACATATAAATATAAAACACAGAGACTTGCTATAGCATAAAACATAAAACGTAAACTCTAAGAAATATTAAAATTTATAATTTAACGTCAATGTTCAGAAAATCTTTAATATTGTATAAGGGGTTTTCAGTTAAAAAAGCCTTTATTTTGTTTTTGAAAATCTTTCTATTTTCTGATCGAATGTGATCAGGCAACCTGTTATAAAACACTGGCCCCCAGTAGTTATGTGCAGCTTGCGATTTTTTAAGTCTAAGTTTCGCGCATACAAGATTATTGCTGTTACGTGTGTTGTACCTGTGGATGTCTGAATGGGCTACATAATTTAATTTATTTTTATGAACATACACCAAACATTCTAGTACGTACTGAGAAGGCGCTGTAAGAATTTTGAAAGATTGAAAAATGTAACGACAGTCTTCTCTGTATCCAGCACTAGCTACACTTCGGACACACCTTCTTTGCATCGCAAATATTCTCTTCATTGCAGTGGAGTGGCCCCACGTATATTTTTCGTTGAATGTTGGCAATCTAAATGCTAATTTCGGGAATACTTCAAAAACTCACCTACGTATTGTAACCGTTTAGTTACATTTACAAGAGCTGAAAACCCCACTTGCATTAAATCAAATTAAACCGAGAAAGAGCAGTGGAAATCACGGGTAGAAACTAACAAATTGACAGAAGGTGAAATAAAAGTCGCCAGGGGTGTTTTACCACCCCAACTTGCTATTTATCTACAAGACTCCCGTGATCGAAGACGGATTCAAGCCAGGAATTTTCAAAATTGTTCTTATATTGGTTTGACACCGGCGGCGGGACTCACGGACCAGCAAAATCATCACATAAAATGATTTTTTCTTTCAAAAAATTTCCCTAAAAAACGTATTGCTCTATAGCTAAACGATTTAAAGTCAAACAACTTCCAAAATACTATAATGTTGTGTTGTTTGTACCTAACAGAATATTATTTACAGATCGGTGGAGGAAATCGGCAGAGTATGCTACGTCTGTTATCCTTGATTATGTATATGTGGGTATCTAATATATTTGTTAGCGCATTTTCCTCAAAGTGAAAAATCGCTATTGGCTGCACTTTGTCGTCCGTCCGTCCGTCACACGTACTCCTTCTATATCACTGAACCGATTTGGGCGATATGGAGCTCATTTGAAAGGGCGTGGTCCAGGATACCGTGATATTTTTTGGTTTTGCGCATGCGCAGTGTCAAAAATTTGGATTAACGCATTGTCAATGCTAACTTTTTTTATTTATGAAGATATTTAAATGAAACTTTATATGTAAACACTACGTATAAGTAAAATTAACGTCGCTTTCAAAATGTTGTTTTACGGCAATGGCAACTTTCTTATTTATGAAAGCATTTAAATGAAATTTATACATAGGCTCTTGGAATACGACCAAACACCAATTTTAAAATTTGGTTTTGCGTATGGGCAATGGTAACTTTATTATTTATGAAAGCTGTTAAATGAAATGTCATATGTAGGTACTTTGAATGAAACTAAAATTACTGTTTATGTATGCTGTATGATGTATTTATGAATACATTCCTATTTACAAAAGGATTAAAAAAAGCCATATGTAGACACTTCGAATAAAAGTAAAACTAATGCTCATTTCAAAATTTGTTTGTATTTGTATACGCTCCACTATTTTTCATTAAACTGTATAGACTTCGACGATAGGCGGCTCATTTGAAAGAGAATGGGGTAAGGATCTCGCATTTTTTCCTGGTCCTAGCATTAATATTATTAGGAGGAAAATACGTTCTCGTCATTTATGTTTGCATAATGACTTTTTAAGCTTGTTTTTTTAGTCGTCATATCCCATTCAATGGTTGTCAGTCAGTCTACAGGAAAAAAATCAGTAGGTATACAATAAAAAAAAAGTACAAACAGACAAAGAAATTCGCATACCAAACCAACAATAATAAAAATAAATAAACAAGTTAAAGTCACACATTAAAAAGCAATAAGTGTACGCAGTCTATGGAGTAAAAACAATACGTTAAAAAATGATTTTTACAACATTTTTAAGCTTATCAAAATTTAAATGTTTTATAGCCAGTGGTAGTACATTATACAAATCTATGCGGGGGCTATTATTTATTATCGCATTAATTTCTTTCGAAATAAAAAAAAATTCAAAGCGCTCGAAAATTTGAAGGTAGCGCTTTTTTTTGCAAGTTTGTGACCTTCCCACTCCCTCACGTCACGCTCAAATCGTCAGATTATTGAATTACACACTTTTTCCCACGTAGTCAACCCGCTTTATTCGAGTAAATTTCAAAATCCCTTATTGAGCTCCCCTACTATTATTTACCTTCATAAAAATAGATCCCTTTATTCGGATTTATTACAAAAATTGCAATTTAAAAATTCCAACTTAAATTCCGACCTAAAGTTTAAAATTCCTCTGCAATTTCGACGTTTGGTAAGAATACACTTGATGTTTCGTTAAGGATTTTTGTGTTTAAGCCACAGTTCTTAAGGACAATTATGATACTATTCTACCGCTTGGCGCTTCCTAGTATAGGAAATGCTCCTCGAGCATCCCTTAAGAGAGACTTTACAATAATTTAATAATTGTCGTCAAAAATGCGAACATTGATCAGAAAGAGCAAAAACCGACCGACGTTGAATATGTGGCAGGAAATTTTAAATAAGTATCTTTCAAACTGGTTATAAAAACACAAACGATGATTTAGGACTAATCAGTGATTAAAAATGTTAGATGGTAAACACATAACCTAATAATCGAAGGTAGCTACATTTTTAATCACTGATTAAACATCGTTTGTGAAAGGGGGAATACATCTCTACATGTTGGTATTTTGAGTTTTACAAATCTATTCAAAACTGTCTTCAGGTGCGTATTTCAATCCCGTATTATAGCTTCATGAACGACCAGTTAGTCATTTAGGTAAAAGTCCCAGTGTATCTGTGTAGGTACCAAATTGTGTAAATACCTACACTTATTCATCCCTTCAAACTAAAATCAGTGAATCATATTTTTATTCGCTTCGCTGCTACAACGTATGAGTAGATAGTATATAGTAGTTTTACGCCAGTAGCAAATAATTACTAAGTATTACTTACGAAATTCACTCGAAGTAATTTTGTTTTCATTGATAAATCGAAAAACGTTTACTCATCAGTTGTTATCAGATACTCAAATTAGTTAAATTAACCTTTGCCATCGCTACTCACAAAATCTATAGTATGACGAGAGCAATTTATCTCAACTTCAGTGAGTAAGGACTTCTTAAAAAAACATTTCAGATATTGTAATGATAAATCGTAATCTCCTTTTCAGCGAATGAAGCTGTTTGTTTTTGTAATCTGTGCGGTATGATTGTTACATAGCGGCATGAAACAAATTTCCTAGGAATCAGGTGAATTATATAAATCCCCAAACTGGATCGAAAATCTGTCCCCAAGACTGTGCCATTTTTACTCATAGTACACCATAGTTTTCTAATGCATGCAGAATTACCCGTTTATACAAAATGTTGTTATCGGTAGCTTATCTGATTAACTGATGATGCCATTCAGAGATCTAAAACCTTTCCAAACAGTACAATCAACTTCTGGCAGTGCGAGTACCTGGAACAATTCGCGAATCATTTATGTTACTTTAATTTTTTGTTTCTCTATACTGATCGTTGTAGTGTTACAGATACAATAAATTTTGTACCAATCCATCTTGTACTAGGCACAATCTTAACTGCCACTTTCATTTTTCACACTGTTAGGTCTGAAATATACACCCACGTTTTGCCCAATGTTGTAGCCGAAAAATCTGAGGTGAATGCTACGGAATGGCAGAACATACACAAAGACGACTACATAACGATCTTTAAGCAAAAATGATCGATCACTAGTCAATTTCGTCTAATTAGCAAGCAATTACCATAAGAGTCTCATCAGGTGTTGAAATATGTAACCACCAACGGAACGAATATTTTTTACAGGTGTTATAAATGAATTAATTAGTTTTTATTACCTAACTAACATTCATATAGCTAGTAAATGTGTCATTAGTCATTATTTTACAAATTTTTTAGTTGGTTGGGCGCTCTGTTTCAAGCGTAGGTACTGCAAAACCTCCCAACTCTTCTCCTTTGAATGGCGGAACAAGATAAATTGTCATATTGCGACAATGACCTCGATAAATAAATCATTTTTTTAAAATACATCAGCCAACTCCCGCGACTGATTTCCTGATTCACTTCCGAATGAAAATTAACAAAGGTGCCGAGACGTATAAGGAATTTCTATTACTTCCACTGAAGTTAAAAACTCTTCATAAATAATTGATGAATCGTTATGCACGTGTAACGCGTAATACTAAGTGTATCACAACGTTGTAACTACTATTTGACATTTTTTCGAAAAAAGATGATAATAAAAACTTGCTGGTAACCTTGACTTCTGTGACAAATATAGTTTCACGTTGTAGATTTCATCAACTGATTCCAGCAGGCCTCACAATCTAAATTTTGTTGATCGAAAAGAAGATAATTAAAATTACCTATTGTGTCTCGGTGCGGTTTTTTTTTTTATTGTGTCGCTGCTACGATGTGGTATATGATGTTGTAAATCGAGAGTGACACCATTTTTTGTGCAGACCATTCATTGATATTATTTGCGATTAGCTATTTTTCACAGAAAATCGTACCTACTCATTATAAATTCTTGGTCGTGGAATTTTACTATAATGCTGATGGTACAATATAATTACATAGTGATCGAATCCTCGTGAAGATCCTTGAATAGGATGTATTGCAATAATGTGGTATTATTTAGTAATGTAGTCATTAACTCTAAAATGATGTACGGCTACTGCAAAATTCCGAACTATATTTAAAAACTGACACCACGGGAATTACTCTGATCTTTTCCGATTTTATCGTCCAAGTCAATAAAAGAAATGTGTGTTTTCTTGGTATTCCTTGGTAAAGAAAGAAGCGAATTTTCCGTCCACTTTATCGGATTACCTAATAGAAATGGATTGAATACATTATCGCCGCGGACATTTACTAGGGTTAAAATCGGAAAAGCCAAAAAAATCATTACGTGGTGTGAATGAAAATAACATTAAAAAAGCAATTTTTAATTGAGAATTTCTGATAATGTATGTGCGATGTTAGAAATGCAGGAATTTCCTATCATTTGTGCAATAGTTTTTCGGACAAGATGGACTAATCCCTGCATTATTGAATCCTAAAAACTCTAAATTTTGATTCTCAGTACAACCAAGTCTTAAATCGATTCTTATACCAATATGAACCTTTACAAACTATTAAGTATTTCTGGCGGGATTGACGGTCTTCAACTACAACACTTAAAGCATTTGTCAAAATTAAAAGGAGAATCAAGCACTCGTTCTCGAAGCTGAGAAAAATGGTCAATTCTTAAGATGAAAGTGTGACAGCCAAACGAGCAAGCTCTTCGGTACCAGAAAGGAACATCCAATTTCTGAGGTCAGTTTAGGTTTGCTATGAACGGAGGTTGCGAAGTCCGGATTTTACAACCCAAGCAGTCTTATACAAATTGATCTGTCCAATTTTCTGGCGCAATGACGATACCCGAACTAATTTTATCGCAGGATGTATGTCACGATCCAGGTGCTCCATTATGTTTTTTAATTTAGTTATACAGACAATATTCAAAATATTGAATCCGTTTACAAAGACTTGCAAAACTTAGGCATTGAAATAATTGGTTGTAGGTTAACCCCTCTAAGCGCACAGAGCGATTCAAAAAATTCAGCGTCATATTTGGCGATGGAAGTTTAGTTGTGAATTCGAAATAAATTGACAGGTCCATCTGACAAGTTTATTGAGGTTGGTCCACAATAAACACCTTTTTTTGAATCGTTCTTTACTAAAAAAGGCTGTACATAATATGCACATCGTTCTCATTAATCCATGCATTGTAGTCCTAAAAGGGTACGTTGTCTAATGAAACTATGAGAATGATCATTGGTTCTTCCAAATACCCATAAATCATATCAAAAAGTCCGCCAATCTATTGTATTTGATAAGACTGTTTATTTCATTTTCTATTTATCTATCTCAAATTAAAAAATGAAACCGCAGCAGGAAGAGCTTCGATAGTAGGATGTCTTGACGCATTATAGAAAAATTTGATAACGCAAATGAGTCAAAATTGAAGTCTTTAGGAAAGTCTAGATAGCCTTATCGTAGGAATTTGCCGTCGCGTGATATCAAGTGACGTGGCATCTTCGATGGACCAATTTATTATGCCTCCGTTACACCAATTTTACCAACAGTCCCGAATTTTATAAATCGCTCTTCATCACTTATTTTTTGACATCAGCCCACCACCCCCTTTTTCCTTCGACATGGATTGTGGGTACCAAACCAACATTGGTTACTGGTTGTTACTAGCCACAATTAAATTGTGGTTGATACTGGCCGAAGTGATTACATTTGATTGAAAATCGATTTAAAATTTCAAATTGGACTTGCCCAGAACTTACCTCCTTATCGAAGAAGTGACTTCTTTCAAAGTCCATTCCTTTCCATCTTTGCAAACCACACCTCATACGACAAGATGCGTACTAGGATGTGGGTATTAAATTGGTCCGCATGGATTTTTAACTGCGGTTGTATTATTTCAGTCTACGGAATTGTATACTTTCCAAGCTTGTATACCTACTTTTGTTTCTAAAATAGGTATAAACAAACAAAAATTGATGCAAGAAAAATGTCTGACTGATGATATTTAGCAAAGATCCGTTCCTTGTTTAATTTGGCTATTAGAAAATCGAGGCATTCTCAAAAGCTTTACCAGTATCTGTAATGAAACTTTTTTGCCAAAATTAAGTAACTCATAAAGAAGCTCTGTCTGTACTTCTTCCATGTTTATCAGGTAACCCAATTATCTTTCTCGTTTTAAAACCTAAATATTTACAGGCACAGACGTACAGAGCTTTCAGTGCGTGTGTGGATACTTCTTTAGGTTTGACATTTTTTTGGAATCATAAGCTACTAGGTTTTCATTTTATTAAACTTTTAAACCAACGCAACGTTTCAGATTTCTAGACAACACTGCAAGTGTCCCAGAGTGACACGATTCGATTTCAGAAGCTGAAAATTAAGCAATCTTAGCTGAAGTTTTTAATTCGTAGAAATAATTAGTTGTATAGTGATTCTGCGGCAATACCTAATCTTAAAAGCAGACAAATGAGTATTATTTTCGTATTTCCACTCGAATGCTAATAATGATCAAAATTTCTTAGTCTTGGACTTGTTAATTGATAGTAAGAAACATTCCCATTAACGACTTCGAGACCTAGTTTGCTGTCCAATTAGCAACTCTCATTTCGTTGATTGTACTGAATTATTCCCAAACGCAATAATGCTACTCAAAATTTCTGTATAAACCTTCCCTTTTATTCTGATTTTTACCTTCACGTAATTTTAAGTAACTGTGAATAAAAATAAAATGACAATTCCTCTTTTCACCGTCTACAAACATACTAATTGTCGTGAAAATTGCAACATCAAGAAAGCGTTGGAATTTATTGCTTCAATTTGGTCGAGACGTATAACTACTCAAAAGAAGTAATTGCTTAATTTGAAAAGGAAATACAAACGATGGACTTTCATTTTTGGTTTGTTTCTTTAATAATGCACGTTGACCCTGTCCTATTGGGAGGGATTCTAACCCTTCGTGACATCGATCTCAGTAGTTGTTAATGTTTATTTTATTTTTTTGCTTTGTGTCTTTTTTAATGTCTTAATTGATTTTTGAGCTGTTTTTATTTCCTTTTTGATTTGTTATTTATTTATTCTCTTTGGTAGTCTCGTTTTTGTAATACATATTATAAAATCTGTAACTATATTAATAATTCGTTTAATTTTACTATGTAAGTATATGCGGAAGTTCAGATGGTTTTGTAGTTTGTACAATATTATCACTTTGTTCGTTTACAGTCAAGTTTTGGTAAATGTAATTAAATAGCTGAGTCAGGAGGAGACGAAATTTATGGATCGACAACACAGGAATTACTCCGACATTTTGAGTGAAAATGTGAAATATCATACAAGTAACTTAAAACGCAATCTATTTAAACGAAACATTTTTTATGCTAAAATGAATAATAACAATGTACATCACCTGAAAGTAAGTGAAAATAACCTCCGTACAAGATAATCAATTAACGCCCATTACATAGGCTTTCTCCCTCATCACAACTTACAATTGGTATACTAAGCGCATGACCGCACAAGTATGGTTTGAAGTTTATACAACGGCACGTTTCATATTTTTGTATTCGAAATATAAACATAGAGGTAATACGAAAAGGTGTATTAATCGATACCGGTGCTACCCCTTACTCATTTATTTCTGGATAATTAAGAACTTTTGCGTTCCAAGAACACTGCAAATTGGTTCTTATCTCTCCGTTCGTCCGAGGCCTTAACTCTTCTGCAGTTTTCAAGATATTTAGTTCGTTCTTTTTGCATTCGGTAGCTTATAGCTCTGGCGCCTCAATCATGAAAAATCTTGACGATTAATGTGCGCGTGCGCAGATTGTGTAATGTCAACTTTATTATTTATAGAGATATTTTTTAAAATTTAATGACACGAAAATGCATATTGAAAACTGCGCAGTATCAAGTTCGAGGATCAGTGCTTTTGAATGTCAGCCGGATTAAAAGTCTGGTTACCGAATGCAAGTAGTCTGTCAAAAAATTCCCATACTGAAAATCATATGCGATTCTTCGTATCTTGTTTAAATACGGTAGGGTACATTTTAAGAGTCGCGAGAGGTCTCGGTTACGGTGGCTTCACCACTGGTAACAATAGGCAAAGCCAGTCGGTTTCTTAACTAATTCTCCTTCGGTTTGCTCAGCAAAATTAAGAGTAACAATGTCACGGTTTACTGCTTAATTGAACTATTGGTTCAAATATATAGAACAAGGAACATTAGTGTAAATTAGTTAACAAAGCTCGCTCTTTCAATCACTCTCCATCGTTGCTTCCTTTTACTTAAATCTTCATAATTCTATTAGCATGTTATCTCGTTCGATGTGGTTGAAAGCTTAACGAAAGTCGATTTTGAGTAAAATTTTTTCGACATTTTATGGGTTGCTACTCCAAGTTGGTGCGGATTCAGGTATTTTTGGATCTTTTTCACTTGATTTTGCACGTGCTGTGTGCCCAGGCGTAAAGTATTGCCAATTGCGATAGGATGTAATCCTCCATATTTCTTGGGAAAGGCGCATAGTGTTGCCCCGAAAAGTATTGGCAAATATTCTGAGACCACTTTACCAGTCAATGTTCTGCATCCACGGCCGATTTAGACGTGATGTCTTTAAGAAACTGGGGGTGTAAATCATCTATACCAGAGCTTGATCCAGCAGGGAATTAATGCCTTTTTAAACTTCGTGTTCGATTAGTGAGTAGCGAGATCCATCTGGAGGACAAAATATCGATCATATCGGTCGGTCTGTCTGCCTGTACTCTCATTTCCGGCTACATGGCTGAACCGATTGGAACCAAATTTGGTATCCACATTCTTAGACATAAAAAGAAATTTTGGGCAGAATCTCGCGTATGCAAAACAAAAATCTTACCAAAGATCAAAATAATGTAGCACGTCAATAAATCTTTGAAAATTGAAAGGTCTGACCAGCGTTTCGAAGACCAAAGTTCATATAAGGGAATTCAAATATTCCAAACGAGGTAATCACGGCAGTCTTCTCAATGTTTGAACATTTGAAGATTATAAACATATCCCTCGTCATATTTATTGTGTACGTATTACTGAAAACCAACATGAATAATTAATGAGATTAGCGTTGATAACTTATAACGTTATCTACTTATTCACAAAGATATCATTAACTACACATTAATTGTCAATAATCCTTTTCTTTGTACCAAATCTACCTGTACATACCCATTATGTTCTCCAAGGTATTTCTATTGTTTCCATAAACGTTTATCAGTTCAATAATTACTTATTGTAGGACAAATAATTGGGTTTAAAATTTGGTACGGAGATTATTTTAATGACTATACGGTGTTTTTAGCATCTGCATAAAGACCATAGGTACATAATAAAATAGTTCAATGGCGTTGAACTGTCATTCATCGCATTCTGGCACGGTTTTTTGGTCGAATAAAAAAAGTGTCAATGTATAATTTTTTAAAATCGGATTAGGGTATAAAATGCCCATACAAGTCTGAAGAGATTAACAACATTATTTTAAAGTCTTCGGATAGGTACCTACAGTGAGGATTTCTAAACCTAAAGTACTGTAGGGTATATTTCATAAACAAAAGATATGAAAAAATACTCAGTACCGTGTCTAGGGGGAACTAAAATGACAACTAACTCCTGCCAAATACCCAGGACTCAACTAAAAAAATTAAATAGCTAACCGCTACTTGTGATACGTGGAAAAGCGTATAAAAATGCTATTGAATGGTATTAACAGTTGCACAGGGTGTATCAATAATAGCAAATCCAATATTTTAAGTTTAACAAAAATACTACTTGTGATTCAATGTCAAAAAGTCAATAATAGGTACATACCGTGTGTTTTTGAATAGAAAAATTTCCCAGTTTTGCAAAACAAGTTCCTTCCGGCCCTAGAAACGGTTTTGAGTATTTGTTGATTTACCATCTATTGTTTGTGAAATATAGCCTATTTAAGTTTTTAAATTGTCACACTGTAAAAGAGCAAGGGTGTATTGTTTGATAGTAAAGAAATGGCAATAATGATTGATGACATTTGAACTTCATACCATCTACATTTCAAAGTGATTTCGTATAAGGGCGCTTTTAAATTGTAAAAGTGAACTTTTGTGGCAAAATAAACTGTAATTTGCACTATCCTGCAACGAGATCAGATGGGCTTCACAAAACAAAAACTGTTTTTTTCTTATACCCAAAAATACGTAAATACTGCGGTGCGTGTTAGTAATTTTTCCTGTTTACGGTTCGCCATAAAAAAATTACGTAAAGATTCGTGCATAATCAATAAACTAGATCCGATAAATTAAAAAAAAATAGTCACTCAACCTTCAAAATCATACGCAACTTTACGCGACTCTGTAATTATCTGATATACTATCAATAAAAATTATGCATTATGCATGATTGAATTTACTATGTAAATCTTCCATTGCGGCGATACCTGCATGAAACTCGTGTAATGAGCAAATGACGAATAGCAGTTTTCTTTAACCTTACCAGATATCGATTAATTAATTTTCATAGTAACGTAAAGAGAAATTAGTAATAATGCGTGAACGAAATTCCTTAAGTTAATTGCCTTAATGCTTGTACACTTGCCAGTTTTTAGAAAATTAATATCATGGGACTTGCTGAAAGAACCGATAAATTAATGAAGCAAAGCAAAATTACGAAACAATTGGAAAAGTGAAAGAATATTAATGTTGATATTATATCATCTCTTAGAGCTCTACTTGTCTCTTTGATGTAATAGTAAATTTGCGTTAAACTGTGTAAAATTGGCAAAACGAATCACTCTCCAAGAGGAAATTTTAGTAAGTTACCACCAAAAATGATTTTCTACGTGTGCACGTAATTTCCCCATGGAGCACATGCGTTGGGTGCATACTTAATTAGGGACCGGACGCACAATCAAAATACACATCGGTGGTGGAATTCCTGCAAAATTCTGGAAAAAATTGCACCGAACTGAAATAAGAGGAATTATAATCGTGTAATTACAAAGCGCCGAGCAGGGAACGGCGATCGTATAAAAACAGCGTCGCGCATTACTAAGCTTAGTTTTATCTCGCACAGTACGCGATTAACATCACATTTGGTGACAGTAGCAGGTGCAACAATCGTTCGTGTAAATAACAAGAAATTAGTTACATGATTGATTTAAATTGGCTAAAGTAGAAATCGCGACCATAGTCAGTTGTGCGGGAAAAATTTTACGTAACCATTCATACATAAATCAAGTTTTTTTGCATTTTTTTGTGGTCGTTGAATTTCATTTTTGAGCTACTTGAGGACTATTCGGTAACAATGGGCCCGAGTATCGCAATACTGGCGCTAGTCTCCATTTGCCAACTAGTAAAGGGCGCTGCGGTTGGTGGTAACTCTGCTTTGGTAAGTTTGCTAGATTAGTAGGTAATTCAAAAGTAGGCTTGTTTCCAACTTTATTTGCTTGTTGATAATGAAGATAACGCAAAATCGTGACTAAGCTAGGTGTACGGAACTGTTGTAACGATAGTACCTAAATTTTTATCAAGAAGGCCGAAGGACGCCTGAAACTGACGCGGCGCCTTTAAATGACGTCATTATTGGAACTACCTGTTGGCCATGAATGCATCATTTTCCGATTACTAATTAGACTTTCGTGATTGTTTTAGTTATTGATTCCAAAATTTATATGGATTTTTACGGTAGAATGAATTGGCTTCATATAATTTTCGTGTTCATCATATAGCAATGTATTGTCAATGTAATGAAAGTCCTTGGCTAAAACCTCGTGTAAGGCCGTCACATTTATTATGTTACAAATTAATAATTATTGTTGAAAATGTTTGGTTTTTAATGTTTAGCTTCCTTCCGTTAACAAATGAATGTGCTATTGGTTTGGTTTCTAAACATAATTTATGGTTGGAGATTTTTGGCTTTACCCATTTATAACGATATTTCCAGGCAGTGTACGAAATTCTCACGACTAGAATGCTCCATATTCATGAATGATCCCAAAAACGTCATGTTTAACCTATTCACGTATGTAATTTCTGGAAAGGTGAGACAAAATATGATTGTTTTGCAATGTCTCTGTTGCTACTCCACTACCTATAGATAAAAGTCGAAAGTTCCCATCTGATTCTCGATCCCATCACCGACTATCACCGTTGTTCATCTCAATAACAAAATTAGACGTGATTGTTGATGGTTTAAACTATACCCATGTCACGTACGTGTGTATCGCGGTACAATTGCAAAACGATTAGAAAAAAGGGAAAACTGTGTCTTCCATCTCGTGTTTATATTTGGATGACACTAACTGAACTGAATCTTAATTATTTTTTTTTACAAACTGTTTAAGTTAACAATACATTCCGGCACTTGTGTTACTGCCATCTTCCAAGGTCATGGTGCAAATTTGCATTTTATAAACTAAAACGTTAACGGAATAATAACGTTTTAAAAATTTTTATACAGTCAGTGACCAGGGGTAATAAATAGATTCACTACCATGTTCTACACAAATAGCATTTTAATCTGGGGGAAAATCGACGGCTAGCGTGTTCTTGCATAGAGTCCTTTAACTTGGATGTCGACATTTAAATCGCTGTTAGCTCTGCATATATTATTCAGGATGTTCCCGAAGCAAGGCTAGCCAAAGGTCACCTGATTAATATTGTCCATGCACACGCTACCGAAGTAAAGGGGAGCATTTTAATTCTTTATATAAATAAATGTGCCGCACGTTATTGTTCTTTTAGCCGGAAATGAGCGTTTTGTGAAAATGTCATTGGATTTACGAGTTCCTAGTGATTCAACCTGTCAATTTAAGTAGAGTTTGCGGTTAGTGTCTCATTAAAAGGAGTTATTAGCATATTCGACAAAAACGTGCCTTTACACTTATGAGTAAGAGATCATTGTATCATTAGTTATCGATCACTGAGTCATAACGGCTGGAGGTTGGCGAGTAGCACTCTCAGGTCAACAAATACACTCATGCCATATGATTTTGCATGAAAATATTTCCGCAAACTTATTTGCATCCGTTTTTAGAGTGGGTGGTTGCTCTTGCGGTTCATTCAATTAATATTAATATCGCCGAAATTTATTCTGAGAATTTTTGTCATTTTGTTCTGAATAAAATGTAACCAGTCTACTGCACTTTCAAACGTGGCGATAGAGGGAGTGGTAGAGTAAAAGGGTATTCACCCACAAAATCGGCACGCTTCTGAAATTTGTAAATTTGTTGTGATTAATACATTGTTATTACAATCACGTGGATTAGAAATCCTTTGCACATGCAGCTGGTGCAAACGATCTGTGAAAATTTTTCTTTGTCACCCGTCGCTATTTTCTGCTCTGATTATTAATAAACATGGCCGGCATTTTCTAAAAATATTCAAAAGACACACTTCCTATTCTTCACCTCAAGCCAACACTTCCGCTTTTATATAAATTTTCGCGTTATTTTAATTTTAATGAAATACGGAAAATTCAAGGTTCAAATTTAAATACTCTCTGAATTTTGATTACAGTAATCCCGCTGATACCTAATTAACAAACCTGAATTATTGCAATAATCCTTGACCGCCGACCAACAGTTTATGAGTAATGAAAATACAGATTTATTCATTCAAAATTCAAAGAAATCTAATTTACTAATATAGTAAATAGTGGGTGTACTCATTCAGGTTGATTCACAAGATTGCAGTTTAAATGACTAATATAATACCTATATGATTACGTACCACTTTCCAAACAATAACACAGAAAAATTGTACTTTCCCTTTCTTTCGTCGCTAGTCGCTAATTTAATAAATTTGTTATAGTTCTACCTATCACAATATGGATATTTGGGAGCGAATACTAGAAACATATTCAATTCCAGTAACTTAATTGATGGACGGGTATTAAACAACGCTGTAGCCGACTTTCAGAGTTTTGCCGGTTTGGAAGTCACAGGTAATAAAAATAGTCACTCTTTGTTTATAATTATCAATAATTCTATAAATGTGGGTGAAGGTGACGCCGTCACACAAATTATAATATTTATCTTTGAACAGGTGAATTAAATGATGAAACCCTGCAAACGATGTCACTGCCCAGATGTGGTGTTAAAGATAAAGTAGGCTCGGGAAGCGACTCAAGATCAAAGAGATACGCATTGCAGGGTAAGTTTAATTAAGTTTAATTGCAACTCATAAATGCTTGTAATTGTCAGTTGCTGGATGTACGCTCCATTGCTCATGAATAGAAAGTCTTCTATTCAAGTTCAATGTGTTTTGCTAACCAAGCACAATGCGTTACTGACTAAACTCGGTCATTTGCGCCCATATAAATTTATAACTGATTTTTGCAGGGAGTAGATGGAAGGTTAAAAATCTCACGTATAGAATAGCGAAGTACCCAAGAAAGTTAGCGAAGAAGGATGTCGATGTCGAAATAGCTCGCGCTTTTGCTGTTTGGACTGAATACACCGATCTAACATTTAAACCCTCCAAAGGACAAGTACATATCGAAATCCGTTTCGAAAGCGGAGAACACGGTGATGGGGACCCATTCGATGGACCCGGCGGTACCTTAGCTCACGCATACTTTCCGGTAAGTTAAATTATTGGCAGCATACCGAGAAACTTACCTCAACACTGTAGGTATTCGGAGGTGATGCCCATTTCGATGCGTCCGAAAACTGGTCGATAGGCTCTTACCGTGGTACTAACCTATTCCAAGTAGCCGCACACGAATTCGGCCATTCCCTGGGCTTGAGCCACTCCGATGTACGATCCGCACTCATGGCACCATTTTATCGTGGCTACGACCCCACGTTCGATCTCGACATGGACGACATTCAGGGCATTCAGGCTTTGTACGGGAAAAAAACTCGCCGCAATGGAGTTGGCGATGACGACAACCACGAAGAGGGATCCGATCGCGACGAAGGCAGAAAAACAATTCCTCCCCCATCGTACCCTCCTGTGCCGGGCGACAGTGGCTTCTGCAGCGATTCTAAATTTGACGCAATATTCAATTCTGCAGACGGACACACTTACGTTTTCAAGGGATCAAAATATTGGTTACTGACCGAGAGTGCCGTGGCTCCTGGGTACCCAAAGGAAATTTCTAGCGCATGGCCAGGCTTATCATCCGATATCGACGCTGCATTTACCTACAAGAATGGAAAGACGTACTTCTTCAAAGGAAAGCACTACTGGAGGTACGTCGGCACAAATATGGAACCTGGGTATCCCAAGCTGATATCCGACGGTTTCTCCGGCATCCCGGATGATATTGATGCCGCAATGGTATGGAGCGGCAATGGCAAAATTTACTTCTTCAAAGGTATAAATCAGTCAGCTTTAGTGATGTGTACTGATCATCTACGTTTTCAGGTGCTAAGTTCTGGAGGTTCGACCCATCCCAGCGACCACCGGTTAAACGAACGTACCCAAAACCGATCGAAAACTGGGAGGGTATCCCTAACAACTTAGATGCCGCTTTCCAATACACGAACGGCTACACATACTTCTTCAAAGATAACGCATACTATAGGTTTAATGATAGACAGTTTGCGGTAGAGCAAGCAAATCCCGCATTTCCACGATCCACCGCTTATTGGTGGTTCGGCTGTAAATCGGCACCGGGCGGCACAATAGGTAACAGAAACACACGAGGATGGTTGCTTGATGAGGGGAGCGAATATGATTCTCAGAGCAATTCAAATGCAGGATACGATGCTGTCGACTCAGGTAGGCAACTTTGCTTTGAGTGTAGGTAGTGCAATAATATGCAATATTCTTCAAAAATAAAATTGCATATTTTTGCACAACTCTAACAACGTACAATACTAATTTTTGCTCTAGCAGTTTGATGCAGTGTGTAAATTTCTTGACAGTTACCCTTGTTCAATTTTGGTGCAAATTTATACACTGTATCACAAAAAGTAATAAAATTAACAGATAGTAAACTAATTCGCTCTTCTCAGCAAGTATGTATATCGATTATTTATCAGCACATAATACGTACTTGTGGTGTTGGGCACAGAACTTAGACTAACATGTAGAGAAATCATCTCGTCTAATACTCATGCACTAATCATAGCACATAGCGCTAAACACCAAATTGTGTTTAGTGTATTGTAGTACGCTGCACGCTCTCGCGGGATAACAGCACTATCCGTGATGCACGCTGCCACGATTTTTTAGTTGTATTAGCCTGTAGTAGTTGGTCTCCCATAGGGAGGTTCCTAGGTTGGCACCTTCAATGTAGTAGCATGTTTTGTTTTTCTTGCACGTTTGTTGATTTTTCACGAACATACATATTATAGCACATGCAATTTTACGATAGCTCTACGTAGATGGTTTATTAATATTAGCCGCGGCTACATTCCAGAGCCCGTCCACCACGGACCTGTCACCCACTGACGGCTTGCAGCGCTAATACACACTTCATAAGTATGTTTATAATTTAACTTTTTCGAAATACCAAATACAAACTTTTAAATTTATCGTGCGCCGGATTACACCAATTAATTTCGCTTCTTTTCTAAATTATATTTTGCTTTTTCATGTTCATACCATCTCCATCGGCATTAATCTAATTGGTGGTATTTTCTCTTAGGTGATGATCAAGTACCCGGTATAGAAGAAGACGGAAATAAAGATAATGGAAGTAGACACCTAGGGGCATCGTTACTAGTATTAATTCTTTCACTAACGGCGAGATATTTCATTTCGTAGTCTTTATGGTGTATTGCCAGTGATATATTTTTTTTACTTCCGTCGAATAAAATCGTTTTATAAACGATTTTTATACGTGTATTAAAGTTGACTGACCTTTTTAATGTAAGTGTGATGTTAAGGACAGCGTAGTTTTAGGTGTAAGTGTTGAAAACTTTATATAGACTCCGCCATTCAAGACAATGTTTTTCGTTCATCGATTTTGTTGATTTTGCAAGTTACTTAATATGTGATGTTCATCTTTTACAAAATATCATTAATTTATATATCTATTTGAACTGTTATTAGTTCGTCTTTCGCAGCATGATAAAGATAATATCACGAAATGTACAGTAGTTAAATAAATTTAATTATTTTTACCAAAAAAGTGTGTTTTTTCGTAGTGTACCTATCTTCTAAGCACTATAAGTTCTAATTTGGGCATTAAATGCAAGATATTTCTACAGAATAAAGTTGTTGGTCTGTGATATTTCCTAAAATTCTGCGCGCGGGGACTCACGCTTCTGTTTACAACCATCTTCCATTATCACACACATCAATCATAAAGAATTTCGTGAATTAATTTAAATATGTATCTATGACTATCGCTGATTAGTTCTATGTCTACGTTATAATTAAAAAATTCGCCGTTAATAGTTATTTGTACAACTAGTTTTGAAAGTGATACTTTTTCATGAATTTGCAGTTTGATTAATGATCCCGAGTTAATGAAGCATATTCATGGAAAAAAGACACTTTCAACACGTGTTGTACACGAAATTTTTTTGCATAGTGATCCATTATTACCCACAATTGAATAATTTTATTGATATTCGCGATTAACCACTTTCCATACGATTTTTCGTTAAAAAAAGTCCGATAATTTCATCAGTATGTAAAAAAATATAAATAAGTAGGTAGGTATAACACCTTTCCTACGAAATTAAATTACATTTCAAATTAGATACCGTTTGTAGATTTATGTGTACAGTGTACCTAATTAATCGTCCCTATTTTTACGCTACATATTTCAAGTGTAGCATAGGATTTGCCAGAACCATCAACAATCTTACTAATTTGGTGGAGATGTGTTATTTTTAAACATCTTGATCCTCTGTGCGGTTTTCTTAGTTAACAATGTACATGATGAGCGCTAATTATAATGGCATGTGTATTCCAAATTTAGACTGGTATGTAGGAGACGATATCTTATGAATTCGTAAACTATGATAAGCAAGATGTCTCACGAGTCACGTCACCATTCTACAAGATAACTCTATGCACCATTCTTAATTTTTCACTCAACGGTATGATCTAATTCTAATCATACTGTATTTTTATCAAGAATTTCTGGGGCTCCTGATTTTTTCCAAATTCGAATCTAAGATTGATTAGTACAATTTTATAATGCAATTATGCATAAAAATCTCATGGGTGTTTTTTTTAATTTATAACTATAACTTTCTTACTAATTCATTTAAGTTTTTTCCATTAGAAAATTTGTATTTGTTATTATTAAAAGCTCACAGTTTTAAGTTAAATGCAATGTACACTGCCTTTTGCAGTATTAAAAAAAAGTCACACATTCTGCGTAAACCTGGTTCCAAAGGTGTCATGGGGGGTCCCTACAGGTTTTCAAGGACTTCTGCAGGGGTGGACTGGGTACTTACGGGCCAGGTGGAATTGCATAGGTTACGGGCCAATTTTTTTGCTTCATTTTAAAGTATTCCTTTCTCGAAAATCAATTAGAATATAGTTTTTTTTAAATTGCAACTGATAAGAGAAACGTGTTAATAATTTATTAATAGTGCAAGAAACTAAATACAGCACATACTTATAATAGGGCTAGGATTTTAATGACGTTAAAAATCAGCGAAAATGCAAAATAAATAATGCAATTATAATAATAACTTAATAATTTCGCAAAAATGGCATAAAAATGTAAAGAGATGACATTTTAAATAGCATAAATTTATTGATGAAACTGAATAAGACCACAAAATTATGTTAAGAAGGGTAGTGCGATTAGGTAAGATAAGACAGGAATTTCAGTGGTGGTTCATTTCCACCCTCGGCCAGTCGTAGAAACTAGGTATGTAAGGTACTGACCCACTTACCGCATCCCAAGTGGGCATTCGTTTGTGGATGACTTAAGCACGTTCCAAGAAAACGTTACCTATGCATTTAGCTTACAATGGAGGTTTCATTTCTAAACAAGTAAAAATACCCGGAACTACCGAGAAAAGAAAAATTTTGCATTAAGTTTTAGAAATATAAGACTGCATGAAAAATAAAACTTTAATAAAGGTTTATAAGTTCGCCAAGAGAAATACCGTAAAATATCAAAAAAAATTCCGCTATTCCCGAAAAATGCAAAAAATTCAAAGTAAACACACAAAAATGCTAAAAATACCGTAAAAATTAGCAAAAAATGACCCATTGCTCAAAAAAGACAAAGAATGCAAAAAAATGCACCAGCAAGTTGCTGTCCAATATTTGATTCAATTTATCCTGAAACACGTTTATATATGACAGAGCAATGTCTCAGACTTTCAGAAAAAAAGATACAAAATCATCAAAATTCTAGCCCTACTTATAAATTTCCAACGGGCCATTATGACCTACAGGCCAGGTGGCAATCGCCACCTGCCCCCACGGGCCAGTCCGTCCCTGGACCTCTGCATCAGAAAACGAGATTGTAAGGATGTAAAATCTACAGGATGAGAATGGAGGGAAGGGGAAGATGTTGATCCAGCACTCCCGCTTCGATTTCATCATAATATTAGTGTTATATACAGCTAATAAGGTCTATTCATAATTATTTGCAGGTATTCCTAATTTTCATACCTACCTACCCCCCAAACATATCAGTTTAATGCGCTTATTGATTCTTTATTTTTATAATGTGTGTACCACGTTCTAATTAAGAATTATTTGAATTTAATTATTAACTCATTGTACAAATAGACATTGACTTTTTGCTTTATTTTCATTGTAAACCAAATAGATACCTAATTCATTCTCGCAAGAATTCGTATCGACAAACTACGTTCCCGGAGTGTGGAAATAATACACTAAATATTGATTTTGTGTTCCCAAACGTCAAATCAAGCATTTGGGATTTATATAAAAATTGAAAGCCCATTGACCACCTTTTGCCCAAAATTTCCCTTTAATTTCATATTTAACAATTAGTTTGATAACTTATGGTACGAAAACATTAAATCAAATCTAACGTCTAACACTGCCTCCGAATTATAAGCACGACGGGCTTTATTTGAAAGGGATTTTAATCCTCTTTTTAGTTTCTTGAATTTGGTGCAATTATAACTGAGAAAATTAATTTTGAAGATGTAAACTGTTGATGTCTTCCTCCCAAAACTCTACGTAAAATGAAGAAATATTTATTTAGTATAGGTATTTACTTTTCAATTGATTTTATAATAATTAAATTAAGTGTTCAAAATAAAAATACACTAAATAATAAATGTGACATTTCTTCTTCATTCTAGGTATAGTTTTGTGTGTACGTTATCAAAATGTTGAATGTTTATAATTAATAGTCAGTTACTATTGCACATACTTAATTAACAAAACTGCATATTGCTGTACAAAGAACTAAAATTTCTTTCAAACAACGTACCTACTATATGCAACATGCAAGCCCCTTTACAATTTCAAATGGTCGAGGACGTGCTTATAATTCACTGAAGGCTAATAATTGCAGTTTCCCCTAACAAAAAAGGGAAATTCATATCATTCTTATGTAAAGTTCATTAGGTGTTTCAGGAAATTGATCGTGTTAAACATGCATGTACCGCTTTTCCATAGAGCATTCTGTAAAATTTTCGTAATTTCTTTGACTGTGAGTACTCTTTTGCTATTGGTTACACCTTTGATGTGTAAATACTTTGGTCGTTTGCACATTTAATTGTAATCTGACTTGATGAATAATAATGATGATTATTGGTACAGTCGTTGTCGTGGATGTTCAGCTATTGTAACGGGAGCTCTAAATTTGCATTTAAATTGTATTCGAATTTTCGTTGTGAAATTAGCTATTTTGGAACTTCTAAGAGTACAACCATTCGAGCATGGTATATCATAGAAAGTATAAAAAATGTAGTGACTTGAATTGGTTTTCCACATAAATGGTACACGTACGACAACTTACCAACCTCGAAGCTATGGAAAACCCTACGAGAAACTAATATCAAGCAGGATACAATTAAAGCCGTACAAGAGTTCTATAAGGATTTATGTATTACAATCAAATTAGGTGAAAAAATCTCAAAGGGATTCCCGGCGTCAAAAGGATTCAGGCAAGGGTGGTGCATCTCATCGACACTATTCAAAACATATATTGGCAAAGTACTTAAGTACTCCAAAACTGAAAAACGGCATGGAGGAGAATGGTGACTTATTCACAAACTACAGTTTGCAGAGGTCCAAGTGATCATAGTGCAAGAAACGAAGGACCTGGAACATTAGCCCCGAAAAATAAAAGAGGACTACGAGAAAGGGGGTTTACAGATGAGCATGGATAAAACAAGAGACCTATGCGTTTGAAACTCAATGGACAAGAACTTAGTTCCCGAAGGCGGCTAAGAAATTAAAGTATGTGGAAAGTACAAATATCTGGGGGTTGCAATTACTGCAATTGTGGGAGATAACTAAGAAACAAGACAGAGAATAGGGAAAGAACGAAGAGCAATAAAGAGATTCGGAAAAGACAACTGATATGATTTGATTATGTGAAAAGGATGCCGGAGAAGCGATTGCCTAAACGAAGAGAAAGAAAAAAGGACGGCTCAGACCATTATGGAAAGGAGCCATTAAGAAATGCATGAACGAAAGACACCTGTCGGAAGAGCAATGCTATAATAGAGAATAGAGCCGAATGGAATGGAAATCGGAGAATTATAGTAATTTTAGTAAGAGCCATTGTTAAATCTGCTGTATAAATTGCCATAAACCTGAAAAAGGGTTGTTTGGTAATCGTAAAATCATCTTAATTATGGCGCATTAGAAAAAATCAATAAGGAGCATTAAGGTGCAAATTTTTAAGTAGTGAAGCTTTCTCCTAATTGTGATAATCTAACCAAGTGTTTTCAATTTTTTGGTCCAACTCGTCAAACTCCAAGTTGTGTTAATGAAATTTTGCACATTCACAGAAGTTTCGCGTTACCGTCGGCAAGATTCGAATGTGCGCGATCCTTCACCTACCTTTCCTAATTCATTATCACTAAAGGAGGATTTTATCCAACCCAATTCTGTATCAAAACTGTCACCTGCAAAAGGGTTGTCCCTATATGAGGTACCATTTTTTAAACTTACGTAAAATTAAACGTTTGAATGAGTGAATCGCTCTCTAATGAATTAAGAAAGTTTTAAAGGACCTTAGGATACATTCGAAAATGTTTCATCGGAGGAAAGTGGTTTTATATTTTGTGTCAGAAACAATATAAATAGGGGAGATAAGTTTTAGGGCTCTTTAGGTAGCAGCCCGTGTTAACATACTGTGGGAGGAATGGCATCCCTTTAGTACCTCGGACTTTCCTTCTCAGTAGGTGCCCTTTGAATTTTTGGGACAGTGAAGCATGGGTCATTCATACTTCATAGGTGAGCTGCTTTTCGTTGATTTTATTTGGCTTTGAATCATATTGTTAAACATTGCACATCCGCAGGGTAGGTTATAATAATTAAAAGCGCACCTGTCTCATAAATCGGGCATAACGATTTGCGGTAAAACTGAACAGAGAAAGAGAATGAGAACGGGTATAGAAAAGGGTCTAAGAAACCCCAAAAAACAAATATTGCACCAAGGAATGACTAACGTTGTCATTTTGTCAAAAAGCTCGTGGATTGCAGGTCTCCTTTACCAGGTGCATTTTGCATATTCGGAAAAAATTTCCGAAGATTAAAAAATATGGCGGAAATTTTTTTGATATAATCAAACGTACAGCAATATAGATGTTAGTTAGTAATTTTTAAACTATGAGGCTCATTCTCCTTTTTGTAGCATTGACCCTGGAGTGGCCGAGTATCGGCCGTAAACAATTTGACCCTTTAATTTTGACACCCTGTAGACTTTCTTATTCATATGTAATTCCTAAACCGCTCTAACTCTTAAAATCTCTAAACAAAATTCAAAAAAATTTCACACTTCTAATACGAATTTTTTAGGATTCTACAAAATTTAAAGCTCTTTAATAAAGCCCTTGTTCTTGTTCTTAATACAACACGTGTTTCTTTTCCCATATTCACATATGCAATCATTATCTAAAAACCAATAAAACCGTCACCTTAAAGTAGGCTTAGAGGGTAATTCAATCATGCGTGTTGATCACGACGGCGAAGGGTGTCGATATTAATTAGTATTTCGACTACGAATTCCACAGGGGAGATTTGGGGCAGTATTGTTTTGTGCTTTGCTAAGTGCACCCGTTTATTTTGGATCAATCTATATTACTAGGGTGATTGCCTCTGCTTGCATAATTATTGTATGAATGCAGGTAATTAGGCTATATGTTCATAAAAGGGTAATTCGTACCCTCCCTTAGAAATGTTATGCATATTATATTATATATTGGTCATACGTTCTCTCCAACATTACTCTAACCATTGTCCGACGAGAATTGTTTTAAAAAAAATTGGGGGAGAAATATAAAATAGCCCCGATTTCCCCATAAATTTAGATCTGAATAATTTACAGTTTTATCGATTAAAATATTACGAAACCCTTTATGGAAAGAAGACTACATACATTCAAATGTATATTCCATTAAAGAACATTGAAAAGCTTTTGGGAGAGCATAATGACACAATTTTTAATCAAGATTTAATCAAAGAACCGTTCAATGAAGTTGCAGGGTTTGATCTTCCAAGTAAAATGTGGGTCAAATTAAATCGTGTAAGAACAGGACATGGAAGATGCAATTACATACTACACTACACAAATGGAACCCAGAACACAATCTAGGCCAAGAAATAATTCAACATCTAGTTGAGGAATGCGCAAATTGAAAGTTTAATCCCTGTTTTGAAGCAAATCATCACATTCCTCCTGAAGCACTAGAATGGTTAAAACTGGTTAAACCTTATAAAATTGAATTTGTCTTGGTAAGATTTTCTTATATTTAATTTGAAGTGTAAATATTCATACGATTCGTATTTAACAATATAAAGAAAATCCGTACATGATCAACGTGTTTATTCCTCTGACCACCCAGCACCCCGACTAATACCAATACCATTGAATATTATTCAATGCTAATAGGTACACACTGAGGGCGGGCTCCTTATAGTCTCTTCACTCAGACAACATAAATTTAAGGATTGGTCTAAAGTTTAGGAATAGATCAGAATGAATTCAGTGCTTAGGGGAAGAGTATGTACTGCTTCACCTCGCAGGTCGCACATTTCAACATAATTCCCGAACAGAAAAATCACCATTTTTGTTATCGGAGGGGTTAAAAGGATGGATATTTCAGGTGTACCTTCACAGCCATCATACTATAGGTCATAATTGGCACACAGCTTCTTCAGCGGTTTTTGAATATGTATTTCTAAACAAAGCTGACGTATATTTGTATGGTCACAGTACAAGTTTGTTCCTCCAATAGCACAAAATTCTTTCTTTCAAATTTAATACAAAGATTTGTAGTATTGAAATTGATTTTACCAATTACCGGAGTATACAAAAGATGGCGTATATATCACAGGAATATAGGAGATCCTATCCTAATCCCTAGGCGTGAGAAAGTATACGTACAAGTGATTGATTTGTTGCCTAAGTTTCTGTTATTATAAAGCCACGTGTCGTGATACCTGTTCTCAACTGGCTAGGAATTTATCCAAAAACAAGTTATACTTATAATAATAAAGCGTTGGGCCTTGCCCAAGGAAAAATTGTGTATAATTTCACAGCGCCTGACCTGCTTAATTTTCTTTGTTGTGATATAAAAAAGCAGTTCAGTCAAATATTGGTTAAAACTAATTTCTTGTATGTTTTATGCAATATGTATCAAATTACTCAGGTACATCGACTCTTGCTGAAATAACGGATGTGGAAGTTAAATCCAGAACTCGTTTTAGAATTGCACCCACACCTTACGTTTATGTACTTTCCTGCAAAGAAGGATTCCGACGAAGCAGCGTGTCTCATAACATAAGTATAATAACTGGATGTTCACGCATACCTACACGTTTACTTGTTTTACAAACTTTCAAAACATCTACAAAGGATGGAAAAATATCGGTAATGATTTTAAATTACTTGAGACGCCAACGCCAGTAAATAGCAATTACTTTAATTAGCTTAACAATTTGAAAGTCAATCCTACGATTATGTGTATGGGTTTTGTGGTTACAGTTTTGTTTAATTTTAAACATCGTTACCTTGAAATCTTTTTTCTACAATTATAATTTACATACCTAATTGAACTAGGATCGTAAGGAGTGAACTGGATTAGTCTGCACCTTACGGAAGTATTGATCCTGCATATACTTAAATAAATTGGTAAAAAATTAACAACACCCTCGATCGTTATTCCACTACACCATGGAAACGTACAATTTTGTAGTTTAATCTAATTTACCAAAATCAGGAAGCAAGTAATTGATAAAATTGTCGCAAGCTTGAGGAAACGTGGTTACGATCTGCTCTAAAAAACTGCGGGGGGGTTAGAACGTCAGAGCCTCTCCTGAAGGGTTTCAATTTTACCGTAACCTATTCGAGTGGTTTAATTAGATTTAACAAGACAAATACCTGCAGAAAACCAGTTGTTCATCTGTGTATTAAAATTTAAATCGGTAGTGGAGGTACGATTGAACGAACGAATGAAAGCGCAGGCGTGCGTGTATGTTAGTTTTTAAAATTTGTGCAAAAGTGAATAGCACGAAAGTGAAGAGACGTTTTAAGTTACTGTCTACTTGTTTCTGAACCAAGCAAGATGGATAATAGCAACGATATAGAAACACTGATGGGATATTTAGGTATGTTTCACTTTTATTCAATAAAGTATAAATGAAAACGATTTGAGAGCATCAACGGTTCTCACAAATTTTTTTTTAAGCGTTCGTATTTTGAAAGTACTTTTATGGTGCAAATATTAATGTGAAGGTAATACCGTTAAACACTTCATTAGATTATAAAAGTGTAATAAAATCGAATTTACCATCGTAATAAATTGTTCGTTTGGCAGTTAACATTTAAACTAAGATTAACATCTCGCGCGCTACTAATATAGATTGGACGATAGAATTTCGATTAATTTTTTATGCCGGGAACGCTGCACCCTCATCGTAGTTTGACGTGGAATAACCTCGCAGCAGGGAAGAAGCATCTATTAAAAACCTTATCCGAATTGTGTATTTAAACGTTTCGGATCACTTAGTATTGTACTTAGGTATATTTACTACCCTTAGGTACCACCCAAAGTCGTTGAACTCAAGTGCTCTTTTCAGTGAAATATGGTCAGAGAGGATAACGGCATTTAAGGCTTTTGAAATTGGTCAATATATAGTCGTTGACTCAGAAGGAACAGGTTAATAAATATACGTTTTATGCTAGTGTTACCAAATGAAGATTCTTATTAATCAGGACTGTCCAGTATATAGGCATTTTATTTAGTCTTTATTGCATGTTTTCGTTTTCGCTCAGTCGCATTAAAATTCTTGTATTTAGGTACTTCACTGATTTTAGTGTGATAATATGTTTTCAAATTTTTAAAGAAATTTTTTGTTGCTTAATACAACATACTCAGTTTCAAATTTAATACCTATACCCACTCACAGAAGCGTCATTTTAGTCAAAGTTGTTTTCCAAAGAAACCTTCGAATTCCAATTTAAAGTTCGAATCATGGCTAAAGGCTCTCAGAGTCAAACCATTTTTTAAAGATAGATACCTGTTCCACTTCGTATAATAATGATGATCTAAGCAGGCCTGTAGCTAGACGTTAATTTCAGAGGGGGCAACTCAAATTTCAGAGGGGGCAAAATTATTTAATAATTTAAAAGCAGGTGACGATAAAAATCCCTTAACAAAAAAAAACAACTAAGAAGGTATATTTGAAATGCAAAAATAAAATCAATGCGTTTACATATACATTAATACATATAAAAGACAAAAAAAGGTTAATAACATGACGAATAAGATAATATACAAAACACTAATATAATTGCAATTTTCTATTTTTTCTGTTATTAAATTTGTTTAAGAACACATCCAAGTTTATATTATTTGCACGTTTGCTTTCAAACGCTAAATATGTTAGGTTGGCCATTCGACTATGGGACATTGAGTACCTTTGTGGTCTATTTAATCGGGTTAAGGTCGAAAATGAAGACTCACACATAGCTGTGCTACAGCCAAATACAGCCACAGTTGCATACAATTGGTAAGATTCTTTAAAGGCATCACGTTGATTGTAAAGAACTTTAAGAATGTTCCGTTCCTCAACCTCCTTACTTTCTAGATATAAATATAACTAAATATAAATACACACAATTTAATTTTTTTTGAGCGATTTAGGTACTTAATTTCTTATTTTTTAAAGATCCAACCAATTTTTCTAGAGTGGGCAACATTTCTTATCAGAGTGGGCAATGCCCACCTGGCCCCTCCCTAGCTACGGCCTTGGATCTAAGTCAGATACAAAGGGTATGTTTCTTTTTATTTTGTCCATTGCTATCTCGAGAACTATAAGAGCTACGGGGTTGGTTAAATTAGCAGACAATTTCTATTTTCCAAGACTATTTTAATGAGCACGAAAAATTATTTTTTCAACCCGTGGTTCCGAAACTGTGGGTACAAACTTTGTTATTTTAAATGGAATAACTATATAGCTAAAATAACTAAATGCATGTTTAGATTTATATTAGTTTTATTTTAAATTGGCTAAAATAAGTGGTCCAAATAAACGTGAAAACCAATTACTCTTGTTCGGCCATCAATCTTATTTAAAACATTTTCTATGCTGGTTTTTTAGATGGTGTCAATCTGGATACATATTATTGTAAACTTTATCCTTTAAATAGCCCTATAAAAAATTTGATTAAAATGAGGCGCCCTGGCGGGCCATGAAATAGGGCCGTAAGTACCAATCCACTGATTCGGGAACATATCATTTAAATATTGCGTTACTCTTTGCGCATTGTACAATTTGTACTTGTTTCGTCTATGGCACACTTATTTTAGCTGTAATGAAATTATATGTGAACATGCATTTTTCTCATAAAAATTGTTATCTTAGGGTATAAAAATGCCATATATCACTGAATTCTTTATCGAATAGAGAAATAAAAAAATATAGCTCCATTTAATATAACAAAGTTGGTATCCACAGTTTGCGAACCACTGGTTCAAAAATTTTTTCTCGTGCTCATGAAAATAGTCTTGTATTGTAAAATAGAAATTCTTTGCTTATTTAACCGACATTGTAGCTCTTATAGTTTTCGAGATAGGAATAGTGGATAGAATAAAATGTTGTGGGGTTGAGGATAAATTAGTAAATGTACAGTGATTCTTGAAGAGATTTTTGGCTACCACATTTCGTTTCCTAACCATTTCGCACCCTGTAATAAATTAACATACGGAATAATTTCTGTAATTTTTTTTTCATTCAAGAGGCTTTAGGAGCGTTTCAAAAGATGTAAATCTTTGGAAATTGTGTGCGGATCATTTTCACGTACGAATTTCGCTTCATGGACCAGTTGGCACTAACATTATTAGCATACGGAAGGCTGAGACTAATGACTAAGATATCTCACAAAGGACTTCATTGACTATCTAAAACGTGCGGACTTACGTTAATTTTTGTATGTTACTTTATGGAAAAATGTTTCACACAAAAGTTGTTGTTCCGGTTGTCAACAAATGGCACTTCTTGAATCTTTTAATGTTTGTTTATAAAACCATAGGTAAGGTAAATTTTTTTAAATCGCAAGATATAGCTACTGTTTATTTATTTGGTAATTTCAAGAAGAAAAGAAGGGATAGGAGAATCGTTGAATAGTGTAAGGTAGGCTACACTCAAAAAATTATATACCTGTGCATAGCTTTGGTGTATTTTTAGTACAAAAACATAAAAGAAAATACGCTATTGTAACGGTTTTCTCTGTACGTGCGCCTGGTCGTCCTGCTCAGATCTTTGTTTAAAATTTATCCACGTACTTTAGTCGTTTGTGTGTCAGCACGTTACGAGACGTTGTTTTATAAAAGACTCAAATAAGTGGAAGGTGCGTAACAGAAGTCGAGTACGAGTGGTGACAACTTCCATTTGAAAAAATCTTGCGAATGGAGAAAATAGAGACAAGAGGTGCTTTTTGTGGAACAAATTGAATGTCATCCAACTTTTAAAAGAAACGTGTTGCCATAAAGTCTATATTGAATTAGAAGTATGTATGTACCTAGTAGCTAAAGTAATAATGAGCTTTGATGTAATTTTTTTATAAGCGTTGCCAAGAGAAAATGCTGGAAACTGTTTTTAGTTTCTTACAATATTCCCAAAACATATACCTTTCCTAAAACTGTAAATTGAATCATATATGTATCAAACATTTTTTATCATAAAAACGGGAAAATTTGAAAACTCATATTGTACCTATGTATTTGTATGCATCTGGGAAAATAAGAGGAGAAGAAATGTGTCAACAAAAAAATACTATAACTTTTCCTTGTGTCATGGATTTTCAGAAACCTGGCTGTGCTTGGAACTCAATACACATCAACTAACTTTCAAGAATTAACAAATTAACGATTATACCCACTATGTAGATGGCATTTCGAGTGGTGTTACTTGATGTGAAAATATCTAAATTTAAGTGAAATATGCACGATAATAATTTTGAAAATTTATGAAATAAAAAAGTTACAGCATCTTTTAACACATCAGTTAACCGTGCTTCAAGATAATCTTTTTCAAGGCAGAAAAATGCATGGAAGCTTTTTTTTCAAATTCAAAAAATCTAATGATTATTTATAAGATATAAGGTTGAAATTAAAAGAAAAGGATCAAATTAAAATCACCCTACAAAGTGAAATAAAAAAATAAAAAAGTTACAGCATCTTTTAACACAAGGTAATATTTTTCAAAACAGACAAATGCATTTTTTTTTCAAACTCAAAAAATGTAATAATAATTAGATTATAAGATATAAAGTTGAAATTAAAAGAAAATGATCAAATTAAAACCCCCCTATTCCGTATATTTACATCTGTGATAGTCGAGGTGATAGTAGTTTCACGCTGGTCACGTTAATCAACCGGAATAAGATAGTAAAATGTAGTATCCTATTCCGGTCGATTCTGATTGGAAAATGTAAACTGATTGAGACTAAACATGTTGCTTGCACTTTTTGCTCCAAGGTTATAATAATAAGAGCAAAGTGACATCGATGATCTGTACCATTGGTATCCTCTCTTATAACAGGAATGCGTGATAAGCAGTGAGTGTACACAGAGTACGTTGTTTATTTAGTTTTATCGTTGGAATTTGTTATCTAATAGTTGCGTTTGCGATTTTCTTAAGGTTCATTGTTTGAAAACCTTTGCTTGGCGTTTTGGAGGACACTTAGACTTAGTTCATGCATTGTGCATCAATGACGTTGCTAACAAAGTGGGGTGTGTGAATGTTAGTAGGTAGATCTAGATACTACTTTACCTACTTGTAACAAAATGGTGCGTGTGCGTTATAAAACAGACATTAGACGTCAGAAAAAGTCAGTGCTTTTGAAAAGCATGGTTTTTCGGATAGTACCTACGTTTTGGATCCTCTCTCCGGCGAAGACTTGAAGGTATAACAATTTTACAGACCGCTCAGATCAGGGAGATAGTAAATTTGCTTTGGGGTTATAGAGGTATTCACTTATTCAGTCCTCCGCTGCAGTCAAAAGCTCCAATCCATAACATTTCATTTGAAAGGGGTGCCAAAATTTTAATACAAAAATTCAAAGTCAGAAAATTTCTAAATTTTGGGGCTTAAGGGTGCACAAAAATGATTGCAAGTTGCGTTTATCTGCAGTTGTAAAACTTAGTATAAAAGTTGGGTGCTGGAAGTACTTTCTGTCGCCACCCTGATGAGAAGTCGAGTGAGAAGATCGGAAGACATGGGTGACTAAATGTCAATTTAAAACCCTTAGATTTTAATCGTAATATCAAAATTGGTGGGTCAAAAGTGGCATAATAGTACTTTTTTCCATAGTGATCCAATTACCGGGCTTTTTTTGTCAAAAAAATCGTATGGAAATTGGTATCTTTTTCACGATTTTTACTATATGCGTTTCCATGGCGTTTAGTCCTATCTATGCTCAATAGCATACATTTTTGAGTGGGAGTCAATCACGAATGTCAATGATATTATACAATTATGGGCTATATTAGAATCACCATGGAAAAAAATTGTGTACAACACGTCTTTAAAGTGTCTTTTTTTCATGAATTTGCACTTTGATTAATGAGGGCGAAGTTGTACAAAAATCATTATTATGTACCAAGGTGGGAAAGTGGATGTTTTTCTGGTCGAAAGGAAGATATGGCCTGGCGAGGTAAAGCCAAGACTGGCCACTTCCTCAGATCCGGAAAACCACTTTCGTGCCGTGGTGCACACAATATTGTTGATCCTATACGCTTACATTTAAAATGATGCCCTTGTGCTTAGATCATATAATTCTTCCGCAGATATAGCCTACAGCCACTAACTTTGTGCCATCATATGTGAGAGAGATAGCCAACAGTAGAATACTGATCGTGCGCACTGAGTTGGCATTCCCTGCATTTCACTGGCGTGTGGCGTGTTAAATTTCTATAGAACACAAATGGGTTTACGGTATTGTATTTCACACCAGTCACGTTTTAAATCCTTGACAGGTCTATGTCTTAACAAATGGTGGATGTTAGATGTGCTTTAAGACTGGATCTATGTTTGGTGACCAAATTGCACTGGACATACGTTAAATCCTCGTTGATCTTGTATGTTAATAAATGTGTTTTATTGTTAGATTTGTCATTCCTTGCATAGTTACACTGCACATATTTTTAAATCATGGTAGTCTCGTTTGTTATAATGCACATGGTATGCGGTGTTTTTCTAATTACAGTGCAAAGAAGGTATATCTCTGTGAAATAATTATGTTATTGAAAGAAATGGGAGGCTATTTTTGCAAGCATTTGAATGCTGCCATGATGTAGGTATACCCTCTTTTTATCCGTCTGTATATTCCTAATATAAAGTGAATTGAAACTAACATTACTTGTTTAATGAATGCGAAAAATATTTGGGATTTCCTATGAATAAGCATGTCTATCTTCGGTCTGTCTCATGTAAGTGTGAAATCTAGCGCAGAGGGTCAAGTGTAGGTACTACAGCTTTGATTTAGCGCAGGTTACAGGCGATTCTTTTCGATTGATATTACTTTACTGATTTGATAAATTAAATAGTGAAGATAAGTACTGGGTAGTGTTTCAAAAAGTAACAATTTCGTTCTGTTCACACAAGAATAGTCAACAGGGCATTGTTAAGATATTAAATTGCCATTGGTCAAGTAAAAAATCGTTACTGTAACTGAATTTCACGAATTTAGTGGAGAACATTTAGAAGTAGACGATGACCTAAATAAATAATAATGTAAGAACAGAATTTATCTTTTAATGGTGGTATGTCCAAAATACACGCAAAGGCAATCAAAGGCAATCGATAATTTCCGTAAGGGTAATAAACTTTCAAACTTGCGCTCAATCGTTGTCTCCTTTGGGTTTAATTTTTTGCTTCAATAATATGCGAACTTGTAGTGTTTTTGAACAACATTGTTAATTTGTAGGTACACGTTAATTAGTCGTCGGTACACATACGTATTTTTAAAATAATTTTTATTCGCCTAAGTGTATGCTTAATTTAGTACTAACCTCGGTACTACCTACCCATCCTACAGTGTCGTGTTACCCAAGCAATTCCTTTTCAATTACGTATGAAATGTATGGGTGAATATACCTTCTGGCTTATACATATAGGTATTCGAGCATTCGTCACTAAACAATGAAAACGTACAATGGCCACAAGACATATTTTTGTAATAATAGCAAATTAGAGAATTCTGAGAAATAATTGTAAAGTAAATTTAATTACGTGTTTTATTTATGACAATTAACAATAAATTTATAACAGCTTGAAATTTATTAATTTATAATAGTAAAAATAGACATTGATGGATTATTTATCATTCGGAAATACACAAAAAATAACAGCGCGAAGTATTTATTAGTTCGGCGCGGAATTAGAATTGAACTGAAACACGTACAATTCCTTTGCTTATATAGCAAACGTCCCATTTCTTTCGAAAAATCTTGCGCGCTTCCGAAGGCATCCGACTTTTCTAGAATGTACTAGAAACAAACATGTCAAATTCCACATCCGCCTTCTTTCTTTATCGCCGATGTCATGGCACCTCGATATCTATCGAAGTTTCTGGAATGTTCGCTACATAATTTTAGAATTCGAAGTAAGTAAAATCAAATTCTTAGAAAAGATTAAGAATTCTACGAAAAATCTTCGTATTCGAAGAAAAATCGCTATCTTTATGTAAACATCTTTGGTGCATAAATTTGTGTCTAATTTAATTACTCCGAATTACAAATTTTTTCTTCAACAAAGGAAACTATGCTACGTTTATGTGGTGCCTTGCCTTATGCACGTCGATCAACTTCAAACGTTTTTGCAAAGTTC
This sequence comes from Photinus pyralis, assembly GCF_008802855.1. Classification (NCBI taxonomy): domain Eukaryota; kingdom Metazoa; phylum Arthropoda; class Insecta; order Coleoptera; family Lampyridae; genus Photinus; species Photinus pyralis. The sequence continues at coordinate 33,870,381 of NW_022170596.1, read as the reverse complement.
TGGTAGGTAATGTAACTCTTGTTCCATATTTTTATCCAATATTTTTCTGTACTTGGGGCCACTAGAGAAATATTTCTCAGAATTCTCAAATTTAAAGTTTCGCGTAAATACGCCGTCGTACATCACAGAATTCCGGGAACAAATAAACTCCGCCACTATCACCTTTCATCCCCACAAAAAAAACCAATAGGGAAGGCATCAATTGTTTAAATACTTCAAACAATGCCTTTAGGCATTTGAATAACTGAAACCTAATCGGGTCTCTACTGATACCTCTAACATCGTCATGATGAAGTTCTGATGCATCTGTTGACTCAAGAATGCCCAAAATTTTGATCTAGAGGTATCCCAAGCTGTGTTAAACAACCGTTAAATTATAGAAGTAAACTGGGATTAATCTATTTGGATTATTGCAACATGTCACACGCGAATTCTACAAAAAACAGACAAGAATTTACTGTAATACGTAGGTACTATTCAATTTATGGTATTCATTTTTAACGACAAAAATCGTCATTTAGTCAATAATCGGAATTGAGGATCGTTTCAACCGAGATTTCAACTTTTTAAGTTTATCTCTCCAGTTGGGGAAATAGTGTTAGGTACATGACGGTTTATAAATAGCTTGACGCACTGCTTGACAGTCGATTTTCGCTACTTGTATAGTATCTATATTTTGCCGGCCCGTGTCACGTGTGGCGCAGTTCAGTTAAAGCTGGACTGTGGTGCTAACGGTCCGTCGTTCGAATCCGGGTTCGGACATGGATATTTGTAAATGTAGAGTGGGTTGGGTTGGTAGAGCAGCCTTGGCTGAAACCCCGCCCACTCAAAAATAAAGGCAAAATAAATACCTACATAATAAAAAAAATTATATAACAAAAGTTTAACTAAAAATTATACTAATCAACAGGGAGACTGAAATAAATATAACACAAGGAAGAGTTGTACTTGAAATACCAGCCAGCTGAAAGCGCCGATCGAAAACAGAATTCAGTTGACCGTTTGAAGCCAATAGTTTTGGGTATGCTTTATTAATATTTTTTGAAACTTGATTTTAGGTATTAACGTGTACGTACCTACATCTCTCTTGGACGCCTAAGTAGCGTACCTAGTACTGATTTGGCGTGTATTACCATAATCAACCACTCCATCCTCATTACCACTCATGCAGGAGAAAATGTCAGCCAAAAGGTAAGACATTTAATTTGCAGAAAAGTGTAAGTGATTATTCCCTTTTATTTTTTGAAAGTATAATACAGAGATAAGCCGTTTGTACAGAGTTTTTTTCAATCTGAAAGATACGTACAACCCCAAAATGAAAATCTATGTTTTTGGAGTGTGGAGTAACTGAGTGATCATAAGGAATTTTGAAACATCTGCTTTATTTATACTGAATTTGAATCCTCCAGGACAGTATGCTCAAGTATTAACCTAAAATGACGGACGTTCAATACTTGCTTCTTGTTATTAGAGCCGGTGTCCTTGTGAAACACAAAAAAGAGATACTAGGAGATTATAATAATTTCTTCTTACTTCTAAATCCTGAAACAGGTTTAGAATCCTGGTTTACCTGCAATTTGTATTGTCTACATTAGCAATTTTCAAGTATACAAAAATGAGCCATGGATTAATTATATCATTAAAGTGCTTCGTAAATCTCCGATCTCTTAATTGACAATGATTAGGGTTAATTCTAGTTAAATTCAAATAAATGAGCAAACAAATAATGCTTGAACTATGGTAATATGTTTTGTGTGTTTGGTGCAATTGAGTGCAGTTCCTTAGTAGGTATCCAGTTCTCGGAGTTTATTTTTTAAATCCCAAATCAAGTGTTATTGCAGATAATCCTTTTACCAAATGAACTTTGTGCCATAATGTCAACAAATTTATAAATGACATACGTATATGCAAAAACCGACGAGTTCGAGCTTGCTGTTTTTCAATTTTTGTTAAACCCCAAATCGTCCCTTCATAGTAGCACAGATACTAGTCTAGTCAAGATGTCGAAAATTAAGTTTATTTAGAAGAGAGTGCAGACATTTATCGCTTTTTCGGTTCTTTGCTTATCTGGAAAAGAAGGACGCTAACTTTTGAATTTTTCTGGCTAGGACGCTAACTTTTGAATTTTTCTGGCTAGTAGCTTCCTCTGCCCTTTCAAATATGAGGTTTTATTTATTTATGGCGCATAGCAATGAACTTGATTGACTAAAACAAAAAAATCTTAATTAATCGTGATGTAACATAAACTCCGCTGTACAGGGAATTCCATGTAGTGGCTCTTAAGCGGAAAAAGTATGAATAATTTTACATTTAGAAATAGGTCTCCTCTACATAGCAACACTTCTTTGGACGTCTATACAGAACCGCTGACGTAGAACGAGAATTTATTTGTTTTGCTAACTAAATATTGGATACGCAATTATGTAAATTAGAAAATGTTAAATCGCTGCAATGATGTTGTAATCTGAAACTTATCCGGTGTTATTAATGCCATAAAATGGTCCGAAAGTATTGCCAAATCGCCTCGAGTTTGATTTTATGGAACGTTCGAAAAGTGACGCTCCAGTAGCTTAGTACTTTGCTTCACAAAGTTCAACAATTTTTTAATAATAAAAATTATTCGTCCAATGAGAAATACTATAACTTTATTATTTTATCTATTTATTTTCTGAATGTGCAATTGAAATTCTCACTATATTCGTTTTAGTAGTATGATAAGTTGTTAACATTTGAAGTTCAGTCCAAATTTAGTGCAAATTTAAGAAAAAATTATAAAAAAAATAGAGCACCCTTTTATAATTAGAAGTTACGGTATTGCAGGAATTCGTATGAAACTGAAAATATTTTAGCTGACACGAGCTGAAGAGTACTTACGCACATGTACAGGTACAGTGGTTTCTCATATAATTACTCAGCTTATCGGTTAGTAATGTTGTTAAAAACGTTGAGGCTAAATTAACACTGGGCCCAGATCCACAGAACTACTTTATAGTCTTTCCAGTTCATCACCAAATTCGTATTTTTTATGTAGAGAGCATAGTACAAATCTCCAAAATAAATCCCCATTTATTTAACAATTTCGTTGGAGAAGAGCAAATAATTCTCTTTAAATCGGTAGGCGGTTCCCCTTATTGTGTGAGTATATGAATTTTTTGACATTGAATGTAGTTTCTCGTAATAGCCGCTGGCTTAAAAATAAATTTTCTGTTTCAAACCAATATTGATAACGAGCGATAAACACAGATGGACGGACAGAAGGTCCGAATGACCAAAATTGAATCATTTACTCCTTTGACCATTGTCTACCTATTACTGAAAACAGAACTGGAACATTCGTAACCGTTCGCAAGTTCATGTGCACCCGACAGACGAAAAAAAGTCCAAAATCCTGAACGCGCTGGGTCGCCCATTAATACCAGCTCGTTAATAAATAAAAAAAGCACTAAAATAAAACTTTTTACAAAACGACTTACGAATGTTGAAATCCTTGAAGTCATTTGAAGTCTTCGTCAATTTTTTATGAAAAAATCAATTACTTTTTACAAGCTATACATCTTAATCCAATATATTTGTGATAATCACCAGGCGAGCTCTATTATTTTGCAAACAATAATTTCTTAATATTCATAATAGTGGATTTAATTTTAATTGCATTATAGCGCACTGATGGAATCTGGAAAATCCTATGTCTACCCAATTATAATTCATATATGCTATAATAAATCAGAGGCCTCGCCACAACTGTCTGTACGAATGTTCCATGTATCAAGATGATGATATAAATTAAACAATAATACCTCGGTATACAATGAGTAGGCAAAGATATTCAATTTCATCTCAGACAAGTGACTGATTAAATTAATAGCATCATGCAATTAATCGAACTGCTATTATATTGTAATGAATCCCTTGCACACATGAAAAACAATATTAATATTCATGGATCTGTTTTGCAACTTGATATGAAAAGGTGAATCTTTCAAGGTAATCATTGGTAACTTGCGTTGCATCCTTTAGTTTTCTAGCTTCTCTTCTTATTGATTCTGACTCAGATCTATTGCCTTGAAACAGTCACGAAGAAGTATACGGTTGGTCATTCTCAAGCTCTTCTATTTAAAAATGTCGCACTACACCTTATGTTCTTCAATAGAATACTTCTGTAACATTAGATAAAGGTGTACAGGAATGTTATGTGACAATTCTTTACAATCCCTCAATAAATAACCAACGGTACGAAATCTTGTATGTTGTTAATGCCATTCACTGGAATCAAGGAGTGATATATTTTGAGGCACTGAAGATCCTCTATAATGAATATTGTAACAGTAATTAATAGTGTACCCCCAAGAGAAGATGTGCTAAAAATCAATAATCGAGGCTACTAAAGATTACTGAGGCTTATAGGTTTATTAATCTATCTTGGCGGGTCTTGACATCTCGAACTTTGGGTCACTCTTCCGTTCATCCCTAGTTGTATATGGTTACTGTACTGTAAGATATATTTCATAACCCCTAAATAGTAATCTTAGACAACAATTCGTTACTAAGTTATTGGAGAAACAGCTCTATACATATCATCATATCATATACATTAATATACCTATGTATAACGCACATGTGAAAATATTCACCTTTGGATGGTCAAAATGTGCGTGTTATTCATAATTATGAACATGGAATGAAAGTAATTGTAGAAAGTTTTAAAAGCTTTCATTTTTATGAACAGAATTTTTTTCTTTAACCCGCCGTTTTCACGTTGTATGTAAAAAAACTATAAAATGGGACTTTCTTGCCACTATTTCCCCCTTAGCACAACCGGTACTCAACCACAACTCAATTCGGTTGATCGACCAAGTTAGGCTTTCAACCCCCATAGCTTTTGCCGATGGAAAAGGACTACGTTTAAAATCATACAAATTAAGATTATGTATTAATTCTGGCATGTGTGATATCTGTAGATTGGTTTTCAATCAGGTACGTCATAAAGATTGGATTGCCCGACCACTCCTAAAATGGAGTTGCAATTTCCCATAACTGTTGCTTAAGAAAAACGACTACATTTAAAAACTATTTGCATACGTATTTTGAGTATTAAATCGGTAAATGCGGCAGGAGTCGTTTATATCTGAACTCGTTTGGCAAAATTACCCCGGTATTTCCGACTTTTTTTTAGGATTTTCGAACTTCAGTGAGAAAACGGTTGAAGGTTTTACTACAATCTGATTTCAGCGCATTGTTACTGTTATTGACCTACACCAAAAAATAAGAAATTCGTCTTCTATAATATATGCAAAATATACAGGATGTTCTGTTCTGTTCAAAAAATGTAATTTTGCCGAATTTTCCGATAACCCAGATGCTAAATCGTTGTTATCAATCGGAATCGTTGATCCAAATCCAATACTAAAAAGGCTAGCAATACCGCCAGATTTAGTTGGAGTATACCGTATCCGATTAGTCATTTGGTCAATATGAACATGGTAGCAGTTTCTGATTGTGCGGTGTAGTGACTAATTAAAATTATTTTTATTATACCTGAATCACAATCTCCGTTTTAAACACTCAAATGCGTGCGAAAAAGGGCCTTTAAAACACACGTGCTTTAAAGTTGCTAAGTAACGGTACTTCAAGTATGACTTTTGAAACAGTCATCTGGATGAAATAAAAAATCCTCTTAGGTCGCTTTCTGTAAATGCAGAACATTTCTTTGGCTTTTGTACCTATCCTTTGGTTGAAGCTTTCACAAACGCGCGTAATTAGGGTATGCTTCCAAATCTGTTCCACTTTTTAATCGCAGCATTGCTTTAAAGTTTTGAATGAATGCACCAAAATATAGAAGATTTAAATACCTTTGACATTTCATTCATATATGCCAGCATTATGGATGCATTTAAGACTTTATTCGTAAGTAACTTCCTATTCCATCCATGGAAACAACTTTTCATATTCTTTATAATAGGCTTTATTGGATTTGGATTTTACACCTACCAACGTTTGTATAGATTTTACAACAATCGATTTAATGGACAGTGTATTATCTTTTTCAACGGAAATAGTTTAATTCACAAAGACGGTGATTTTTATAAGCAAAGTCAAGTGATATTTCCATGGCAATCGTGAAATTACGAACACCCAGCCCACTTAATTAAACATGTATTCGAGTATAACGTCAATATGACTTCATTGTATTTCCTATTTTTAAATTATACTGCAGGTATAATAAAAAATACTATAAGATACACGTGTATAATTGGTCTTTAAAGCACTTGCAACTTAAAGGCACTCCGCTTTGCGTCGTGCCCTTAAACTCGTTGCGCGTGCTTTAAAGACTTGATTATACACTTGTATCTTAATATACTATTTTAGAATCGGGAGTGTGCCTTGTTTGTATGCTAGTTTCAAGTTATGTGTCACACTACAATCGTGTTTTAGTATGTAAAATTAATGGTGCAAACATTTTTAGGGTTTATACCACCACCAAATTACTCTTATTATAGCATAAGAACGTGAGAGTTAAATTATACCTCCGCTCCGTATGTAAGAAATGGTGTTGTGCAGGAAATTTTATAGATAATTTTTATTCTCAAGCTTCGAAATTAATTTTCTTACTATTCTACATGTAGTTTTAAAGCTACGTACCTAATTTGTCCAAATTAAGGTACTTGACCTTAAGTAAATCGAACTTTAGATACAAAATTCGAATTGAAATCTTCTTATTTATCCTTTAAACATACAGAATGAAATAGTACTGACCATCAAGCCATCACGAAGAGATTGGGAGGGTCTTTTGTCTTAAATCATACCATTAATTCTCAAAAAATGTGACTCTATTCATATGTTTCCATTATTACCTATTGTTGTTCATTCATGCTCCATTATTTTGATTTTTGAAAGACAAAGGCTCTTCATGCAGAATCTGTCTACAGTTCAAGATGACCGTTACGACTGTGTAAATTTATATTTCTATTATTTATTTTTTGTTTATACGATCTCCAATTCAAGCCCTATTTAATTGAATCATTTCTAAGTTTAGCTAATTAAATTCCAAGGCTCAAACACTTCCTTACTTGCAGGCGATTTTGGTAAATACCAATTTTGGCAATTTTGCCTCCAGCTACTATCAGCAATGACTGCCGCCGTCAATATGTTAAGCTTGGTGACAGTTGGAGCCGTACCAGATCACAGGTAAGTTTCGTTAGGCATATTATACGTCTTTAAACGCTTGCGATTTTGCAGATGTGCCATACCTACGATCGATGACGACTTAGGAACCAGAAACTTCAGTATTACGAATTTGGATAGGTATATACCAGTATTAGAGACTCTAAAGTACGATTCCTGTAGTATGTACGATGTAAATAGTAGCGATAATGTGACAATTAAGTGCAACGACTGGGTATACGACACCACATTCCACAAGTCGTCAAGAGGAATGGATTGGCACTTCGTTTGCGATAGAAGGTGGATGGGTGCGACGGCACAATCAGCGTATATGTTTGGCGTATTTTTCGGTTCCCTAACCTTGGGTGCCGCTGCTGACAAATATGGAAGAAAAAATGTGTTTTGCGGAAGCGCAGTTTTGCAAGTAGTTTTCGGGGTTGCAGCTGCGTATGTTACCGAGTTCTACGCCTTTTTGATTGTCCAATTCTTCTACGGAATATTTGGATCGGCCGGCAGCTATATTCCCGGTTTCGTTTTGGCTATGGAACTGATTGGACCGAGTAGACGAACTGTGTGCGGAATTAGCTTTCAAGCCGCCTTTTCGTTTGGTTTTATGTTGGTAGCTGGATGGGGCGCGCTTATACCAGATCGACAACTGCTGCAGTTAGTTTATGGTTTACACGGTGTGGTTTTGTTAGGGCATTGGTGGTTAATGGATGAATCTCCCAGATGGTTGTGGGCCAATGGTAAAGTCAATGAAGCCGTTAAAATAGTGCAAAAAGCGCTCAAGGTTAACGGCAGCGCGATTACTGTAGACGCATCGCAATTTGTATCAAAGGCAACTGTCAGGCGCCATGAAAAAGAAGTTAATGTAGGTGTCACAGATCTTTTTAAAACTCCGATTTTGCGAAAGAGAACTTTGAATGTGTGCTTTTCTTGGTTTGCAAACTCTTTAGTTTATTATGGGCTCTCATTAGGAACTGGCAAATTATACGGAAACCCTTACTTAGTTCTATTTTTGGCGGGATGCGTGGAACTGCCCGGATACGTTGTAACTATCCTTTTAATGGACAGAACCGGGCGTAGGTCTCTAGTATCATTCTTTATGATATCAGGAGGTATTTGCTGTTGTGTGGCTGCGTATTTGTTCCAAGGTGGCACAACTCGTACCTTGTTAGTTATGCTTGGTAAATTAACGATCTCTAGCTCTTTTTCCATAGTTTACAATTACTCGGCCGAATTATTTCCTACAGCAGTTCGTAATACTGCCTTGGGATTGGGAGCAATGAGTGCGCGTTTGTCGGGTACCGCAACTCCGTTGATAGGGCTGTTAGATTCTTTAAATCCAGCACTGCCCAGTACTATATTTGCCATAATAGCTATACTTTCAGGATTTTTAATGTTATTTTTGCCAGAAACGTTGGGAGAGCCCATGTTGCAAACGATAGAGGAGGGTGAACGGTTTAAAACCGACGACACGTGGTTTAAATCTGTTTGTGGGAGCAAGAAAAGTGCCAAAGAGGATACAAAAGAGCAAATGGAACCTTTGAAGGTTGTTTAAAATGGGGTTCTAAGTGCTGAATTTTGTCAAGACGATATTTTGTTCTTTTGTATTAATAAAGATATATTCTGTCATATTTTCTTACTGCATCTGATGTATTTTTGATCCAACTATACAGGGCGACCATTTAATACGTAAATAAGAAACGAAGTTATTTATTCATTACAAATTTTGAATCTTGAATTATGCATTTTTTTTAGATAATAGTTAAATAAAGCATGTGTGGCACCTAAAATACTGAAAATGGTCACGGAAACTAAAAGTGGAGTAACTGGTTACAACGAAATAGATGAAAAAATAATACGAAGAAATACAACTAAGAGAATATAAAACGGAGTAAGGTAAAGCCCACAAACAGGTAAAAGGGGCGCAAAGAGTTTGCATGGCAAGTCAGCATGCTGGAATATACTTAACAATGTACGTGAAGTGGAAGTGGAGTGAATGGTTAAAACAGGAGGAATCAAAAAACGAAACAGAAAAAGAGATATATAAAATATACAGCTAAAAGAATGTAAAACAGAAAAAAAGGAAACTCACAAAAGGGGGGCAAAGAGAAACAACAGTTTGTATCAAGAGCATCAACGGCATGCTGCAATATAGGTAGGTACTCGTACCAAAGAGTACCCTTACTCTTTGCTCGTACTAATAAGAGTGGAATTCTAGACCGTTATGAAGAAAATTTGCGGCAATTGCGAACCAGAAGCAAGAGGTGAAGAGGGGAACGTACTGACCAGACCATGAAGGAGTGCTGCCTAATATAGATAAAATACGGCAGGTAATAATAATAATGTTTATTTAGTAAAAAACAATTTCACATTGTAATACATCGTCACAAACAATACATTTACGAGGTGGTCTTCACAAAATTCGAATTCATTAAAATAAAAAAGAGATTAGTCGTAACGTTCTTTTAGGATAGGAGTAGGAAAGCACTTATAGGACTTAACTACCTATCGAGACATGCAGTATTTTGGTAATGTATTTCAAAATGAATTACAAGATGCAATAAAGGCAGAAGTTGTTTGATATCATTGTGGTTTTCGTAAAATAAGAACAACCTTGAACTAAATATTCATCCTGTGGATGAGAATGGAAGAAGGCGGAGATTATAAATATCGTACGTACTTTTTTGCATTAATAAAGATTATTTTTTTAACACTTCCTACATACATGTTTAGTATTTATTATGATCAATGCAAATCGAACTTCCTTCAATGTTGTTATTTTCTCATTGCAGTATGCAGAGTGGCTTATTTACCGTTTAGAGTATTATGGCATCTTAGAAAATTCGTCATGATTTAATTGGCCTTTAATAGTTTCTATAAGTTTCCAAAGGTTTTCAAGAGTTCTCAAGGAGCAAATGGCAGCCTATTTTCTGATATAGTTGAAGATAATGCTGCAGAACATGCCATCGAGTTGAATAAATTTTATTATATTATTGTAATTAAGTGGATCTTCTGAAATGGGTCCCGCAAAGAAAAATCCGCCATGATTTTCCCGGTATTCCGACGGTCCAATCCGGGGCTATGCAAGCCCTTTCACGGATCAAGAAAAAAAATCGTCCACTATTGAGATGCGACTTTGTATTTGTAAAATGACGGCGTGTATGGCGACGTGTCCAACAGTTTGAAGTAATATTTTTGTATTTTTTTCCATGCAAGAGGGAACTCCTGGATCGATGTGGTCACACTTCAAAAGTAGCTGATTAATACATACTGTGCTTCCCCTTAAGGAAAGCACAGAGTTGGTAAAAATCAAGTTTTCATTGTTTTTGGAGTTCCCCAAATTATGCCATGCGACAACGGCTTACAATTTTACATAAGAATTAAAAAATTTAGCAGACCGGTATCGAGGTTAATCCTACAGAAAGAATCAATCGCGTTGTCAAAATCGCGTCATATATTAAGGACCATCAAGGAAATGGGATGAAGAGTTGCATCGTGCTTTTCAAGCTATTCGTATATCCGTACACGAAAGCACAAATTTTACTCCTGCTTTCATAAATTTGGGCAGATATATTCCAATTAGTGGAGAATATTATGGGAATAATTTAAAAAATATTACAACAGAAAATATAGACAACCTTCTTGTAGAACAACTACCTACATCAATCTTATACCACAGACAAAATACTATTTAATCTGTGCTTATACGATGTATATCACGGTATAAAACTAAAGAATATTATTTAGTTACTCTTTGATAAAACAAAGACTAAAGGAGGTGTACGAAACAAACCGCCGCACAGTGTTTCATATTACTTGTAAAAATTTCAAATTATAATTAGATTTTTATTAGCATCTTAAAATTTATTGCAATTTCAAGATTATTTTGGGGGGTATATCTTTCGGTGTGCCTAGGGGCGCAAACAATTTAAATCCGTATCCGCCACTGTGAACTGTATGGTCTAGTAAGTTTTGTAGTGGACCTTGGGCCAAATGTTTCGGAAATTTTCACATTCTCGGGATAACAGTATTTGCTTCGATTATTTTGCCATAACCCGGAAAAATATTATGCCTTTTATTTTTTTATTGTTTTTCTGGTAAGTGGAATTTAGATAAATTACATTGTATTACTAGTAGGCATCAAAAACTGTTTTTTTTCTCATTTTTGTTTTGTTTTCCCTCCTGAAAATCGTGTGCGATTCTTCATACTTTATTACAAAATTTGTCATGGACTTGAATGATGTAGGTATCCGCAAAGAATAATTGGAATTTTTAAGAAACATTCAAAATAAACTGTCTTCATCCAAAAGAGGCATCATGTGACGCTGGTCTCAAAAAATTGGCCGTGTGTTAGTCTCTTAGCCGTCTCTGAAAGGCTGTCTGTAGGTTCAATACTTTGGTATCTTATAGATCTAGAGGAAGTGTATGCAAATGAACTTTTACCTTTGAATATAAAGCTTTTACTGAATAGTCTTCCTAACTTAGTTTCCTCTCTAAGGGTACCAACTACATCCCAAAAATTAGTTCCTTACTTGAAGGTGAGGGTTTCTCCAGTTTTCTCCTAGGTGTTGGCATTGAAAGTTATAAATTCATTGGTGTTGGTAATGTAATTTCACCGCCGTGAGCTACGTCACAGATAAAATACCTTTATCTGTGGCTACGTCGTGCAGTAAATGCAAAGACTCTGGACTGTACACCCACCCTATGAAAATTCTGAGAAAGCGTTTCGAGTGCTCTATGTTATCATTTTTGTAACGATGGCTTCTGTAAAGTAAAATAAAGATAACATTAGTGGATATGAAACTTACGTAACAACAGATGTCTCTAGTAAAACCTTTGTAGTCGCGCATAACGCACAAGATACGTTTTGGACGAATAAGATTGAATGAATCTCTAAGAAATCAATAGCACCTACCCCCTATACGCATTACCCTAACAAACGTAAACATTTTGAGTTCTGTCAGAAGAATTACTTGTAGTTCGAAAAGATAAAATATAATCCTGAACACTATACTGACTTTGTGCGTTATGTGTGAAATTCGTTGCTGTAATACAATTGTAGTACATAATTTTTAATGTCAAATAACGCCCAATGGGCTGTAGGTACAGAAATTTAAATACATTAATTTGTTGAGATAGGTCAAGGTAATTGGGCGGATGCCTGCGCCTCAATAATAAAGCCGCACTTATTTAAATTGCAAAATTCTGTTGGCTTTTCATGTTGTGATAGAAGCTACATTTCACGTTTTAGTTCATCCCCTTAAAGAGGTCGTCAAATTAATTTTATTCAAACATTGTTTTGCGTAACAAAAAAAATCGCTGTTGTCGGTGTTGGTGAATGGAAAAGGGGAACCTTTTAAACAAATTAGTGGGTCCAAAATCAAAGGCTTTTAAAAGGGTCATAGACATGTTAAAGAACTGTTTATAATCCACCCTCTAGTTTCGATAGCTCGCATTAATAAAATGCTGTCAGTGGCGGATTTAATTTGTTTGCGCCCCTAGGCACACCGAAAGATATGCGCCCCAAAATAATCTTTAAATTGCAATAAATTTTAAAATAAAAATCCAATGATAACATGAAATTTTTAAAACAAATATGAAAAGACTATCTACCAATTCCAATTTATTTCATAATTTTAATTAAACATTTTTGTCATTATTAGGGCACTTATTTTAAAACTTAAAATGTTACCTAAAATAAATATAGTGGAAAAAATGCCGCCCCCTAAAGCTGCCGCCTCTAGGCACGTGCCTTAAGTGTGCACATATATGTAAATTCGCCACTGACTACGATCATAGATTAAAATACTACTAGACGCCCACTTCGTGTTGAAGGACAAACTTCTTTATTCCACGTCCGTGGTTCCAAAAGATAGGGAGGGTTGGATTTATCCTCAGCAGTTCCGAAAGAAGTTGAACGATCCTTCGCCCTTTCCGCCAGCGTTTCAAAGACGAATGTTAAGGTGGCGTTTACAAAAAGTGCAAAAGATGCTTTGCGATTTCCTCAATAACTTTGTTTCCAGGTAAAAAAATTAACTTCTGTTAACGACCGATGGTTGCTAAAGGTTTAAGCTTGTGCATGAAGTTAAATTTGATAACTACCTAATTATTATCAGTGTGTGATAAAAATGAAAGATATATATTTTATATGGGAGTTTTTTAACAACTTATTTGCTAAAATAACGGCGAAAGTGCAGGAATTAGCTAAATAATTTTTGTTTCATGCAAATGTGGGAACATTATATATTTGAATGAATGTTATTTCAACCAAAACTGCATAGCCAGAAGGAAGGTATTGTGGAAACAAATTTCCACTTTTTCATTGTAAACGCCACCTTAACAGACTGAATGTAAAGTTGAGTTCTTTATACCCGGATAATTTGCATTGGAATAATTCGCAATCCGCGGTAATTCGTTTCCTGTTAATTATAATTTACGACATGATAATTTGCACATAGGCATATCGCTCGCCTGTTCTTAACTTTTCATTCAATTTAAAAATTATTAGAGAAATGTGTCACTTGGCATTGATCGACCTGCCTGTCCGTCTGACAACAATTTTCTAATTTTGAACTAGTCATTTTACAGAATACATTTTAGCGTATCTTATGAAACAGAAAAGTTTGTCGTTTCTTGCGATAAGTTGTATTAAAATATGATGGTTTCTGAACTACAACTAGAAAAGTTGCATCTCGACTACTCGCCCAAGTAGCCAATCCATCCACTTTTTCCTCGCCTCATAGGTATTCTTGTCGGAAGCGTTGTCGTAACATTTCTCTGATTATTGCTGTTTGCTTGCTGTACTCGTCCGATCCTTGGAACTTGGTCTGCTGTCTACTTGTGGCCGCCGAAACCGATTGGAAACCGTCACCCTTTACCAGGAGCAAGGATTGAAACCTCTTGGTGGTGTCCGAGAGCAACCAGCCCGTTTGCCGAAGACTACAGCATCTACCGTTTCGTTTATAAATTAATTCTATTATTTATTTATTTTTGATCTCACTAATTTAAAGCCACCGATTTGAACGGTCTACCGAAGTTCGTCTCAACATGGGAAATCAAAAAAATTCCCAGATCTCCTGGAAATTTACTGATTTGTCTGGGAATTGGTTATTAGGTCCAATTGCACTAATTCTTAGAAATGTGGGAAAGATAAGTCTATAAGGGTACTGGTAAATGATTACCAGGATTATTACCCACGTATAAATTCCTAAATTTCAATTTGGTAATGTAAGGCCGGATGTCCACCGCATCGGAACGACCAAGATCGGTGCGATATGAATCGTCCGATAAAGATCGCGCGCGTGCGCTTCTATTGAAGCCTGTCCACAGGCTCGATTTTTTTCGGGACCGATCGAAATCGCAACCGACTATTTTCTCCCGACGCGACGCTCTTGCACGATCATTTGTCGGCAGTAGTGTGTCATAATAATCAAAAGTGCTGATAATCTTTCTTCTACCGTGACACATCTTCTGTAATTGGTGTCCCTTTTGGCAATTCATGGTCGAGCAATGTCAGCCAAAAGGAAAAAACTACTCTTGGACATACGATACATACATTTAAATTTGTGTTCATAATTCGCAAGTTTACGGGCACAAATGAAAGCACCTCTTTTTCTATTATTAGTTATGTACGGATGTACCGAATAACTGTGGCGGCGAATTTTCTTTCTCCTGTGGTGCAAAAGCATGACAACTGCTTCGTCTTCACTTGACATTTATATGTTAACTGTCAACCCGATAAAAATCGTTCGAAAGGCGATCGACCTATGGACATGAATTGCCAATTTTAGTCGGCCGGATCAATCTGGATACGACTACAGTTGGACCGATCTTCGTCGCCCCGATTTGGTGGACATCCGGCCTAATTCTTATTCAGCATGACCCTATTTAATGAAAATCGCACAGAAAAGGGGTATTTCCATTAGAAAAAGATTAATTCATTTTGGGAGTACAGTACACAATAGCTCAACAAAATTTGATTAAAAAATTATTATCTTATCACAATCTTCTACGAATAGTTTTCTAAACTTTTCCAGGGCTTTTGATGGGTTTTGTCGACTGCTAAGGAGTGCACAGAAGGTTCTTAATTGTTTCAAAAAGGTTTAATGTGTCCCTTAAATGAACCTACCACAGCTTTCGATGCGCTTTTCTAGATTTTACCTCTTTACAACTCCTTACAACGCTCAGGAGGACTCTGGTCCATGCCAATAGGTACGTTTTATATTTATCCAAAGGTGCAATTCTCGGAATTTTTAGGTAGATCTACTAATGCACCTGACAGGGGTGATGTCAGAGCTTTCTATGTTCTTCTCACTTCTCAAATTCTCAGTATTACCCCTAGTTGAAATATATGCACGAATTTTCATTCAATTGCAGTACCTATTTTAACTGTGTATAATTAGATAAAATAAAGCTTATTTCAAATAAACAAATCATAAAACCATTTATACTCGAATTTTTATTTACCTACATAATTCTTACTTTTCGTGCCGGGGCGGCCATCGGAATCGCCGGAAAACCTAGTGACTTCACAGAAAGATCCGGCAGCTCTTTTTCATTCCCAAAGTGTAAATTGCGAGTTAGATCTGTGGATTAATTTCAAATAACTTGTATGCCCCTTCTACGCTTCCGTACCGGAACATGTTTAAGCTGAGATCCCGAAAACGGTTCTCCGCAGGTGCAATGTATAGGTGCCTACCACAAAAAAATGAGATTACAAAAAAGTTTTAAAAAACCATAAGGAATGTTTACATCGAAAAATCCCAAGAACAAAAGATTTCCAAGACAACACACAACTAACTAATTATAATAGGTAAGGGTCAGGATGGAGGTTCAAGGTAATTTAAACAAGTGTACGCCAAATTACAAACACCGTCAATGTCAATACAGTAGGAACGATATAATCATCTCATCTTTCTATAAATTGAAAATGTTAAGAGCTTTCCAGTAGCGCAAAAAATAATTCCGTTTTGCGTACATCAGGCTCACAATTATAGGTATAGGTATTTATGACAGTTAAACACGCATATATTTTAGATTCATTAATATAATCGATGCAGAGACAATTAAATAATTTTCATCTTCAGCAGCATATCGAGTTGTACTATAAAGGTGATGACCTAAAGTTAATTTACAAGGTTATAAACAACAAACATTGCCGAATCATTAATCATAGTTATCCTTATCCATATCATCATTCAATAAAATTGTAATATCATTGACCTTGATTCTGGGCGTCTTCTTTAAAAAATGATGCGTTGTATTTCATTTACTTGTATTCCTTCTGATGTGTAGCAACAAAACTGTAATTAGCGCAACCGCATTTAAATAAAGGTGAAACTGAAATTAAGATACTTTCTAACTTTTACGGTTATATCAGTTAATGTGAACGACATAATCTGGCAAGGAAAGCCCAAGCAAACCAAACGAGACGAATTTTTAGTAAAATACAAGTTTTCACCTTCCTGTGCATTAATAAAGTACGTTATTTTAGTGCCGAATCAGTCACGCTTTATCGAATATTGCCGTTATGGCACATCAGAACACCGTCACATTTTGAATCGTCACTTTTTGCGGTTTTTTAACGAATTGATGCTCAATATCTTCCAAAAAGCGCTCACTGTTGACAACTTCCTGAAGTGAAAACCCGCAGTTTATCTACGCAAATAAAGTTTCCGCAATCGTTCCGATAATGTAATCATTAAACTTAAAAATGGGAGAGTGACCACGGACTTAGCAGTATTATAACAGACTACACGATGAACTATCTCGCCTACCTCTTTCCCGTCTTATTTCAAATCCAAAACCAAACGGATAATATGAACAAATCGATGGTGATGGTGAGTATAAAGTGCAACATTCTTTTGAAATGATGAGGCTTTATGTGTTCAATTAAGAATTATCTGCACGATTTTGGATACTTGCCAATTACAAAAGCAACGGACAATGAAATGAAAGCAGCTCTTCAAGATTACCAGTATTTCATTGGCATGAAACCTACAGGTAATGTAATAACCTTTCTTGAAACGAACACTAAATTCATCATAGGTGAAATGGATAACGAAACTATGGATATGATGTTAAGGCCGCGATGTGGAAAACCCGATGAAGAAAAGGAGCGAACCAAAAGATACACGTTTCTCGGTATGTCGACTGAACGCGGGGTCAATTATTAGTATGCTGTTAGTTTAGGTAACAGCACTTGGGCCAAAAAAGATCTTCTGTACAGGTTTGATAGCTACCCGTTGGGAATCAACTCCAATGATGTGCACGCGGAGTTTAAACGTGCCTTTAATGCGTGGGCGAAATATGTTAAAATGTCTTTCAAACTAGTTCAAAACACGGAAACTAGTGATATTAGCATCAATTTCCGATCTTTAGATGGCGAAGGGAGAAGTATCGGTTACGCATTGCATCCGGTGAGTTCGCACAATTCATATCCTTAAATATTGTAATTGTCACTTCCAGACGCACGGTGTTGTAATTCTGGACAAAGACGAAACTTGGACAATGGAAGGGGAGGGTGTAAATTTGTTTCAAATTGCTATACACGAAATCGGCCACTCTTTAGGTTTGGGCCACAGCAGTAAACGCTCCTCTGTTATGTACCCATATTATCTTGGCTACAATCGCAATGCCGGATTAGATATCGACGATATTAAAGGCATAACGACTCTTTACGCGAGTCACACGAGCGACGCTCGTTCTCCAAAGGGAGATAACACCGAGCTTTGCAGGGATCCAAAAATTGACACGATTTTCACAGCGCCCGATGGTTACGTGTACGTACTTAAAAATAACCAATATTGGAAATTTTTGCCGAACTTCGTAATGGTGGACGGTCCAGATCTAATTCAAAACCGTTGGCCTGGTTTGCCCAGTAAGATTGATGCCGCCTTTACAAGTTGGAATAATGTGACCATCTTCTACAAGGGATTGTATATGTGGAAGTATGTTTTGAATAAGCAATTCGGCGAACCAAAGTTGATAGAGGATGGGTACGATAAGGTACCGAGCCACATAGACGCGGCGTTCATATGGAGCGGCTCTGGACATTTGTACTTTTTCAGAGGTAGGCGCTTGAATAACGTGCCCGTTTAATCAAAAACTTTTATTCAGGCGACAAGTATTGGATGTACAACAGTTATAAACCTTTGGGAATGCGCGTTAAGTACATTTTCCCATTACCGATTTGGTACTGGAATGGAGTTCCTAACAATATAAACGCTGCCACATCTATTGGAGGTGATACTTACTTCTTCAAAGGACGCTACTACTATAAATATGACAGCATGAATAGAATGGTGTACGCTGGATATCCGCGAAGTACAGCTAAAAACCTTTTTAGGTGTACATAAATACCCAAAGTGAAAATAGCGGTTTGTAGGTTTCGAAGACAATTGTTTTTTTTTTTATTAAAGACTTATAAAAATTATTATAAATCTTGTTTCAATTGCGCAGATTTAGATTTGCAATATTTCATACCATATCTGTGTATTAGTGCAAGAAATGGAAGCCAGTATAGTGCATTGGAACGGTTTAGACTTATCTCTATTGAAAACATAGATTACACCATTAATTCGTTGGATGTAATTTTCCATCACTTTTGGAAATGTCCGGATTGATGAAGGAAGTAGACTTTTTTTTAACACGTTATTAAAATTTGTTTGCTAGGGCTATCGATTTCGACAACTAAAGATCATCTTCAGCGAGCGTAATAAAATTAATGAATATTGGTGTTGGTGTAATGTTGTTAGGCAGGAAAGAACTATTAGAAGGATGTTAAAAAAGAGAGGTTATGTATAGTAGATATATACGCGTTTCAGGTGCGTGTAAAATGTATGACTCGTATAGAAAAAAAATGCATTTTTGGAAATAACATTTACTTAGGTTCAAAATAGATACAAAATAATCCCCAATTGAGGTGCGCTTTACATAAATCGTTTACCTACAATTAATCGGGGGCCAAAAAACCACACGTTCGGGAAAGGCTTATGCAAGGGTGTTGTGGAGATGGGTGGTAAATTTGTTTATGTCTTACTAACCTATCATAGCACAATTTATATCTGTGATACGTGGGCATAAAGTATCACTTTATGCCCTAGGGCATTAAGTATCACCATAGTAACTCATTTATACTTAATGACAAAACAAACAAATTGTCATTGAAAATTAGAAACGTCAATTATTAATTGTCAATACCCACTAAATCACAAGATTTGCCTTATTTCGAATAGTTTCTGGAACTCCTTGCTCACTCACGATGAATTGAATTATTTAAAATTACGTTTGACGTGTGGATGGGTTCAATCACATTAACAAATTCGAACCACGCATACTCGATCAAACATAATGAATTATTTTGTAAACGAATTTTGACGAAGAAAACTATTTGTAAAACATAAAATTGTGTATGTACCATGGGCATAAACTGATGTTTATACTCTCGGGCGACTGTCGCCCTCGAGAATATAAACATATCACTATTATGCCCTTATTTAATACATAAATAACTATTATATAAGTTTAATGTCCGGATTCACAAACGATGATTACGTAAAAAAATATTAGAATGGGGAAACAATTAGCGTATAATCAAAGGTGGCTATCATTCTAATATTTTTAATCACTGATTAATTTTAATCATCGTTTGTGAAACCGGGCATAAGTCGCCCAGATAAACTAGGTGTCAAATTCTTGACAGAATAGCTTCCTAGCTGAAACCAAAAATTGCCAACATATGTACGCACTTACAGACGGGAAAAATTTATTCTTTAAAAGTTGCTTAAAACAATCTAAAACGTCAACATTTGATGAAATTCCGCATTGTACCTAGCTCATGCTATGAAGAGAAAACCGTCAGCATTTTGTTTGCTTTTATTAGAGGGACCTACCATCCAAATTTCGTTAAAATTGCTCCATAAATAAGAAAGTTGGATGTTGCACATGCGCAACACTATTTTTTGCGCATGCATTTTGTTAGCTTTTATTAAAAGGACCTACCATCTAAATTTCGTTAAAATTGTTCCATAAATAAGAAAGTTGCATTTCTGCGCATGCGCAACACGATTTTTGCGCATGCATTTTGTTTGCTTTTATTAGAGGGACCTACCATCCAATTTTCGTTAAAATTGCTCCATAAATAAGAAAGTTGGATGTTGCACATGCGCAACTCGATTTTTTGCGCATGCATTTTGTTTTCTTTTATTAGGAGGACCTACCATCCAAATTTCGTTTTAATTGTTCCATAAATAAGAAAATTGCATTTCTGCGCATGCGCAACACGATTTTTGCGCATGAATTTTGTTTGCTTTTATTAAAGGGACTTACCATAGAAATTTCGTTTAAATTGCTTCAGAAACAAGATCGTTGCGTTTTGCACATATGCAACACAATTTTTTGACTTTGACAATTTTTTTCTCCGTTTTTTGATAATATAACCCGGCCCAATTTTTTGTAGGTTGTACACAGGAAAATAAGGTCTTCCAAATAATAGAATAAAAATTTTAGGTTGCTATTTGAAAAAAAAAGTTCGATGCCGTTACGGCGCTCCAAAATTTTTTTTCAAAAATCCGACCCGTTATTTTTCTGTTCGGTATGCCTAAAACATATATACAAAATTTCAACAAAATCCGTCGAGCCGTTTTCTCAGAAAATTGCCAACAAACGTACGTACGTACATACAGACGGAAAACCAGGTGTCAAATTCTTGACAGAATAGCTTCCTAGCTGAAACCAAAAATTGCCAACAAACGTACGCACGTACATACAGACGGAAAAAATCCAAATTTCGTTAAAATTGCTCCATAAATAAGAAAGTTGGATGTTGCACATGCGCAACACTATTTTTTGCGCATGCATTTTGTTAGCTTTTATTAAAAGGGCCATACCCTACCATCTACATTTCGTTAAAATTGTTCCATAAATAAGAAAGTTGCATTTCTGCGCATGCGCAACACGATTTTTGCGCATGCATTTTGTTTGCTTTTATTAGGGGGACCTACCATCCAAATTTCGTTAAAATTGCTCCATAAATAAGAAAGTTGGATGTTGCACATGCGCAACTCAATTTTTTGCACATGCATTTTGTTTTCTTTTATTAGGAGGACCTACCATCCAAATTTCGTTTTAATTGTTCCATAAATAAGAAAGTTGGATGTTGCACATGCGCAACTCGATTTTTTGCGCATGCATTTTGTTTTCTTTTATTAGGAGGACCTACCATCCAAATTTCGTTTTAATTGTTCCATAAATAAGAAAATTGCATTTCTGCGCATGCGCAACACGATTTTTGCGCATGAATTTTGTTTGCTTTTATTAAAGGGACTTACCATAGAAATTTCGTTTAAATTGCTTCAGAAACAAGATCGTTGCGTTTTGCACATATGCAGCACAATTTTTTGACTTTGACAATTTTTTTCTCCGTTTTTTGATAATATAACCCGGCCCAATTTTTTGTAGGTTGTACACAGGAAAATAAGGTCTTCCAAATAATAGAATAAAAATTTTAGGTTGCTATTTGAAAAAAAAAGTTCGATGCCGTTACGGCGCTCCAAAATTTTTTTTCAAAAATCCGGCCCGTTATTTTTCTGTTCGGTATGCCTAAAACATATATACAAAATTTCAACAAAATCCGTCGAGCCGTTTTCTCAGAAAATTGCCAACAAACGTACGTACGTACGTATACACGTACGGAAAAAAATTTTATTCTTTAAAAGTTGCTTAAAATGGTCTAAAACGTCGACATTTGATGAAATTTTGAAATGTTCAAAAAACGGCTATCGCAATAGCTACCTAGCACATGCTAGGAAGCTAAAAATATTAACTTTCACTATATTACACAAATCACCACCTTTGCTTCCAATAATCTAATCCACGAAGAATAACGTGTGATTAGGGCATATAAGGGTTTTGGTTTCTTTTCGGTGACAATCAAACAAATAATAATAAACTCGGGAGGACTCAAAATGAATCGAGGGGACACTGTTCGGGATTCCATCGACTGCACGTTTCTAACGTTAATGGATATGGGTAAAACCCGGACCCGGACCCGGACTCGCATTTTGACTGGACTTGGTGGGTAAAACCCGGACCCGGACACGGACTCGGATATTCAACTTTTGATCTTAGGAGATTCAGCGACTTTTATAAAATTGTTATAGTAAGTCCTTCAAATAAACCCAAATTCAAGGCGCACGTGAACAATTAGTTCACACATAGATGCGATTTTTAGATAAACGTTTACAGTAGATCCTTGACAAAAACGGACCTTCAAAGCTTATATGTGGAGTGCTCAAGCAGAGCCTCGTGTCCATTACGGACACGGCCGCACCGACAAAATTCTGAGAAATTGGTCCACGCCCAAGACGCAGCCATATCGCAGGAAGATGGCCTGCTGGTGAAAGGAGAAGCTGAGTAATTGCAAAAGGTCACCGCTTGCCTTCTACAGACGGAATCTAGGTTCAAGATTTTCCGGCGAGGGTGCGGTGGAAGCACCTTTCAAATGAAAACCGCCACGTTAATGGCCAAATCTAAGGTGGCCCCGATGAAATTGAAGAAAACTCGACCATGGTTAGTACTGTTCTTAGCTCTTAACATGAGCCAAAGAAACCTTTGACCTCAAAACACTTACGGCCAATTGCACCGTCAAAATTAAGTATCGCTTAAAGTTAAGCATAACTTTTATGCCATAGCAACTATTGTCTAAAATCGTTGCCATAGGTTTTAAGTTCGAGTTCACTTTAAGCAAAGCAATTTTGTTAGTGCAACTGGGCATTAGTCCCTTCCTGGATGCAATGGGACTACTAAGTTAAGAGGACAGATGCGACCTGCATGTCATGTCGACACAAAAAAAGAATTACTCCAAGAAGTTACCTGGTCACACCAATTGTAAAGAATTCCCTTGCCAGAATTCTTCATGACGGGAACCAACTCACATGCCCATTGGTGCGTCGAAAATACGGGATACCGCGTGAAAGAAATCTGGTCAACCGGGGAGGCAGAAGCTGCATACGCTGTCTGCAATTCAGTCACAGCACGGCGCAAATTATTGTCGGCTACGTGCGTGAACAGAAATCTTATTCTCAATGACAGATCCGTATTGCTTCTGCAAGGTTATCCGGCTTCATACACATACACATGCATGTCAAGACAGACATTCAAGGAAACCAAAAAGTAATTCATCTGTTCTTCGTAAGAAAATTCTTAGCCTTGCTGAATGATGAGGTTTGATAAAAAAAACTAAACGAAAAAGTTGTAATAATACCTTTGTCGGCAAAACAGTTTAGACTGCATAATCCATAAATTTGCCTCAAAATCCTTAAAATAGGTGGACGTTTAAACAAACGCTTAATCAATTAAACATGGCGTAGGAAATGTTCACAGGAAAATGATTGTTTGTGAATTTTTCCCACAAACCCCCACACCGCATCTTAAAGTTTCCCATAATAAAGCCAACTGATTCTGATATTGCAGTACAAAGTGTAAACTCTTCCATTAACAAACTATAATAGTAGTAAACGTAAAATTCACAAGAAGGACCGCAAAAATGTTACCGATGAACTTCAATACGCACATTCCAAAATGGAACTCTCTCCTCCATAACATTATTTCTTATACCAAATTAAATAGTCACAGTTACATAAACTAATTTTTATCTCATTTGTATAATGCGTGAATAGTTGTTACTATACTGTATTCAGAAAATAATGTTACTTTTCTCATTAGCGCTGGGGGTGTTCCCAATAGTATTGCGATAAATGGTATTATTGGATTTGCATCTTAAATGTATTGGAAAAACCGGATTTTTAAGGGCGAAAGTCGTATAAAACAATCCTTACGGCTTGTTTAAATGAATAGAACAATAAACACCAATCACCCAGCAGTCAGCAGTTCTCAACAAATTATAAATATTACACCAATTTCGATACGAAGGTATAACGCTTGTCTTTAAATGGTAAAATAACGGTAATTTTACGTTCGTAAAATGCGCTAAAAACTTATACGATATTCAAATGGTACGTAATACATAATATAATGTAATGATATGCAAATATGTACATAATGTGCTAGGGGTATTATCGTTATCACTTTCAATACAATAATCGCTTGTTTACCTCAGAAGTTAATTATATTTAGATTTGTACTTGTACCATAATGACTTCCTAATTATTGTAATCAATATTAATGTTTTATAAGTAAAAGAAAATAAGAAAATATTTGTTAATGTCTTTAGGAAGGGGTTCTATATATATTGCAACTGAATTGTTATACTCACTTAGTTTCCTGTACAACCTGGTCAAAATGGACGCCACTGAGGCCAAACGTAAAATTTAGTTGAACGTGTATGATTATTTTGTAAAAGAAAAAAATCATGGTGGAGTACTTACTTCAGTAATGGCAGTTCAACAAAGAACAGCGGATGCGGTGCAGGTATCGAAACAAACAGTTGTGAGGACATGTGCTATGCGAGAGATTGGAAGTGATTTAAAAAGAAATCCATATCGCCGTTCTAAACCACGTAGGACGGACCTACTAGAAAATAAAAAGATCCGATATCTGATTTATGATATGTACGCAAATAAAGAGCACGTAACTCTAGATACTTTGTTGGCGGTGATAAAATTGAAAGACTTGTGTGATTTGGGCAGAACAAGCTTGTTCTATGCACTGAAAGAAATGGGCTTTAAATTTAAGATGACCAATAGCAGACGGGGTTCGTGTGAACAAAGTCATGTGGTTTCCATGCGGAATGTGTTTTTGCGAAAATACATCAGAAATCTCGAATCCGAAATTCCGCATGATTTCGTTTTTTTAGACGAAACCTGGGTGTTTAGCAGAGGCGCAACAAAGCGTACTTGGCAAGATGACCGCGCTAAAAGTTTGCAACAACTCATAAGGCTTCAGATGGTAAACGATACATAATTATTCATGCTGGTGGCAAAAATGGGTTTATAGAAGGCAGCAGCTTAATATTTTCGAGTACCAACAAATCGTTCGATTACCACGACAATATGAACGCCGAACTATTTGAAAAATGGTTTGAAGAATCTTTCCTAAAGAAACTTGCTCAGCCCTCAATTATTGTTTTAGACAATGCATCTTATCACACGCGGAAAAGTGAAAAGATTCCAACAGCTTCTTCAACCAAAGAGGAAATTTCGAATTGGTTGAAAATGAAGAATAGACCATTTGGTACTGCGATGTTTAAGGCCAAATTGTTAGAAATTGTAAAAAATCACAGTCAAGCAACCATAACTAAATATGTTGTCGATGAAATGACATTACAATATGGCCACGAGGTTCTGCGTTTGCCGCCTTACCATTGCCATTTCAATCCCATTGAACTGGTATGGGGAATTTCGAAAAAGTTTTACGATGACCATATTGTTGGTACGCCGGGAAGACCAGAAGATGTTCTTAAAACCTGGAACGACGCGTTAGCTAAAGTAACTCCAGACGTGTGGAATCGCTGCGTAACCCATACAGAAGAAATAATCAAGGATACTTTCAATCGTGAAAAAATTATAGACGATGTAAGGGCTTTGGTTTTTACTGTAAATACAGGAAGTGATGAAGAAAGCGATTATTTAAGTGAAAGTGACAACGACGCGTGAATTCATATGAACTTAATTCATGTCGATTATTATAATAGGTAGCAATTAAGTAAATAATGTACATATTTTCATGTTTATTTGTAACAAATGTTGTAATTTTTAATGTGAACTGCTAAAATACAAGCATGATTTCGTATCGTAACTGGTGTAATATTTATATTCTGTTGAGAACTGCTGACTGGTGGGTGATTGGTGCTTATTGTTCTATTCATTTAAACAAGCCGTAAGGATTGTTTTGAACGACTTTCGTACTTAAAAATCCGGTTTTTCCCAAACATTTAAGATGCAAATCCAATAATACCATTTATCGCAATACTATTGGGAACACCCCCAGCGTTAATGAGAAAAGTAACATTATTTTCTGAATACACTATAAGTGTACCTGTTTATAAATGGGTGTATGCGAATCGACACACATAAAAGTACACCCATGCTAAAGCTGTCGGTGTTTAAGTACATACGTATTAAAATAATGTAAATTATGAGAGAACTTCGATGCAACTAACCTATACGGACATCTGTATCGGCTATGTCATCAGATTGTTGCGATGAGAGCCAGAAAATATAGATTGCTTTGACATCATCCGATAAATATGGGGGACAGTGCAAGTTGGAATCTCATTTAGTTAAAAAAAAAAACAATTCAAAAAATGCATAAAAAAGTTTGAAATGCATGTAACCTAATGAATTCAATTTGTCTACAACTTCTACTGAAAGATTTGCTTTACCTCAGTTCATTTCCGTATCGCGGTTTCACAATGAAAATTGCAGTAATTCCCGAAAAGTTTATTTGAATTACATACCCCGGTTTCGTTTTGTGGAATAATAAAAAAAACCTCACTTTCCTGGTATGTTGCGTATCATTTAATGTAGCGTGCATGCTGTAAATGAGCAACCATTAATTTTTGCAAACGTATTCTTTAACAAATATTAGAAATTCGTTGCGGTTCGATGAGTTGGACAAATGAAAAATTTGAAAACGGACATTCGATAGATACTACCTACGTGATAAAAATAATGGGGGAAGCGGAATTTTAATTACAAAAACTGATAGAGGCAAAAGTGATCGTTGAAATTACTTACGGATTCGAACCAACTAGCAAGCCGAAACTTACTTTCTGTAATTATTTTGCGCGGGATTAGGTTAGTCCATCCGTTTTAATTATTTTTTAAGCGTGTTTTTTGATATTTAAACGGATTTCATTAATGCTTAGATGTGGTAAAACTGAGGAATGTGGGTAGAGTAGGCAAATGTATTTCCTGTGAAACTCTGTTTGTGTTTGGAAAGTTAATAGAGAGAGTGATTTTAAATTTTGCTTCGGTGAATTTGAAACTGCGTGTAGTGCGAAAAATCTCTACAAAAGGCGCCGTCCTGTCGTCAAACAAGAAGTTGCAGCGTGTCGACACCTGACCGCGTGCGTGTTGTTGCAACGAATTATCAACGTGCATGCGAGGTGGCGCGATTGATTGGGGGCGGCTATCGATTTAGGCTGCGCTTGCGTATTTCGACGCCGCCACCGCGCCAGTGTCGAGCGAGAGACGGCCGGCACAGCTCGCGCCCGGGCGGGGAGGACTGTGACCAACATACCTACTCAAGATGGCGGACATCTCGTGAGCGTCTAGTGTGTAGTAGTGCAGTGATGTGATGTGCAACGGTGAGCATGCAGCATGAGCGTAGGCTGTGGGGGGCCCGCACCCGGGCGGCCTAGCGGGCCCTGGCAGTTGGCCCCCGGGGGCGATTGGAGCCGCGAGGGGGGGCACTCCGGCCGCCCGCAGCGATGCTCCCGGCTCCCGTGACTGCCGACGACCGAGCCGCCACCGCGCCCTGCAACACAGAATGCTCCGGGCCCTGGCGGGCCTGTCGCTGCTGCTGATGGCCGGCTTGGCGCTCGCCGCCACCCCGCCGCTCGAAGTCATCAACCCCTGGTTGTCGGCGTGCGACCTGCAGCCCACCAGCGCGGCCGACCTGCAGGGCGCGTGCTCCGCCATGTGGGGCCCCGGGCCCCTTTGTCCGCCGCCCTGTTCCGGCAACAGTACTACTCAGTGCCTTCAATATTTGGAAGAATCGCACAAAGACGAGGTGTGCGGCCGCGGCTCCAGCCCTGACCGCAGGCGGCGCGCGCTGCAGGGACTTCATATGCACCACTGCTGCGAACACGCGGTGGATACGGCGATGCCCGAAAGCGCGCTCCAAGATGACGAAACTTGCCGCCACCTGCTGGACGCACTGCTCGAGGTGGACGCGTTGGCCGCTCGAATCTCGTGTGAACTTGCTGAGGTGCTAACCCGCTACGATTGCGGTCAGACCTACTCAATTGCCCACCACTGCGACGACTGCAAGGTAATCTAAGATCCTTCATCTAAAGTTGAGGGCAGTTCTCCACCTTTGGAGATCTCGCAACCTCTATTGCACACCAAATTAACTGTGTCCAGCGTTATGTGGCCAAGCATCCCATTTACAATGCCGTCATGGAACCGTCTATTACCTAAATTTACAATGAACTCGCCTGAAACTTCGAAAGCTCCGAAAAGCTCCCAAGTTTCATACCCTTTTCATAATGGAATTTTATAGAAACAGCATAAATTTCACTAACCTACAACCTTACGCCATGGAACCACTTTTAATGTCTAAGAAGTTCCCCATCTCAGATACTAGAGAATTATTAAGGAGCTTAATCAATAAACCAGGAGTACTTGACCTAAAAACGGGAGTAGGTGTAACAAAATTAAAATGAGAGCAGTAACTGTTTAAAACTGTGTTTTTTTCCTACCAACGCTTTAAATAGTAAAAGTTTGAAGCTCGACAGCTCATAAAATAATCTAGCCGCCATTAATTTTTGGTGTAGAAGTTCACTTTTTACAGCACCCACACTACCTTCCACCAGGTATTGTGATTAATCTCAAACTTAAAATGGTATATAGATCGAAAGCTGAACGTCGACGACGAGTTTTATGGGCGCCACACCTGCCGCCTTTGAAATGTTATGGTATGCTTAAGCTGTCAATAGAACGTTTCGTCTCAATTTATTAACTTACTGCCATTTTTTTTTAAATATTTCATAACGACTTTCCTGTGTTTCTCGTTAAAAGGGTGACATGAAAATCCCTTCATTGAGAAACGATTCAATTTTGGGGCTGGCGTTGCGGTAGATTTTCTATCATTAGCGTTCATTACATGCGGATTATTAATTCCTTTGTTAAAAGTTAGGGTGAAACATCATCGTTATATTTTGCCCTAATTTTTGCATATGGGCCAAGTTATAATTGGGGAATAATACGAATTTCCTCCAATTTGAGGGGGCATTAGCTAAATTTTATATGAAGATGTAAAGTGAATGCATACCATTGGCCTTCATGAGAACTGCGTTGATGAATTATTTCACGTTTGAATCTTCTTAATTAGTAAACTTGTACAAAAACTCAATCTTATTGCGGAACAATATATGGTTAATTAGATTACGTCCTGTCGGTCCGTTCAGTATACCGTACTATTATAACTTTACAGAGCAGCAAATTTAATTTGCAGGACCACCACATTGTTAATTTTCTCTCAAACTGTATTAACTTCCACGGATGTGGTCTGCAAGCTATTGTATCGGTTTTCCTGAAGGGCGAATAATTTTCGATGTCAATATATTGAAACAAGCTCGCGCTTTTCATTTAGCGTAAGGTGTGTTTGTGTTTTGAAAAGGTTATTGAAAATTTACGCTCGAATTGACGTACATAAAAGGAATATAGAATTTGAAAGGGAAATAAAGGGTACAATACAAGTAAGGAAAAGGAAATGAGAATGTGCAATTGTTTTCCACCAACTAGCTCGTTTTTATACCACATTCCGGTGTTCTAAACGTTATTAATTATTAGGAAGGTTCTTATTCGTCAAATATTGGAATTTAAATCAAATAATAGAATAATATTCCATTTTGTATGTCGGGGAATGCTTTAATTTCTCATTCGAGATAATTGCCATGTATTAGGCAAACAGAATAAATTCATTAAAAAGCAGAAATTCGAGTTCTTTTGAATTCATCAACGATTATCCCAAAGGGTGTTTAAATCCAACCTCTTTATTTTGAACGGTTTAACTTGTGAAAAGTGCGATTAATTAATTACATTTTTGTTTTAGTAATCCGAATTCTTTTTGTCTCGGCCACAAAAGTTTTTCACTATTTTCCTAGCGTTAGGCAGTTATTTTTTGGCTACTTTATAACACTCAAGGGTTCTAATGATACGACATATAGAAGAGGATCCACCAACATTATTAATTGCTATCTTCTAAAGTAAACTTGTGCACACACATAATATGACCATACTAAAAGGAGAGTAGATATTTACACAGACGGACACATTGGTAAACGCAGACAATAGCTATCTTCCCTCTTAAGGAAAATCCGCTAAGAATTTTCTTAAAAGGCATGTGTACCGCATCTTAGACTTTCCTCGGAAACCAAACACCCTTTTATGGTGGCACTAAGTGAACCACCACTGAGGAAAACCTTTAGTAACCGTAGCTGAATAACTAAAGGTATACTACTTATTTAAAGAAGTGACAGGTACTTATTTAAAGTCGACAAAACAATTTATTTGAATACGGTTGTCGAGAATAAATAAACGTTTGTTTTGAACGTTTATTTGTACTTGTACACTAATTCTCAAATCGTTTAGTAGTAGTAACGTATTTGTAGCTTAACCCGTAAACTAAGTTGTTAGTAAGATCCTTCTGATTTAAAGAACGTTATTCATTTTGAATTAAGCACTCCAATTTAAATGGGTGTTTCAGTAAGGTAATAAGTAATACGAATACAAAATTGTATTATACAAGGGATAAAAGGAAAATACATCGGCCTTTTATCTTTTACACATAATTCATTTTCGTATTTCACTTCATAAAACCCACACTTAATTTGGAATTAACGTTTAATTTGAAACACGCGAAGGTTTAACATTGCTTCTAACTAATATTTTCATTTCACTTCACTTGGTTGCATATTTCATTTATAAATTGAACCATAACGAAGCTACGTAAGGTGAAATTGACAAATTATGTAACTGAAATTAAAAGCTGATCATGAACCAAATAGTTATTTATGTATCAAGGGCATTAAGGTGATATTTATGCCGAGGGCGACAGAGCCCGAGGGCCTCTGGCCCGAGGGATTGTAAGTCGCCCGAGGGTTAAATATCGAGTAATGCCTGAGGTGCATACAACATTTTATTTTTCATCGTTCCAAATAATGCATTTCCAATATACAAATGTAATGATTATTGTTAGTGCTTCATACGAATCAAGTAGCATCTTTTTTATTACATAACTCCGTCAATATATTTGACATGCAGTTTGAGGACATAATGAGAGGGCATAATGGATTGTCATCTCATTAATGCCCTCTCATTATGCCCTCGGGCGTCATAGACTGCTTTATATATCTCATATGGCAGATATAATTGACATATAAAAGGCTAATGAAAAATAAAGTAGTTTATTGTCTAATATTAGTTATTAGCCAGACACATATTATGATTTCATAAAATATGGCACATTGGCATATTACCATCATGGTAGATATGAATATGACTATTACGGATTAGACGCCTTTGGAAATTTGCACGAAGGTATCTATTGCACAGTGGCACTCACGCTAATTCCTTATCCTTAGAATTTAGTCGTCGTTTAGTGGTCCTCCGAATACCCCTTAGCCCATATAGGGACAATACTTAGATATGTACTAATGGGTTGCGCACCAGTAATTCCTCCAATTCACATATATCACGCTGTTGCATATGCTGACGATACTTCATTACTGATTTCGGACCAAAATATCGAAACTCTAGCCCTTAAAAGTCATAATTTAATACAATTAGAAATAACCTGGTTTAATAAGAACAATTTAAAACTAAATGAAGATAAAACTCACATAATTACCCTCTCCACAAACAATAAGGTTGCAACCGGCAGGTGTGTTAAAGTTTTAGGCATATATATTGATGAACAACTCACTTGGAGCAATCACATTGATTTAGTTTTATCTAAGTTATCCAAATCATTATTTATTTTAAGGAATTTAAAACGATCACTTTGTATAGCCACCCTAAGATCGTGCTATTTTTCTTTAGTTCATTCACATATACAATATGGTGTAATTTTGTGGGGTAACTCTTCCAAAGCGAGCAAGGCGTTTTTATTGCAAAAAAATAATCCGTATAATCGTAAATGCTGAATATCGTGCTCACTGCCGACCTATTTTTAAAAAATTAAATATTATGCCTCTTCCATCTGTTTTCATATATTACACCATACTGGAAATTCATAAAAACAAAAATAAATTTGAAACCAATGACTTCTCTCACAACTATTCTACACGAGGACCAAAAAAAAAAATAAAAACGTTCTATTATAAACTAAGTAGGTCTAAAAATAACAGTCTAAGGGTCGACTTATACAATATCGTTCCTGATTGTATCAAACCTTACAATTTTTTTAAATTTAAAAGAGTCGTTAAGGCGCACTTATTTAGTCATTCTTTTTATAACGTTACTGAATATTTACATACGCCTTGGAGAACTATTAAATAATTTTAATGATATAATTTATTTCATTGTTTGTTTACTTTAATTTTGTGTATCTGTGTAGTAGTATTTTCTTTAGTCATTTTTACCTTTACTTGTTTATATTTTATCTCTGTTTTGTCTCTTTTTAACTAAAATTTTAAATTGTTTATAATCTATATTATTCTGTTTTAGCCACATGGTCTGTCTAGCTTTTATTTATTTGAAATTTTAAACTGTTTTTATTATTCTTTTTATATATATGCATTGTACTAATTTAATATTTACTATATTTTCTGACGTGTCAAAACCTATTTATGGTATACGGACAAATAAAGATTGATTGATTGATTGATTGATATTTTTTTCCTTACAACGAATTCCTCACTTGAAACATTATTAAGACGATTTTGTGAGCTTGAGCGATGAAGATATAGAGAGTGTGAAAACTTTTTTAAATCAACTTATAAACGGGAAGCGTACACCGTAGCTTTGCCCTTTCAAATAGATAGTTATTTTTTAGGTGATTCGTCATCACAGCCCACCGTAGATTTTCCCTTGAAAAAAGATTGGAAAATGATGAGGGTCTTAGGATACAGTACTCCAGTATTATTCAAGATTATCTAACACAAGGTCATATGTCTAAAGTCTTGCAACACTCACCCATAAAGGCAAATTATTTTTTTCTGTGACGGGAAAAACGTGTGATATTTTGTCTCTGTTGACAGGTAACAAAATGTCCCCGGGAAAAAAAGTCCTCGCTTTTTTATACTATATACTCGCATATACCGCGTACACATAAATAAACGTAGACTTATTTTATTTTGCAAGAGTCACGTCCTTTATATCAAAAGTACATTTCGCTCTCAACATCATCTTATTTTACCTGGCTGATCTGACAAATTCGACAAGCTACTGCTCGAGCTACTGCAATCCCAAATACAACAAAATATTGGACATAAAATAAACTTTACTCAAAATCGTCCTGAAACCTTCATTTTCATGCACTTTACTGGCTGCACAGTCACTTTACCGGACGCACCGTCACTTTACCGACCGCATCTGTGACATGCTAAATGTCTATAATGACTCCTGTCATCACTGACAAATTGACATTACACAAAAGTTTTATATAAAAATCGAAATTTTATATTAAAAATACGATTTTGGGTAAAATTTAATACAAAACTCGTCAGTATCGTATCGTATCGTATCAGGTGGCACTCCCTAGGTACAGACAACAGCCTACTAGTTTAACATTTCAAATTTCAAATCGATCATTTTCTGACTTACCATTATATCGTTTTTCCCGTCACGGAAAAAAATAGTGTAACACACACGGGAAAAATATTAGATTTTAGCTCTTGGCTTTTTGACAACACGACCTCGACCTAAAATCTATTACTTTTTTCCCTTGTATAAGTATAATAAATAACTACTATACCTCATCACGACATTTTTAAACCTGGGGTCTAGCACAACGTGCGTTCGTACCTATTGTTTTCGACGCCTCCTGTAAATCGTCGTCGCTTTATTCCTTAAATTCGTCACTAATACTCTGCGATTGTTCTAATACTGTAATTTTTAAAAACGAGCACTTTGTATAGGGACTTTGAGTTATTGATATTTTCCGTTCACCACAGAGAATAGTTTTCTGGGGAAACACTTCCAAAACGAAGGATGTATAAAACTTCTACACTTTTTCAAATTCAAAAGAATCGTTAAAAAGCATATATTATTTCATTCCCTTTATAATATAAGACCTGGTTAACTAGTCAATAATCTTATTATATTTTCATATTTTATTTAATTCTCAGTATCCTTGTGGTTGCTTGTTATCCCAAGGCCGTGTTTTCTCTTGAATTTTTCTATTTTGATAGTGTTGGTTTTTTTCTTCTTATAGAGGAGATTATGTTGAGATTATGTTGAAAAAGCAAATTCCTTCTTAGTTAGGCCACCCAATTATTAATATCAAAGCATTATACGGGTCACTCTGTAATTGGGCGCAAGCCTGTTGAGGGCCCAGAACAAGAGAGGCATAATAAATAATAAATAAATAAATAATAAATAATATCCCGTCTTCGCATTTTGCTATTAAAGACCCAAAGCGAATTAAAATCACTTCCTTCTGTTAACTTTTTGCGTTTATATTATTATCCTTTCAGTCTTGTCTTCCTCGACCATCAGAGGGCTGTGTTCTAATTTTTTGGCTCGAATCCCTAACGAGGAAATAACAATTAGGGGCGCTACGCTGCTTTTTGCTTAATTGTGAATTTTCTGCGACAATAAGTCTTTGTCTGGAATAACATAGAACGACATGCCTTATAGCTCGCACTTTCATAGTATAATTTGCAATAGAGTGTTAAAACGCTTTTTCCCACATAAACAAGGTGAATGAAATTAACCACTTAACATGCTGCTACTACTACAATATAAACAATTCTCTCTGTGTAGGTTCCAAAATTGTTTATTTGTATCTGTAATTGACACCGGAAAATATAATAAATCAAAAGAAAACAGCCCCATAATAGGTCCAATCCTCCTTAAGTAAGTATATGCGGGTCTCTTATAAGTGCTTTATACCCAATCAGGGGCGGACTGGGTAACTGCGGGCCAGGTGGAATTGCATTAATAATGATGGTGGCGGGGGGGGGGGGGGGTTAGCTCTGAGGTGCACCACAAAAACATTTTAAAGTACTCCTTTCTCGAAAATCAATTACCATACAGTTTTTTTTAAATTGCAGCTGATAATTAAAAGTAACAAAATATACAATCCACACGAGGTGCGTCGCCTATCATTGTATTTCAGCACTTTCATGCTACGACAAAAAATGATAAATTCATTGTAAAACACTTCAATTAAAACAGAATTTTTTAACAACCTAACATCAACCCCAATTAAAGAAACGTGTTAATAATTTATTAATAGTGCAAGAAACTAAATACAGCACATACTTATAAATTTCCAACGGGCCATTATGATCTACAGGCCAGGTGGCAATCGCCACCCGCCCCCCCGTGCCAGTCCGCCCCTGTACCCAATGTACCCCAGTTAACATCATAAACATTGGATTACCATGAGGTCAAACGTCAAAATTCCAATATAACCGGATACACATCGTGCAATCGTTGAAATGAAAGTAATAAGTTCCCTGGTAAACAATTTAGCAAATGTTACTGTCTGTGATGGTATATACGCTGCATGCAACCCGGCGCAATATTGCGACTCAAAATAATTAATACAGTAAGTAATATATTACAACTAAAGCTCACTGTTTACTTAAATCTCCGGTAACGATAATTATTATGTTCGAGATCGTTAGACGGTACGGCAAACTATATCATTTTAACAAAGTCCAATTCGATAAATAGCTTCTAGTTTCATTTATGCAGCACACCAACTGCTACTTTAAACTTGCGGAAACTTTATAAAACGTTACTTTACGGTAATTTATACTCGAAAACACCTTACGACCAAGTTGCTCTTAAAATTTCATTGCTTTAATGTAATGCAGATCGCAAAAAAGGTAAAGTTCAGTTGAAGTTTCGGCAAAACTATCAATCATAAAACTTATCCGGAATAATTCCATTAATTGCTTCCTTCCCTTCAATACGCAATTTGAACTGTTAAGCTGTGCTAATTACTTGTATTATAAGAGCTTGATCAAATTTAAGAAATAGGTACCTACGGTGAATTGCCTATAAATTTATTTTCGCAATTGAAGTAGCTCGTGGTCCTTATGGCAAGTAAAATGTCTCATACTCATCATATCGATGGACTCAAGTCGCCTAACTCTTCCGGTCGCTGTTGCGTTTGATGTAGCCCTACTTTCCGCATGCCAAAAATCAAACAACCTCTTCTTTTTGCGATGAGTAACATCGTACCCTCGATATGGACCGTCTTAATTCTGACTTAGGAAATTGGATGTTTGGCCTACTCCTGTAATAGAGACCATATTCATAAAACGGGCCGCGTACGGGCGGATAGGCGCGAGTGTGATATGGTCTCTTATGAAATATGCCGCGTGAAGAGATTTTCAAAAAATGTTTATCAAAATGATTTCTTTATTTTACATAATTAACAACAATTCATAGCGGTTAAATTAAATACAGCTCTCCATTCTTTCATATAAGTTGAGTTTTGAATTCAATTAACCTTCCTTATCTGTTCGTTCCGACATGTTTATGTCGCAATTTCATTTGGAAGATGTAAATGGTCAGCCTTGTCCTTTTTCTTTGTATAAAAGCCGACCTGCGTAGCTCAGAAGAGCTTACGTTAGAAGCTCTAACTTTGGCTACAAGGGTCCTGGGTTCGAATCCCAGGTAAGGCATGGCTGTTTGTGATTGTATAGTGGGTTGAGTGGGAAGAGTAGCAAATTGCTAACACTCCGCCCACTATAAAATAAAGGCAATAAAAAAAAAAAAATAAAAAAAATGCATATAAAGACAGGTATGTTACAAATACTTTTGTCCGTATGGTTCAGTATTTAAGGCAAAATTTAATATCGTTAAGGTTAAATAGTGGAAGCCATTAATGCTGACACTGCCGTTAGCGCTGTTAAATATTGACGATACATTTACAACCTCCTGCTTATGGTAAATGCGATGGTAAATGTCCCTCCGGACTAAATGAAAAGTGCGCCTATTAAACCTTGATACGTCACTCTTTAAGTTTTGTTAGTTTTTAGCTCACTTTAACAAAATATACGCTTTCTTTTTTCTAGGAAGTTACAAGGGAAATTTTATTCGTGGATTGCCATAATGTTTCATTGAATGTTCTTAGTATTTTCAAAGGAGGGTTACCCAAGTAATACTGTCATCATACGCTGTCACAAACAATATGCCCTGGCGTGCACGGAACGCCCTACCACCAGCAAGTGCATCTTAAAGCCCTTCTACATTATGTAGTCATTTTCACAACCGAACTCACAATGCAAACGATTTACAATTTCTCAGTGAAGAAGGAAAAGGGAGGGTATCTAATATCAGAGACGAATACCGTTTAGAATTGAATGCCTTGTAGCCATAGCAACAAGCGGTAATAAGGTGTACGAGAAGTTTTCTCATTTATTTTATTTATTTTACAGCAGATGTTAGAATGACATTTTAATAGATTTCAGTGAGTATAGACTAAATCTCTCCTTAACAGTAAGAGTGGTTAAAGTGATCACTTAAATCACACGGGTAGCTACAGAGAGACAAATGATTTTGCATTCTAATGACATCTGTAGTTCTTATTTCAAATGGGACGCGGGGTATGATATGAAATAACGTTCAGAACATATGACATTGCTGTTTCACGATCGCGACGGCAAAACTTAAGATTGCTATTTTTGATGTTGAAATTAAACTCAGAATCTTCAGAAGCTCTACAACGAGTTATATGGTTTCTGCTGTAAATTGCAAAGTTTGCATCTAAGACGAGACATATGCAGTCCTGTTTGGGAATAATAGATTATTACTGTTCTTCTTTGAAAGCAGTAATTAGACACGATTTTGTAGCTTTATGAACTCATAGACGGTTCGTTGAAAATCGTAGTAGGTCTTTGTGCCTATTCATACTTAAAACACTCTTTTAGCTCTTTTGGAGTGCTATGTAACCACATGATCCTGCTGGTAGGAACTAGTTTTCCTTGTTGACCATAACTGATGAGGTGAGAGATACTAATGGAACTTTCTCAATAGAGAGATTACATGTCACAGTATTGTCTCCGAGAAGCCCAAAGAATTATTGATTCGGCCATACCTACATCCGGTTAATATGTGGTTTTATTCATTTCATAAATTTATTTCTATCATTTATTGCTATGAGAAATGACATGATGTATTTTTTATGTTTATTTATTTATTTATATTCCCTCTGGTTTTGGGCCCTCAACAGTCTTTCGTTCAATTACAGAGTGACCCGCATACTGCTTTTTAGAGGTGTCTCTGCAGGTCTTAAGTTATTCTATAATACTGCTGTATTTAACTGAGTGGGAAGAGTAGCAAATTGCTAACACTCCGCCCACTATAAATAAAGGCAATAAAATAAAATAAAACTTACGAATTAGGAAAACTGCACGAAGACCTAATTCGGAGTAGACGGCAGAATGCTCGAAACTGATCTAAAGAAATTAACACCTCTGCCACAGATGTAAATTCTTACCTCAGCCCGACCTCCGGCTATGTAGCCCAACGCTCTACCACTAAGCTAAACAGTCGGTAAAAAATGATTTGTATTTCGAACGGTCAGTGAAATATGGTAAAAAAATGAAAATCGCTCGCCATGTTCCAAGATGACATCGACACAGCACGGCACAGCATGTACGAGTGTTGATTTTTTATATGCGTTAACGGGTACTAGTACAACACATATGCAAAGTATCCCATTTTAGGGAATTATTTTTAGGTAATATCCTAATATGACTGGATTAGATCCAGAAAGATATTTTCCTATCCTCATCAATGGAAAATTAAGTTTCCTATTCTAAAACATTTTGGATAACCAATATGTTGGTTAAAATTTAAGTAAAAATATAAAAAATATAAGTGCCTATATGTCCGCTGGCTGAAAAACACACAGGAATCGAGAATTGCGCCGATTAGGCGGAATTGTTACCATTATCATAATACAGGGTAGCGTAAGTTTTATGCTAACACCATGAGAATCATAGAAACGATCTACTTTTTTCTCATTTTCAATTTATCCTATGAACTTTTTGCCATAATGACTAATCAAGAAGAAGTAAAGAAGCAGGGTTAAGTGGTAGAACAGACGGTAGTGTAGTATTACACTGTCTTTTTTTAGTTATTTTATTTATTTATATTTCTTATTTTGTTCCTTGCTGACAATAAATCCTACTCCCCCTTTTTTTACCACTGTAAAAGAACATCATCATCACAATTAACCTATTCCTGTCCTTCCATCTTGTTTCGCTTGCTCCAATCAAATCAAGTCTATTTTTAATCACTTCTCCTCGTAGATTCTCCAGTTTGTCCTCCTTTAGTACACATGTGATGTTCCAACTTCCCATCCTTCATTTACCTTTTACCTTCTTCTCATTGTTTTTCTTGAATCTACTCTTCGGATACTGTCCACCCCGGAGGTCCGAGTTGGGGTCTATTTTAAAAGCGGAAAATTTATTTTTGCACTCGCGAGGGTAAAAATCCGTTTCTATGATCACAAAACAGGGACAGAAATTGCATTTCAGTCCCTTGAGAAATAATGATAATGAAAACTCCCTGATATTTATATAGGTTATATTAACTCAAACTTAAAAAGGTACATTGTTTATATTTAAATTAAACGTTATATTTTCACATTTTGTAAAATTTACCGCTGGAATTTTATTAATCAATAGATTCGAATCAGAACTGGCTCCCGATGTTATATTGACATTTGAGGTAGTGCTACCTTGAATAATCTGATTTGCAATCTTCGTTTTGTTGGCCACAGAGTTCTCAATGTAGCTTTCCGCGACTGTGGTGGACTTCCACCCACCATGCCGTTTTATAGTGGTGATGTCAGCTCCAGCATCCGCCAATAGAGTGGTGGAGGAACGCCTCATGCAGTGCCCCGTATAGAGTTCTGGGTTTGGTAATTTTAAGTAATTGGCGATCATATTTGGCACCTTGCCAAGCGTGTTTTTCCCAACCGGCTGAGTACATTTTCCGTTCTTGTAGAAAACAAAAAATCGTCCATGGTTAGTTCCAGGTCGAAGGGACGTGTATTTGCGAATTATCTGAAGAAAATCCACTTTACCGCCTTCATTACTCGCTATAACGAACGTTCTGGATGTTTTGTTTTTTGTATGTGGCAGGGTAATTATGAAAGAAGACCCCACATCTTCAACGTTATCCAGTGTCATATTGACCAATTCGTCAGTGCGACATGCGCCAGATATTCCAAAAATCAACGCAACCTAAAGAGGAAATGGTTAGCAATGTTTAATACGTTAAGTAAACGCAATTTTACCTTTCGCATAAGATGGGTATCATCGTCAGCTTCAAGCAAGAATTTTTCCACCTCTTCTCTATTAAATATTTTCGATTTTTTCGGAGAATATCCATCAGAATTCCTTTTTAAAAATGATATCAATTTTGGAAATTTGTTGATGTCAACATTGTCGTAAATGAGCATACAAGACCTCACCATGGAATATTGTGCCCATACCGTTGAACATTTGTACTTTTTGGCTTTTTCGCTAAAGTAAACCAACATAACATTGTCGGTGACGGTCGCGACATCTTTTTCTATGCACCAGTCTTTAAAACCTTTATATGCTGCTTCATACAACTTTTTCGACTTATCAGGTAGTAAATTCACGACAGCGGCGTTAGCGGCGTTTGTAATTTCATAAGGTTCTTCAGAACAACCCGCAACTTCCATTTTAATTCACGCACTTTTTCAACAGCAAACATTGTTTGTTTATCTGTTGCCATGGTTTATCTGAATTCTCGACTAACATGATTAAATTTTAATTTATTGGTTGCCACGGTTATACTTAATTCTCCACTAACCTGATTAATATGTGGTTATAATCTTCAAAGAACCATCAATTCA
The DNA here is from genome assembly GCF_008802855.1 of Photinus pyralis. Classification (NCBI taxonomy): domain Eukaryota; kingdom Metazoa; phylum Arthropoda; class Insecta; order Coleoptera; family Lampyridae; genus Photinus; species Photinus pyralis. The sequence continues at coordinate 33,829,509 of NW_022170596.1, read as the reverse complement.
TTTAAAGAGTATAGGTAAACGTCGACGCGAATGCAAAAAATAGTATATACACCTCTGGAGCGAAATGCCATTTTCCCTTGGTGCTTTGTAGCCCTCGGGCTCCGCTTCGCTTCGCCCTCTGGCTACAAATCGCACCGCGGGAAAAATAATGCATTTCTCTCCCTTGATGTATAATGTACTAATTCGAACATTCTATATTTCTCTTTACCTTTCTCTGGAACTTCCGCAAAGGATACCGTGAGGTGTTTCCCATCTCTCCATCCTGACGCCGTTGATCCCGAAGAATTCTTCCACTTTTAGAGTTGTCATTTTCTGAACAGCAAGGTGCCTCGAACCTGTACCCCCTCATCCGCCCACCTAGAGGTCGTTGACACAGAGGTGACTTCTTATACCGAAAGTCTCTTGGTTGTCAGGATCTCATCAGTGCAAACAGACATTGAGGGATGTGTGAGCTTTTACTCCTAAATTATGAAACCTCGCGGCACATTAATAAGAGAAATACAGGCCAAAACTATTTTCAATTACCGTTTATTTTTATTTCGACGCTGATATCCAATTATTCACTTGGCAGTACTATTTCAATCGGGCATATAACTAAGAGAAATATATGTCTTCTGTAACAAAAAACCGAGCAAAAAACAAAGTATAGCCATCTCCCTTTCACTTTGTTTCAATATCTACACAATGTTTATAGTGGAGTAGATAATAACTAACTGCATCATAAGAATTGATAAACTATACACTATACAGTACACGGAAGGTCTTTTGCAAGCCCTGCCTTTGAATTCATTTCCTCAAAGGATGCGCCGAAAAACAAAGTTTATCTCGCCAGGCTGTTCGAAACGAAAACACCGCGTTACAGTTTTTGTCGCTTCGTTATCAACCGCGTGGGGAGCTATCTTAGTGTTAGGAGAGATTTTCTATTAAATCACACGAAACCATTGTTGATAGCTTACCAACATAAATGACAAAAGCCATTGTTTTTCTAGCAATAATTGCGTTCTGCATTGCAATCGATGCAGCAACTCTTAACTATCGAGGTGATATTAACCTAATATTATTTTAAGTAATAATAAGAAATCATTTACAGATCGCTGCGAATACAACTGGTGTAGTCACGAATGTCGAAAGAAGGGGCATATTGAAGGTGAATGCTATTTCAATCACATCACGGGAAAAACGGTTTGTAAATGTGACACTGCCAGATGCAATAATGCCAAATGCAAGGAGAAATGCGAAAAGCAGGGTTATTTTAATGGATACTGTCCGAATACGAAGGATCCTTGGTGCCAATGCAATCTGGCCTCCAAATGTGACATAGATGAGTGTTATAAAAAGTGTAGAAGTATGGGAAATAGGGATGGCGGGTTTTGTAGCAGATATACGGGAGATTGTGTGTGTTACCTTTAGAGGAATCAGCACTATTGTTTATCTTCTACATTGTACAAATAACATACATGGAGAAAAGTAAATTTGTATTTTATATAATTGTATATAATTGCGCGCACTTGTCCGGACGGAAGCGGTACAGAACAGACGGTATTGATAAGAAGAATCCATTCCGGGCCGATTCGGTCCGGATAAGTGCGCGCATAATACCAAACTTTGGAATCTTTTTAGTCCGCTCCGGGTCGATTCCATCCGGACAAATGTGGGGAATGAACCACACAATAGAGTTATTATGCAGCGACAATGCCATAACGCCCTTTTGAGTTTTTTTCATCCATAGTTTCATCCCTAATCCGGAACCGTGTGATCATTACCACGGGTTGGATGGTGTTGGGTGGCTCGATGTTCGCACACCGTTGTCTTCTTTTCCTTTCCTTTTTCATTGTTCCTCCATCTGTAGAATGTTCTTATATTATGTCACCGTTATTTCCTCCCAATTTCTTTCAAATTTCATCATTATTTCGCATACCGTTTCCACTTCAGGCCAACCCTTGATTTTATTGAAGAGAATTAACCATTCCCCATTCCATTCGGGACATCAGTGTGCACCATCTTTGCAATTGCAATATCAGCACCAGAGATTTCGTTCCTTTCCTATCCTGTGTAGGAATGACGAAAAGTAACCATGTTCTGACAGTACCTGCAAGAGGCCTTTTCTTTCTTTCTGTCCATTCCTTTATCTCCTAATTTATTCACGGCTACCTCAGTTCTTTTTTATCAAACGGTTCCATACCTGTTATCGGCACCTCGTTCCGAATTATCGCTTGCATTTTTTGGAAACAGGTTCACTGTTCTGTTTTTTTTTTCTTCCGAGAGCGGTATTTCAGGCAAACATTTTTTGTTCACTATCTTGTAGCCTTTCCCCAAAGGGGCCGTACCCAGGTCCTTCGTCAGTTTTGGTCATGCTTGATCCTTTATAATACATTTTTATGATCCTTCCTTAAGTAAAAGGTTTTTCTTTCGGCCTTGGGTGCCTTCACTTCCTTCCTTAAGCTTTTAAATTCCGACTCAAACTCACCCGTGTTTACTTGCACTTTTTTCCTGGCGTTTTGAAATCGTCTTTTTGCTTGAGGAAGTTCTCTCTTAGCATGTTTGGAATTAAAAAAGTTACAATTGGATGCTGTAGCATTTTTACGTATCTCCAGTTGTTTTGTAGTTATTTTGAAGAGGACGTTTTTCACAAAATGTCAGAACTTCGTTTTTCATTTTTAGCCTCAATTTTAAACTGGTCACACTTCTAGAATGTAACAATAATACGCAATTAGAGAAAACTGGAAAACGTGAAGGACCAATTTTAATTAGGATGGTAATTAGTGAGTTGCGCGCGCTGTTTTTTTTTGCTGAAAAAGAACGGATCTACCTTATCTTCATCGTATCTCACTTAATTTTTATACTAAAGTTTGTTTTTAAAAAAAGAAGAAAGGTTTTTTTAAATACTTAAAAAATATGCTATAAGATTTTCTCGAAAAATGCATAGTTTGGCCCTTATTTGGATGTGAAACTCTCTAATTTAGTGTTTGACGAACAAGAGCTAATCTTTGACAAGCCACAACTCGGTTCGTATTAGTTATACAGCAATTATTAAAAGAAACATTTTCTTTGTCTTTTAAAAGCTACGATTTTGTTCTCCACAGTTTTTTTTAAATAAATGCATACATTTCGAGTTTTTCGTGAATAACCAATTAAAAACATTGATCTTTTCTATGAAAAAGGCATACCTTCAGTGACGAATAACTGAAGAGGTATTAACTTCCGGTGTTAAAATTAGAATAGAAAATTGGCCACCCCCGAGATGGGGTGGCAATCACCCGCAGGATGAAAGCGCCATTTGGCATGATATAGATTTTTGATCCTATTCCCTACCTACTGTCAAAATTTTCAGTTAATAGATTAATTTTGAAAAAATTGCCAAGGCAAAACCTTCATTTCCTGGAATACTACGACATATACAGTGAATTTTTTTTAAATGCGAACATAGGAGTTTGCATGCAATGTAATTTCCCTATGTTCGATTTAAAAAAAAACACATCAATCTATTGTGTAGTTCAAATGAGTAGTAGATACAATTGACAGCTGTCACATTTTTAAAAATACCGCCGTCCAATTTAATTACGAAATCGGTTAGGTTATTGTTTAGAATGTCAAGAAGGACATACTTCGAACATTTATTGTAATTGTTTTCGGTATTTATTGTCTTATTTTCTTCATTTATGTATTGAATAGATCAAATTAGTAGAATTCCAGGTGCACATGACCTAAAAATAATTGAAGGTTGGTTCACAATGAGTTGTGTTGTCAGTGCGTGGCCTGTGAGGTCAAGTTATCGTAAGTTTAAAGAAAAATGTATCCTAAAGTTGCCATGGCCTCACATGGCTTCTTTAAAAAAATCTTACCGAGTGCTCATCATAAAGACTATAGAGCTGTTGTTCATAGTCACACAAGTTGCGCGATTTGGGAATGTGAACCGCGCACACCTCATAGATTGATGTGTTTTTTTTTTAAATCGAACATAGGGAAATTACATTGCATACAAACTCCTATGTTCGCATTAAAAAAAAACTCACTGTAGGTACAACGTTTCGGAGTGGGACTCAAATTGCACGTATATAATCAGTCCTATAAGATTTAGTTGTTCAAATTCAGTTATATTCAACTAAAATTCATAAAAACGTTTAATTCAAGTGGGAGAAGTACCTTATGCTCCCTCCTTCCATCTTTTCCGTGAGTTGCCACTTTTGAATCGGTAATTCCCGTAGTCGCCCAATTTTGATATAACGCCGATTAATAAATAATCTCGTGCGATTTTGGTAACGAATGTGAATACAAAAACAAGAACCAGATGTGCCAGGGAGCTCCCGAAGAAAAGGAAGTCAAATTACCAGTAAGTGACAAATCCTTCTTGCTTTTAACACACATTTTGAACATAATGTGGCAGAGCGTAGTTAGAAATTTCATAACATATTTTTTCGAGAAACGGATTGGGTTTTTGTAAAAAGAATTTTTGTGTAAACGGTACTATTTTGTTGTTAACCGACTATAACGATTGATTTGGTTAGTAGATTTTGAATTTGCCAAAAAAAGAAATTATTTATCTTCAGATTTACGGAACGGGAACAATATTTCTCTGGTGTTGATTGATTGATTAATTTGCAACTTATTGATATCAAATTACCATATTGAAATTTCAACGCCACAGATTATCGTCGTGTCGTGAGTATCAGTTGTGACATCTGAAATGTCTGCACCTGGCGGGGAAGATCAAACGCGCATGGCGTAAACAAATAACAACTCTGACCCATAAATTAATGTCCTGTACAGACGATTTTGCAGAGATTTTGGATAAATTATCCATGTCCAAAAACCACAACGAATTTGCCACAGATGTCGTACAGTTAGAGTCAGAGTCAGTCAGAGATATAGGATTTATTATGACATTTTAGCACACATTTGACGCTAGTCAATTAGTAAACCGGTGAACGATTAACAATCAATATCTTCCGGTCCGTCACCTGTAAAAAAAGAATTATCTTTACGCGATATTAATTTCACGAAGTTTGACCGATGTCCAGAAAAATTTCCGGCATTTCGAGCAATGTTTGATGCCATGGTACATAATTCATCTTATTCCGATATAGAAAAATTTACCATATTGATAAATTCTGCACTAAAGTTTGGGCAAATGGTACGCTTTTCACCAGAAAATTATTTGGTGGTTTACAATCAAATGATACAACGATGCACTAAGTTTTGCGAAATATTACAAATAAAATACACCTAATTTAGACGATTACATATTTGTGCAATTATCTTTACAAGTATTAATCTAAAATCTATGGAAGGATTCTAAAAAAAAATTATCTAGATACAGACTCTCCCACATTTAAAGATTTTATTGAGTTTTTGAAGTTTAGTGTCACAATTAGTATGGTCAAGTTTAAACGTAGATAATAGAATCGCAAATACATATAACATTGATTACAAGATGCGCAATAATAAAAGTACATATACCTACATGAAGAAACTTACTTTGGTTTCTCAGCAAGAGAGAAAATAAAATATCCCCACAACCTTGCATTTTTTGCTCTCAAAGCGATCATGGTAAGCTAACGAAGTGGTTTATTTCTTATTTTATTTACCCATAAAAGAGCACCATGCCTATTCAAAGGCAAACATTTGTGTTATGCTTGCTTATATCCCCATGTAGGACGAGAATAAATTGTAGTCAATGAGGAAGTTCTCGTCATAACAGTTTCTTACACAGGATGAGGAATTTTCTAATAAAGGTAATAAGTTAGAGGTACATTACAACCTCGTTAATCCGAAAACACGCTAGTCCGAAATCACGATAATCCAAAAGATTTATTTGTATATAATTGTGTATGTACATACTGTACTCATAAATACATATGAATGTTAAGCTTTTTTACAAGGACAAAGTTTAATTTTGTTTTACGTACAGTATTTAACTGATTTCTGTCCTTGGTCTATAAAATTTAAGTTTTGTTGAAAAGAATAAAGTTTATTTCTTAATGCTTGTGTCCAAATCTATTATTTTCACAAGTTTCGCGATAATCCGAAAATTTGATAATCCGAAAGGTCGGTGGTTCGAATCTATTCGGATTAACGAGGTTGTACTGTATCTGATTCTAAAAAGGAAGTTGTTTCTAGTGCCATGGAAAATTCCTATGGCACTTTATTAGGTACTGCTGTTTTTCATTTTAAGGCAACTATAGTGTCCCTTCCAATTTAACAATTTAAATTTATCTAATGATATTAAAAAGGAATTTGATTCTGTACAGCCTGACTTTAATATTTCATCTCCTATACAGTGATATTTTTTAAAAAGTAGACATAGGGATTTATATGTATTGCTTTTTCGTATGTCTTCTTTTAAAAGACCGAATCTCTTCTGAAGGGCGCCTAATTTTATGCACCCAAAACATCTTCTTAAAACAAAAAAAACATCTGGTTGTCATATTAATTAGTTTGAAAATTGTTGTATGACTTTTTTATCTACCGAATCTGTTCTTGATAGATTGACGGCTAGGCGAGGTCATTTATATAGTGACCGGGGCTCTAACTTTAGGGGTGCAGCAAGAGAAATTTCAGAAGGCGCAAAATTTTGTGTTCATTTTTTAGTTTTTTATTTTCTAGGCTCACACTACTTTCTTTAAATTTTAATATTCATTCAAAAAATTCAATTTAATTCAAAGCATTACTTTACTCGTGGAGAACTTGGAACTCTGTTAATTAAATTGCACTAAAAATTTACAAAATTGTGCACTATATAAAAAAGTAACTATTTATACTGAACTATAGAAACTGATCACAGTCATAACAATATATTATCCAATGGAATAGAACAAAATTGTTTCTTTAAAAGATCAATACTAATGAAATAATAAATCCAAAGTTGGTTCACAAAACTACCGAAGCCCAGGGCCCAGTGCTCAGCTAATCCGCTTCTCGAATAATGTGCATATAGCTAGTCCATGTCCTCATTTAACGAGTAATTCATATTTATGTGACAATAAGTTTTAATTGTGAGAAACTTTAATTATTTTCACTTGCCAGTAGTGGTGCAAATAATGTAGTGTTGTGTTTCTCAATATTTTTCCATGTCAAACATTTTACTGAGAATCGTAATGGCCCCAGTAAACAAAGCACACTTATGAAAGAGTAAAAATATATCGCAGAAATGTAGAGTTTAATTTGGGATACAAAACCGTTAATTACTGCAGAGTGGTTACATAACAATGAACAATTCGGTACTCGTACACTATTTAAAACAAATAATTTCCCAACGACGTACTGTATCTGAGGAAGTGCAATTATTGTTGAGTAGGGTTGGGTTTTATCGTCCCGAAAACGTCAAGGCATTCTGCCATTGTTATAAGCAAATGTTATGATTTGATTACAACGATGTTGAAAGCACGTCAATATCAGCTAAGTAAACATGTATATAAATCGTTGCCGTTTTTTTCCTTCGATGGGTAATACATAACGATCGCTTAAAACCAACGGCCCTTCCATGCCAGCTGTAATTTATAACGCAATCCAATCATTTGCAGCATTATCAACGCCATATTTTCCCACTGTCATTTGCATACCTACAAACATTGTACACGCATTTACATAATGAATTGCGTTCATATTCATATTGTATACAGTTGTCTATCATGCGCGCGGATTGACCCATTCAAATAGCTCGTTATCCCTTTCCATGATTTTAAAATCTTTAAGACTAATTTTTGGATTTAATGGCAATTGGAAGATTTTATATAATCAGTGTCCGTACATCCCAAATTTCGATTTATTCGTTCCCACTACATTCACTTAAGGAAATCGGAGCCAGATTTGGAAATTGGCGTCATTTAACACCATCAATAGTTCATTCATTTCTTGTTGCGGCGTTTAGTTCTCCACATTTTCCCCATCGATTTAAAGCAACTAAGAATTTTTGTGCAAGAGTCCTTTGTCCAATTGAAATAATAAATATTCATCGCGAAGCAATGTCCATTTTTCTGCTCGTATTATGCTCTTCTATTGGACGCCGTTTTACTTTTTAATGACAGTAACAGTTTATTTTCTCAAGTTAGTTATTAATTATTTTTTGTTTCACGGTCACTGCATTTATTGTTTGAGATCCGCTAGCATACCTAAATCTATTGTCATTACGTCTACTGGCGTCATGACGTCATCTGTCAGAAGATTTTTCTTAAGGCGTTTTTGCATTTTTGTCCAAGTTTTGGGAGGCTAGACTTTGGGTTTCACTAATTATGTAAGTACGACTATTTTATAGCAATTAGTAAAGCACCAGGACAAGGTTACTATCAAGCTGTGGGATGCATTTACTCTTACATCAGGGTGTTGCAAAACCTAAACCATTCAGCAAAGCAATGCCATAAATTCACTCTCAAATTGAAGGTATGACAATTATTGGTATGTTCTGCACTTATCTCAAGAAACCACTGCAAATAAGAGAATATGTTAAAGAAACCATTACTGGAAGAAAATGCACATCACAAAGTGTTTCAGTATATCCGTCTCCTCGTTATAAATTCTGATCAAACACGCTTTAAGCACATTGTACATCAAACATATTACGAACATTATCCCCTTGCCTTCCAGGTGAGCGCTTATCGACGATCTCCTTTCTGTAAAATCGAAAGAAAGACTTCTGGATGGATTAGCAATCACGATAAAATCTTCCCAATAGAAGTACTCCGCTGTGTCCCATAAATTTGTACAGCTTTGCAGCGCTATTCATATACAAATCCATTTATATCACGTTTGCCTCCCAAATTATGCATTAGGCCGTTTATTGGTTTACGTAATTATTGTAATTTTGCCACGTGCTTTCGCTTCATTGATTTCGTGATTTTCTACCCATTCACCTACTAAACGTATCGAAAATTAGATATGGCGCAAACCTTTTATCCTGCTGGGGAAACACCCTTATACAGTGAACGGTTTATGTTTATGTTGCAGTTTGTAGCAGTATTGATCGCACCTTAAAAAGGAGCAAACGCCTTGTATCCTAATTTACCCACAATTATATTGGCGAATAAAATGAGATTTGGAAGGGAAACGCCGATCTGTTGTTTACTCAGCATTGAGAAGGTTTTCACCGGAGCGAATGCTGAAGTTGTTCCCTTTCCTGCGAAAGGAATCTAAAGTGGCCCGTGCAATGGGCGAGCTATCCTTTTCATCTTGACAATGTAACGTTTCCGATGTTTAAATTAGAGAGACGAGCAGAAAGCTCCCTTTTTGGCTTTTATCACGAAAATTAATGAATTGAATAATCAATTGTCTTGCTAACGCCGGTTAAACGTCATCTTATCTTACTTCTTCTTTCATTGATTCTCAGACTACTCGAGCCAAAGTTATAAACTATGCATAAAAGAATCAAATCTGTTTTATAGATTATTGGAATAAGGATCATAACTTTGTGAGCCGTTTGGGAAATAAGTGTGTAGTTTTTTAGTACCATTTTAGTGTTTCTGCGATATAATCTTGGTCTAAAATCTTATTTTGCCAAGTTCGCCTTATTATTAGGACTTTTATTGGGAATTCGTGTTTTCATTGAGATTGGCAAACGTGCATTACCATTTCAAAAGTTCTTTGTTATTCGTCGGTGTGGATATTACTTCTACCATTTATCTTTTGAAGGTGAAGGTTAAATTAGTTCAAGCCATACTATTACAGTCAATATCATTGTCTCATTAACACAAACAATAAAAAAAACCTCTATTGAATATTGAAACCTCAGAACTTCTAGATCTGGGAATAATGCATCTATAACTACACCAAAATTCAACATACCAAATAAAAAGCGGTGGGAAAAACCCTTCATGGCTGAAGGCTTTTCTGTGTTGCAGTGAGGAACCATATTTTAAAGACGTAAAGCCATATGCGAATCAGATTTTGAGAAATATTGTAATTACCCAAAAGCAAGAAATATGAATGTGAATAAAATCTTTTCTGGAATATGGTCCTCGACAAGACAATTTCATGAAATTAAATATTCAAACTTCAAATAAAAGGAAATTCATAGATTTCGCAATCCATGCAACCATATAGGAGACATTGGAAATGATAACCGTATAACGCCATATGTAAAACCGTACCGTATCGACAGTATCCGCGACTTTTCGTTCACCTAGCAATCACGGTCGACTACGATGCAATCCTCACTTGCTGTGTGAACGAAAACTCGTACCTTTGTACCCATATACCATATACCTATATGAAACCATAAACATTTCCAATGTGCAAAAGTAAAGCTTAAAAACGAAACATTGTACATAAATTTTCTAAATATTGAATCATGAATTTCTCCATTTTTTTGTATATCAATCATATGTATATTTTATACTGTCACACAGAAAATTGATTGCTCATTCTTACATATCGTCAAAAAACATAGGCATTCCATTTGAAAAACAAAAGTCGCATCGATTTCCGGTTAAACCGGAAGTGATACCGGCAGTTTGAGTCGGAAAGATCGTAATGTCACATATAAAATTATATTTGACAAATTTTGCGTATCTCGCAAACAATAGAGATATTGGGTGACCCTCTTATTTCGAACGCACTGTATATTTGTTCGAATTACTTAGTAATAAACGTGAATTTTTTTGCTTCTTTTCCTTTTTGAATAAATAATTAATCAATTAAAATTACAATATAATTAACAACGCTCCCTTGAAGAATAAACGTGGTACGATGAAGATGCTAGAGAAGCCACCCTCACAGGCTGACTTCTTTACCCCCTTCATCATCACCTATCGCGATCAAATTTTCGTAACTGGTTAACGATAATTCAAGAATAAATAAGAAAAATGCACAGGTGTATTGTCGTTCAAGGAATTCAACAAGTCACCCCTTGGCGTATTTTTAAAACGGCACTTAAAAGAGACGAAACTGTGAACGCGACAGCCATCGGGTATCATAAAAGAAGAGATGACATGATAAAAAATATAGACGATTAAACGTAATTTTTTTAATTTGTCTGTAAACCATAAATAGGTTTTAACACGTCGGTAAATATAGTAGATAATAAATTAGTACACTGCATAGATAAAAAAGAATAATACACAATTAAAATAAACATATACTAACATATACTAAACTTATACTGGGTGTAGAACCGGTCAATGTTAATTTCTGTATATCGAAACATTTTCTCCCCTAATTAATTTAGAGCAAACCTATAGACAGGTATCTTATAGCTTGAACAATTCTGCGTCTGCCCATGCCAAGGGGTTGACTGTTTACGTGTAATCTGCACCAGTGCTAGATAGACAAAAAAAACAATATAATTGAATAATATCAAGTGTGTCAAACAGAGAGAGAACTATTTGTCACGTCAAGAATAAGCTGATTTTAATTGCAGTCCATTTTAATTGCTTTCGCTTTTAAACAAAAACCCGCACGTTCTGGTCTAAACATGGATCTTTTCTATCCCTCTTTCTGTTGGTGAATTTTCCTGGAACGCATTTGCAACAGTACTATCCCAATCCCGAGGATTTTGGGTGGAAAGTTGACGAGAAGTACTTCTTCATAGCAAAACAATTTGACGAAAAACGACCAAAAATGCAAGGTTGATTCCCAAATGAAATACTAAGTGTTTAGTATCACTCGTTTTGTAATTTAAAAATCCAACATTGCGTCCATTTAAAATAAGGAAGTCAATGTCAATATCTCGAAAACCGCCATTTTGAAAAATATTTTCCTACGTCTCCCATCGAATCTTGCAACTTTTATTTGAAACTTTTTTCGATAGCTCCAAATAAGCGCGAAAATGATCCTGATACAGACCCGTTTCTGAAAGAAGATTGCATTGACAACGGTCACTTTTTTAAAAACGCCAGTTTTCAGTTATACAATTTTGTTGGTCCAAAACTCAAAAAATGAAAAGTTGTAGCAATGCATGGATTTGTAATTTTTTCTCTACAAAAACCTAACTAAACTTTATCTCTAAAATAATAAGAAAAGCAAATAATCACAAATTGCAAAATTACTATTTAAATTCCTATTGTTCAAATCTTTGTTTTTGTATAAAAATTTTTTTTTTCTGTGGCGTGAAAAACGTTTGACATTTTATCTCTGTTGACAGGTAACAAAATGTCACTTTTTTATGAAATTTCAGTGGTTAAAGCCCTAACCAAGGGTACTCAACCAATCTCGAAATTAATAACAGGAAGTAATTAGCATTAAAAATGTATTGGGAAATCTTAGCGATCTATTGGTTGCTCCTGCTAATTAGTTATTACATGTATAGTAACAAGCATTTATGCATTTTCATTGACACCTTTCAGTAAACATGTTTACAAAAGTGCATCTTGATCTGCGTACCTGATTACAAGGCACAAACCTCCTAGGGGAATGAAATAACACTCCCTACTCCCATCACCACCCCACTGTACTATGTATAAACATTTCATTTGCGCATCATTGTTATATTTCTAATTTTTTTGTTGTTTAACACTACTGGCGCAACTTCTCCCTTTAGTTATGTTAGTCCTTGCACTACACGGACTGTATTTTCTTGAAGGTGCAACTGTACGTAAATAACGCAACGCAGAAACCAATAGGAAAAGCGGGAAAAGTGTGCAAAGGTTTTATTTCTAATAACTATCATTCTTCGTGACTCGTTCATAAACACAAATATTGTGACACCATTTTATTACCAGTCAATCCACTGACTGTCTAATCTGGAGTTAGTATGTTTATGTTATCTGCGCAAACTACTTCTATTCGCACCCACTAATAATTTGAGTAGCCGTTCCTGCCAGTTTTCCTATACCTTCATCGGAAAGGGTTTGCATTAGGTAATTTATTATAGATATCTGTGTCGGCCCTCGTATAACCTGTTCAGATGAAAATTGAGATGTTAAAATTTTCCGACAGGATTCTGTTCTTTATTGCACTACTAAACGTGACTTGTTACTTATCTTCGCACCGGGGGTCTACCCCTTGTCTTATCAGTGTTTAAAGCTAATTTCTCTTGTTATTGCTTAGAATTAAACCCCAACGAGGCCGATAAGGCTGGTAACATAATTTCCATGGACACAGGACGGTAATTTTAATGAAGTAAGAATTTAGCGTAGTGAACTAAACGAAATAATGATAATTTAAACATATTTTTTCCGTGGGGTAACTTGTATCTTGTCTTTCCGGAGTCTCTAAAATCTGTGAAACAATAAATATTTCTGTGCATATTTTTAGGATCCATCATCAAGGAATAGGGCCGCGATGTTGAAATTTTAGTGTCATTTCATTGAAAAATAAACTATTGGTAATTGTAACCACGTTACAAACTGTGGTCATAATTTTTAATATCATGCTTTGAACTATTTTAGAATCTAAACCTAAAGATTACTTTGGAAAGAGCGACCTTTTTCTAGTTGAAGTTCAGTTCTATATTCAGGATACAATGAATCGACAGCTGAAAATCTTGTTTTCGAAAGATAGGACTCGGAAACACTAACAAAATCCGAATAGCTTTGGCGTTTATTACACAGGATTCATCCGAAATTAGTTAAAGATTTGGTATTGAATCTATTCTATTATAGTTATGCCATTCTTCATCCTATAGGTTTTCTGTCAAATGCATTACGATTTGAATTCTAACAAATTACCATCTTCTTTTGCAAAAAAAAGCGCGATAAATTCATACCGATCCTCTGTGGTTAAATAATTTTGTGATGGAAAATTCTGCCTGCTTCCACGCTACTTATTCCGCATGACTTTTACACCTACAATTTTTAACCTTTTCCTCAAATTGATAGCTTACATTTATATTCTTTCCTTGGTAGATATTATAAGTTTTATTGAAAATAACCCATTGCCAAATTCTTCCGACGCTATGAGCTTCGACCCTCAAAACTAGTGTTCTAAATCATGTTGAGAGCAGGGCTTAGATTTGTATGGTTGTGAAACCTAAATTTAGGTAAGCTTGTTCATACTTTCCAGTATTATATTTTACAGGATCTCCTTTCGGTTCGGTCCCTTGATGACCTTCTCAATTTCTAATGAGCTTCTCGAAGGATACGCGTCCCACGCAGCACCGCATCTAGCCTAAGCTTTATTCCTTGACCTTTGCCTCCTCAACGGAAGGTGTGGAAGCGCGAAAAATTTGTTTGCGTTAATAAATGAGGGGTTCTTTATTGCGAAAGTAACCGCAATGCGTTAGAAGGTCCTTCAGCAATCATTTTAATTGAAATTGTAAGGTTTTTTACGAAAAAAAGGTGTTGAATGCCGGTCTGTCAAAATGACAGCTCAAACTGGAAACGGTTACGGTCTTAGACCTTTATTAACAGAAGTGCTCATACACATATGAGCGCAAAAAAGTTAAATACCTTTAAATGCGGGGTATTAGGTACCTACGCGAGCCCACATGTTTTTATGCCCACTTAACAAAAGCTTGACAATTAATATAATAATTAGAGGCGTTTTACGGTATCAATTATAAAACAATAAAGCGCCCCTTTCTATATTTAACTCAAATCGGCGTTTTCCTATATAAATTGATACAATATAACGTAACAATCACAAGGGTTAATGCACCACAAATGTAAAGGTTTATAAAACAAAGGGAGCGTTTTCCGTCTTTATTTTAGAAGACCGATGCGTGGCATTTATATGAGAAAATCGTGCAAAGGGGTTGCCATGGGCCTTGGTTGTTCAACGCCACTTGCATCTTGAGTCACATTAATTTAGTTCATTTTTTAAAACAAACTTTGTCACACATAAAGAACTACAGAAACAATATTGGATTTTCTGTCTTGTTTGTTAGCATAAACTTGCTATAATCCTAATTAGTAATTTCGGACATTTTTTATTTGCAGTGTGTATAAAGTAGTGAGTATCGCAGACATCGGGGCGCCGCCATCAAAGATTAGTCACCGGCGATAAGGAATGAAAGCGGATGCGACGCACTCTTTTCCTGAAATATGATACGCCATCTAGAATCCTTGAGAACGTTCCGTAATTGTTGTAGAAACTTTCCGTTTGCCATATAAACGCGATGAGGCGTGTCTAATGGAAGTTCGCACATTGACGCCGAATTGATAAATAGTGATTTAACGCTCGTTTGTTAAAATCTTATTATCCGTTGTAAATCATTCTTTTTAAGGACTGTTAGAAATTCATTTTTAATCAATTATAATAAATCACATAATAAAATTTACGTTACAATATTATATTTTGCATTTTCCACATGCTAAATCCATAACTTCATTGAGTTAGGCAACACCTATTTTATGCAAACGTTATCATGCTCCTATCTTTGACAGCTTGGGACGGACTTTTTGCGTTTGTCTATCTACTTGCAGATGTGTAGCTAACAAGTGCAAATTTGGGGACTTGGGTGTCATAGCCTCCTAGTAGGCAATTTTATTGCTCTAAACCATTAATCTTTGGACTACCAGAGTTTTATAAAATTAATTTTTTAGTTGCAAAAGCTAGTGAACAAATCTCTAGCCTAGCGCGTTACTGACCTAAAAATTCATACAAGAAAGAATCCCAGACAAGTGTTGAATTAATAATCTTATCATTTTGTCAAAGCACATGAATCAATTAACCTTATTCCGGGATTTGCTGACTATATCAAAAACAATTATTCACGATACGGAACAACCAGATGAGCCTGATCGACTCAGGCCCAATTTCATCGTCAACATTCTGTATCCCTTAAAGTTAAGCATAACTTAAATACCATAGCAACGATTGTCTTAATAATCGTTGCCATAGATTTTAAGTTCGACTTATCTTTAAGCAAGGCTTAATTTTGTTGGTGCAACTGGGGCTCAATCACTCAATCAAGTATATAAGAATTTGGATGAAGCTTCCTTTCGTTCTTTAAAAAAAATTTATTTCTTGCGAAGAACAAAGAAAAAAGGGAATAAAATCGCAAGCTCAGTTCGACGTAAATTAATAAATACCTACTTTTGGTGTTGAACATTCTGGAGAAAGTGAAAATAATACTCCCAAAATCGTTGGGTTGATTCTGAAAATCTCAACAGAGGAAAAGTACTAAATTTTTAGTTTACTGACAAAAATACAATCTGAACTCAACTGTAATCAGTGTATTGCTAGAAACCGTTGAGTGATTCTTTTACTCAACGTAGAAACACAAAAATCTGCGTGAAATGCAGAGTACCAGAACAAAAGGATTGTTTAGCTGCGTGTGATAAAGGCGGTAATAAACAGCTAAAACGTTTAGTTTTATTCATTTGAGGGGAAATTTACATAAAAGTCAAGGAGTGGAATTCAGATGTTTGCGACAGACGTTAACAGACCCTAATGGGACACACTTACTATCTTGTTTGTGTACATCAAACCTAAAATTTATTTTATGGCTGTAGGCTTCGAAGTTCTATGCAATTATGCACTTTATACAAAAATATGCAAAATATGCACTTACATATACTAACCACAACAAAATTTGTTTCTTGTGAACCACCTTTCAACATAACATGATGTTACTGGAACACGTTTACAGATGTTGTACAATGTTGTACATTTGTAATTCCACAATCTGTTGATATCTATAAGTACGTGGAACTTTTCATGTGGTACAGATTTAACCTTAACAACTTAGAAATTGCTGTTCCGATTGAATTTTTCAGGTACCTCTGTATTCTGTAAGGAAGAACTGATGGAACTCCTTCTGACCGTTGAACTTAATCAAAAACATCAATTGACTACAATAATATACATGACGTTGTTAATTAATGTCATGCAGATGTTTCAGGGGGTGATAGTACTGATCAAAATAAGAAAAAAATGCAAATATACCTACTCATAGTCGTCATTTTCGTTATACAGGTTGTCACAGTTTTAATTTTTTTCTCATATTTTGCGTTTTCTCTCTTCTGTTCCGTGATAATTGGTTCAAATGTGATACAAATGAATGTGTGTCTGTCCGTATGGCTCTTATGCCTTCCTAAACCGTTCATCCGACTGCAATGAAGAATAGTTGGACGTATGTTCGCGAATGTTTCTGATTTAGTAAAACACTTCCCGAAATTACCACGGGAACGATAGGTGTCCCAAAATGCACGAAAGAAGTAATTTTAGTCGAAAACACAGGTTTTTAATTAATTAATAAAGACGATATGAATCATAAAGCCTCTATGGCTCTGTTGGTGCGTTATGAACTCTTATGATGAAATTTTCCATAGCCGCTTGATTGTGGCTGATTTCCATTGCTTCACCTTGCGGCCAGAGTTCCCTCGGAGAAGAAGCGATCCAATCACAGACCTGGTCCTGCACATCTGCGTTCGACATGAAACGGTTTCTTCACGAGTCCAATAAAGTTTCAGATTTTTAAGTGTGTTTGACAATTTGCCATCATACTGAATTAAAGCCATCTTTTATTTTTGCCTCAAAGTCTCACACCCGAAGTACTATCTTTAAAAAATAATATTAGTTACGCTAGTTTCCTCTTGTTTAGGGCGTTTTAAACATCTTTTTTCGGTGTTGGGTCTTTTGCCTTTGAAATTATACCGTTTCTTAGTTCCCCAATTGTTTTTGGTCCTCGTTGCCCTACTACTAACTTAATTTATTAAGTTTGGCTCTGACCAACGCCCTCGTCTGTTGCATTTATTCATATCTGACCACACACAGGTTTATGTAGGATTATAGATACCTGCAAATTAATATATCGGGCGATCAAAAATGAGTGACTGTCGAGTCGCCTTTGGAAGTACAAGTTAAGTACGATTTCCCTTGTAAACAAAATTTCCAAAGGTGACTCGACGGTCACTCATTTTTGATCGCTTTGTATAATTGAATTCAGTTAAGGAAAGGTATTACTTTAAAGTACGAGAAGAATTGAAGTTCGTAACAGTGCTAACAATATTGGACCACTGTAAATTTACAATTGAGTGTTCTTGATTCGCACATTTTAATATTCTTACTCGATGAATCTCAATCAATCACTCTAAATTGCATATTTGCACCTTGCTACTCAGTAAGTGACTCTACAATGGAATCTTATTGGCTGCCCTCCCGAGCGCTTTTTTTACAAATTAAACGAATATCCCTTTCTTAAAATCACATGAAGCAATTCGGCACCTTACTAGAAACTCAAATCCTTTGCCTTTTATTGCTTTAGTCGTAATACTGAATTCTGTAGTCATGATCCTAGTCAGCAGGACGGAAAAGAAAATTTTTGAAATTGACAACACAACTAAAATAACATTTAACCACGGGAGCATTTAAAATATAATTAGAAACTTTCCAAATGAGGAAACATTACTCATTACCATTAGTAAAATTACGAAAGCGTTTCGTGAGAGGTTGTTGGTAATGAAAGTCCAAATTGCATTTCAGGTCTTTGGAATAAAATGCACCAGGGTAGAATGATAATGTTTCATGTGCGTATTTCAGGAAAATCAAATTCCAGAGTTTTCTAAAGACACAAAACAAATTGCGAAAACAGTTGTTAAAAGTGGAAGTATTGATATAAATCGTGAATTAACTCCTCTTGATTCCGTGCAAACCAATTTGCAGCATGTGAATGCCTACTAATCGCGTAGTAATAAAACTTAACCGACTTATTACTTTGTCATACGCGTGTTCTAAACTTTTAAAAAGTTTGTTGACATATTGGTTCATTATCACGTAATTTTGACGGCATAAAAATCCATTGTGTATAAACATAACGTTGTAAAGCCTTTGTCGACACTTCCTATGCTCTGAATACAAAATCAAAGTAAGGGCGATATAAAGTAGGTCAAACGATATGGGCATCTGACATTAAATTGTTGAAATTTGCATTTTACCACATTCTCACATAAACGATTTCCCTTTTTTTGAAGTAAAATACAACCTTTGATTTATTAGAAGTCTGTATTATTTAGATGAACGTGAAGTATCTCTTTATTATTTGTCTAAGTACAATCGCTTCGACAGTATTTGTATGAGATACCAAACACAATATAGGAAAACAGAATAAAAGTACAATGACAATAAAATACACCTCAAAGAAAAGAGTCACGCAATTTTCTTGGGGAAATAATAGATAAATAAACTCATCAACGACTGAAATATCTTTTCTTAAATCATTTTTACAGACGCTTGGAATGTTTTTGGTAACAAGTAAATAAATATCCTTTGTTTTTGCTAAGCAAAATTCACCCATATACGCTTTCGATTGCTAATGCGAACCATGAAGTGTGTCCCTGTGGCGTTAGTTGTTTGTAGAAATCACAGCGTCGAAACAATTCGAAGAAGAGGATAAACGTTATTGTATGGATTAAGGCGAACTGGACAAATGCTACAGTCAAATATGATTACTGCTGAAATGAATTAATCCGCGGCCTGAAGGATTACTACGTTTCTGGTGGAGGACTCCAAATTATCCCTTACTACCTATAAGATGTATAAAAATGAAATGAGTTAAAATATAAGTGTAATCAAGTCTTTAAAGCACGCGTAACGAGTTTAAGGGCACGACGCAAAGCGGAGTGCCTTTAACGTTGCAAGTGCTTTAAATACCAATTATACACGTGTATCTTAAAGTATTTTATTATACCTGCAGTATAATTTCAAAATAGGAAATACAATGAAATCATATTGACGTTATACTCGAATACATGTCTAATTAACTGGGCTGGGTGTTCGTAATTTCACGATTGCCATGGAGATGTCACTTGACGTTTGCTTATAAGAATCATCGTCTTTGTGAATAAAACGATTTCCGTTGAAAAAGATAATACACCGTCCATCAAATCGCTTGTTGTAAAATCTAAACAAGCGTTGGTAGGTGTAAAATCCAAATCCAGTAAAGCCTATTATATAGAATATGAAAAGTTGATTCCATGGATTAATAGGAAGTTACTTACGAATAAAGCCTTAAATGCATCGACAATGCTGACATACATGAAGGAAATGTCAAAGGTACTTAAATCTTCTATCTTTTGGTGCATTCATTCAAAACTACAAACAATGCTGCGATTAAAAAGTGGAACAGATTTGGAAGCATACCCTAAATTATGCGCGTTTGTGAAAGCTTCAACCAAAGAATAGGTACAAGCCCAAGAAATGTTCTGCATTTACAGAAAGCGACCTAAGAGGATTTTTTATTTCACCCAGATGACAGTTTCAAAAGTCATACTTGAAGTATCGTTACTTAGCAACTTTAAAGCACGTGTGTTTTAAAGGCCTTTTTTCGCACGCATTTGATGGCCGTTTGCACCGACAAATTTAAGTGGAGCTTAGCTTAAGCGTAGCTTAAAATCCATAGCAACGATTATTGAGACAATGATTGCCATGGATTTTAAGTTATGCTTAAGCTAAGCTCCACTTAAATTTGTCGGTGCAAACGGCCATGAGTGTTTAAAACGGAGGTTGTGATTCAGCTATAATAAAAATACTTTTTAAAAAACCAAAACAAACTTAAGTATCAACAACTAATTTAACAGAATGTTGTGGGAGAGAAGCTTGGAAGCGATACGTAATGACTAATGACTTGAATTAGCTCCATCATTACTTACAGTCTGGAGTTACACATTAAATTCTATACACGGTATACATAATCAACCCTTTCAGAACTCTCGACAGTGCGCTGGATTGATAATTGTGTCCAAATCACATTCATTACAAATGTCAATGTCTTACTCCAGTCCCAAACTGAATTCGTACATTTTTCAAAGGCCCTGCGCTTTTGTTAGTAGAGCATTTACCATTTTACGAAAGGAAGGGGTCATTGTAAAGCAATTTATCGAGTTTGGGGGAAACAATTATTCGAAATCGATACAGCTGACATTTACTTTTACTTCAATTTGGAGCAGAGCGCCACACTTCATTTTACGGGCGCATTTCGCTAAAAAGAATGTTTACATTCCCGTAAAAATTTGCGTAACCTACTTTCGCAAATAAGAGTTGGAAACTGCCCGTAGAAGACACATTAGAAAACTATCGATTAAAATTTATCTACCCCCAGCTGTATTATGTGCCTGCTGCATATTTTACGTTGGCGTTCGAAAAGTTGGGTTGACCCAATACCGAGTAACACTTCATCTCCCTGTACTTCACGGTGGAATAAGCGGCATAGAAGGAACGCAGGTCGTATTCGGGTCACGGGGATCGATTTTTAGGGACCGAGCGTGGTGTTGCTCTGTCTCTCAATTTGCGATTGCAGCAGAAGCTGATCCAAAAACTCTTACTTATTAGATGTTTCATTTTTCGTATATGTACAGCTTCCATCAATTCTTTTTTTTATTTGATGACATATTAGGTACGCTTTTATAAAAAAAAACTCCCTGAATGAAGTTGTAGTATTACGTAATTGCGAGGGGCTGCGATCAAATTCATTTTCGTAAGTGGCAGTTTTTCGCTCGCATGATTTTCCTCCCCTACTTCTCACTGGAACATTCTTATAAGAAGCATCTCCGTTACCGGGTTATGATGAGTCTTTTTCTGTTTTTCACAATGAAATGTGAATGAGTAGAAAAGGAGGCGGGCCAGTTGATAGAAAGCGACAAACTCTCAAGATGAAAAGTTGGATTTAAATTTTTCGAACATTTTCGCTACCTTACCCTGCCTATAAAGAGAAATAACGAACATATTGGATGATTAGATTATCTCGCCTCTGAATCTACCCTTTCCATTCAGAACTTGAGATGCGTGCCACTAGGGCGTAGGTACAACAAATGCATCGTGCTCGGATGAAAATACAGTCCTTCGCTTGAACGCTTGAACTGCATTAGCAATTTTTTTACTTCGCTTTCTTGTGGAAATTTCTGCTCATTCAAGTCAATCATAATAAATCATAATTAGACGAACTTCCTTCATATATACTACACAAATGCTACAAATAGAATGGAAGTTTCTCATTCTGACTTCGCATTTCAACCTTTGTTAAGGGATGGTTACCCTTGTTTGCGGTTAGCCGATGGTTCGTAGGTATTTTCCGTCGTCCATGAATTAATCGTTATTTCTTACCATATAACCATAGTTAGTGAGATGGATTTGGAATCACAATCTGTTCTAGAACAATTTCGAGTGTAGAATGCAACAAAACTGCATCAAAATAAAAAGAATTATTGTTGCCCGTCGGCTAACTTATTCCTTATTAAATTTTTTACTTTTTCTGGTGGTTTTGCTTACTATAAAGTTTTCCCTTTGTGTCTCTCTGAAAATTACTACAGAATTTCTAAAACTCTTTTTTACTCGGCTACAATAACCCAATTTCTCAAGAAACAATACATATATAAACACTTAAACTATTTTTTATTTCAAATTTCTTATCAGATAAAAGTAGCAAGGAAATAAACCTCTGAATTTCAGTAGATTGTTTATTAAAATTGTGGAAAAAAATCTAAATTCTTGAACATAACGAATCTTGAATTTACACTAAATTCAATAGGCCCTTCCTTCAAATGGCAAATTACATTTAATATCAGAATTTCCAGATTGGTTCAATCCTTTAAGATCAATTAATTAAAGTTTCGTTAAATTTTACATTCGATCTTAAAGGTATTTATTTTGAATGTTAAAATTAGAACTAACGTTGGACTATACTTTCAGGTATTGTTTCTTGTACCAAAAATGTATTTTCTTCTTCTTCTGCAGTTTCTTGCGTGCCTGCGTGTATTCTGGATGGCACTATATAGATACATGTTGATGTATTAAGCTAGTTTTACATCAACAAGTTCTTCATCAATTACTTCATGAAGCTATTGTACCATTTCACTGATTTCACCAACCTTTAATTGTATAATTCTGATTACGGAATAGAAAACGAAATATCGCGATATTATAGCACAGATTTAAACACGTGATTATAGCTCATAAAAATGATGAAAACGTCTTAATTTTATTATTTAAGTTGGTTGCTGGTAGTTGGTACTACAGAATTGACGTAAAAATTGCCAGAAAAATAGAACTTGCGCTAATCCGACAAGAAATGGAGCTCAAGGAATTGATCAAGTTATTGCATCCAATTTTGTGTTTCCACTCCTAAAGTTTTCTTGCCAAAGTAGTCCAGTATGCGGAGCAGTCAGAAGGGCTGATTCCTGCAAAATGTGGTGTAAACGATTTTATGGTTTTCAATGGTCCATTTGGATCCAAATAACATGTATATAAGAGTGCACACCAATTTTTTCCCGCCCCAACTTTTGGCAGCCAAAAAACTTCAAAATGTTCGGACTTTTTTCAGTTTTTCGCTTAAAACTGGAAAACGGTCCATATTTTATGAATAACACTTCTTTAGTAAATTAAAGAAAACACAATTCTACGTCGATCAAAAGATGAATAAATAGGTAGGTCCAATAGAAACATTTTTACAAGCGATCACAGAAATCCCTTAAACTCCCTGTCAGTTCCTGGAGATCCACGGATATATCTCTTAAATCAGGTAAAGTTGCTTATATCCTCAGAAATCCTTTCGAAATCTTCTTAAATTCTTCCCCACACTTGCTTTTGACACTCCATTCAAATACTTTACTACCGCCGGCGCCGCTTTCATATAGAAAAACCTACGCTTCGTCAGGCACCTTCTCACAGGTATTATAAATTAATAACAATATTTGCGATTGTTACAATCCAAATACTGCGTGGCAATATTGAGTAACACAATTAGAAGGTAAAGTTTATTTTTGAACGAGCCAAAGAAAGCTATTTTAGTGATAAAATGCAATTGGAAGGTAGACAAGAAAAGTAGGATTTTGACTTTTTCCATGTGAGAATAAAAATTAATTTAGAACACAATCTCATGGGTTAAAAAATTGTACTTCACATGTCGTATTTTATCAGGAACGATTTCATTTGGTACGGATAAACAATTATTGAAAGATAAAAGTGACCGCACGTGCAGATAAGCGCATTAGGTGATTAATCTCTATCTACCTACGTTACCGCCCCTCCATCAAAAATATAACTATTGACCAAATCATTCGATCGTGTTAACGCGAAGTGCAGTGCAATTTAGTGCGGAATTGTCCCCAAAAATTTCAAATGGTTCGAAGGAGAGTCCCTAGTACCGAAAGCAAGAAAGCTAAGGGTGAATTTTGCCATGCACATATTAGGTACCGCGTAAAATGCAGTAAGTAATTTGGATTTTTACATTTAAACATTGGGCATACAATGCAAAATGATTTTGGAGTTGGATAATACGTGAAGTGTGACTAAAAAATATTGTGTATGGAATACCTCCACACTTGTAACTGCCGTTAGTTTCAATCAATCATTTTCCAAATCAAAAATTTATACACGACAATTACAATCATCTTATCTATCCAAGTGTAAAATTAGAAACACATGTGTAGTCCATTGCGTCGGCCGCGTCGGCATTTTGAACAGGTGTTTAGAAGTCTGTTGATAATCTCATTCACATTTGCCTTTTTATTAGTTTTAATAATAATTGTCGCAGAGTTTACTAATTTTGAATTAATTTGATACGAGTGAACCAAATACCTTCGCAAAATGAAATGTCTTGAAATCGAAACATGCAACTCAAGATTATTGTGTCACCTCATGCCTAAAAACTGTACGAAAAGCGCCACTAACAATTTCATTTTCTTATTCGAGGCATTTAATTTGTCAAAACATTCATTCAATGTATCAACGTATTCACAAAATTCTTTAGAGTTGGAGAATCGAAAAGTGGATTTCCATTTTTGGCATATTAAGACCAGGTAATTTTGTCTTGAACTTGTAATATTACCTCTTGCACGAGTGTTTAATGGTATTTGTCTCGGCAACCATGACAAATGGAAACGATTGAACTTGCGGCTATACGCAGGTTTCGGGCATGATCTGTAAAATTCCTACCCAAGGAGGTGCTTTTTTGATCACCAAACGAGGCCTCTAGGGATGTTGTAAAGCACAATAGAAAATTCAGATTCATTAGCCCATTGCGTAAAGATGTGGTTTGGGTAAGTGTAACATCTAAAACAACGGTTTTACAGATGTTTTAAATTTCGGGGGCTATTTATCAAACCAAGCTCATTAAATTTTATATCAAAATTAACTAAAAATACTGTCGTTGAAGCGTGTTAATTAAGGAATTTCGGAAATTAAATTATTATGCTGGTAACGCAACCACAAACGATGTCATTTGGGAATAGCAGTTTGGTGTGTTTTTTAAACACAAATA
Source organism: Photinus pyralis (assembly GCF_008802855.1). NCBI lineage: Eukaryota > Metazoa > Arthropoda > Insecta > Coleoptera > Lampyridae > Photinus > Photinus pyralis. Next base: position 33,804,446 of record NW_022170596.1, on the reverse strand, counting down.
CCTTACAATTTAGAAATAACTTGAAATAATGTAGAAGGTCCAAAATGTCCACAATCATTGGTAAGTTGACCAAAGACGTGGTTTTGGCAAGCATTACACCCAAAACAATGTTCTTGGGGACTTTACAAGTTTGGGGTTGCTGTTTTCATGACGCAGCACCTTACAATTTATACGATAACACTTTCACTTGCCAGATACTAGATAAGGGGTAAGGCGGACTGACCTTTATGGCCTAAACGTCACAAATGCCGCTGCTTATCGACATGAGGGCATCAGTTGCAGTGAAAGGGTGGTTTTGGGAGAGCCATTTGGATGAGTCTTGTTCATTCCGGCTCATTCAATAATTTCCAACTAATTTCAAAAATTGGTCCAATTTTAAGTGTTTGGTATACTTTTTGAACTCGAATGTCCTACAATCTTTAGGAAGGGGACAGTGGATTTTATCGTTTCTTTAGTAGCCACAACGCATTAAAAAAAAGGTTAACTCAGTTTTTTAGAAAAGTTGGTAAAAATGGGGGTTTATTGATCGCTTTTAACAATTTTTCTATTGGACCAATTTTGTTTGTTCATCCTTTGATCGACGCAGGTTTTTGTATTTTGTTTTTACTAAAGAAGTGTTATTCATAAAATATATATAGACCGTTTTCGAGTTTTAAGCGAAAAACTGAAAAAAGTCCAAACATTTTGAGGTTTTTTGGCTGCCAAAAGTTGTGCCGGGAAAAAATTGGTGTGCAATCTTCAAATCCATGTTATTTGGTCCCAAATGGAGCATTTAAAATAATAAATTCTTTTACACCACCTTTTGCAGGTCAAAATTATCGGCATACTGCAAGAAATTGATCAATTTATTGTTGATGTAAAAGTGGCGGATTTACATTTTTTGAGCCCCTAGACACACCGAAAGATATGCGCCCCTCCAAAAATAATCTTTAAATTTTAAGATGCTAATAAAAATCACATGATAACTTGAAATTTTTAAAACTAATATGAATAGAAATATACACACGTCAAAACTTGCATTGTCGATGATCGTTCTTACAGTTAAGTTTGTTTAAACACTCTACCAATTTCAATTTATTTTATAATCAGTCCGTCCGTCACACGTACTCTTGCTACACGACTCAACCGATATTGGGCTCATTTGAAAGGGCTTGGTCCAAGGTTTTTTAGTTTTTCGCATGCGCAGTGTCAAAAATTTGGTTTAACACATGTGCAATGCTAACACTAACACTACGAACATAAGTAAAAATAAGGACGTTTTCACAATATTGTTCTCCGCATTCGCAATGCCAATTTTTTTATTTATGAAAGCATTCAAATGAAATTTTATACATAGGCATTTGGAATAAAAACAAATCTAACATCAGCTTCCAAAGTTGTTTATATTTTTATACGCTCCACTATTTTTGAATAAACTGTCTGTGTAGACTTCGAAGATAGGCGGCTCATTTGAAAGAGAATATGGCGAGGATCTCGTGCCTACCGGTATTTTTTCTGTGTATTAATGTTATTTAGAGGAAAATACGCTCTCGTCATTTTTAACCTGTTTCAGATTATTCAGACTCTTGAGGTACGTTTCTTTAGATTCATAGCACCTAGCCATTGAATGTGATTACTGATTACTTACTTTAGAGATTTCATGTTCTTTCGCTTCTAGATATTTTTACTTAAAATCCAGCGGCGCAGTAAAAATAGATTAATTTTTTTAATTCAACATCCTATATATCTTACCGTCAATTGTTTGCATTTTTTTTTGCTGATGGCATCGACAGCTTTCTGAAAATCGGTATAGATCACGTCCACTTGACCATGATGGTTGTTCAGTATGTGACACGACCTATGTCGCATAAAGCCGTGTTGAAGTGACGAGATCTAATTTGTTACCAGCGGGTAGCTGAAATCATATAAAACCATTTCAAAGACCGTTAAAAGAGCTCAAACGATGCTACTAGATCTGTAATTTGCGATGTTCGATTGCTACTTTTGTGTATCGGAGAAATTTTGGCTATAGATGACCAGACCAGATGTTGGGAAAAATCTCAGATCTAAGAGCTAAATAAAAAATAGTACAAAGTGGGCTAATGAATATTACTCTACAGTCTTTAACAAGAAAGCATGGAATTTCTTCATAACCAGCCGTTTGTGTATCTTTTAGTTTAGCCATGGCTTCGTCAACCATGATATCTGTAATCTGTGGTAAATGAATACAAGGGGCGTTACTGCAATTAACTGGGGACGAACTTGCACTTCCAGGATTTCGATAGAAGGTAGAAAAGTAATTTTTAGATGCATTAGCAATTTCTTGTGGGGTATCGTCACTAAGTGCATTATGCCAGGTATTCTACTGTCGCCTTTTCGGGATCTGATAAAGGACCAAACGGATTATTGCCTAACGAATTCTGAGCGTCCAAAATGTAGGTTTTGAAAGATGCACGAATTTGTAATTTGACTAACTTTCTCAATCGGCAAAATTCCTCGCGATTATATAACCACTAAGTTTTAAATTTTTTGGACATCTTCCTATGTTTGGCTTTTAACTTAAGAATTATAAACATACAGGGTGTTACATTAAAAAAATACCGACAGTGGGCAAATCTCAGAACCGGTGGTCCAAAAAATTTTTTGACTACCTACGCCCTTAGATTCTACTTAAAAATATCTAAAAGAAACAGTTTTTACTTTTTTCTATTTACATATGGGTATAGTAACATAACATGATAACATCCCAAAAAGTCAAACTTTTTCGTTTCATGTTGGTACCTACAGTATGATCTAAGAAGCAAACTGGAATGAAAATAGACACCGTCCTATTAATAAGATTCGCTTATAATAACTGGGACTACGAGTTCGTTTTTGGATACTGTAGTATGACAAATCGTATAATGTGAATCTTAATTTGGTTATGACAACTCACAAAAGAAATCCTATAAGCAAAATCACATGCTTGCTTAAGGTTTCTCAGTTTCATATTTTTGGGATTTTTTAGTGTTTCCAATTCTGGTTCCTCAGGTTCTGCTGATTCTTTTGTTCTTGCGGTTGTACTAGATTCATACGTTTTCCCGTTTGAACTTTCAGATTTCTATGATTTTTCGAATTACGTTCTGAACTAAATAAAGTGCTCTTGCATGCTTTCAATTATTGGTTAAAACATCTCACATAATTTCCATAAAAGATGAAATTTCAAATTTATCGCATTTTAGTACAGGTATACCAGTAATAAAATCGCAATAATTTACATGTAAATATTGTAAGTATTATGTTGAAATATTTAAGTTCTAACTAACAACGATGAGAACTTAAAAGGCAGAAAATGTTACAGAAAGCAGGCATTCTCTTTGAAGCAATTGTAACCTTCGTCTCGGTCTTATTTGCCGTATATTTTTAGCTATGGCCCAAATTATAAGTTAGTCGCACTAATTCTGTCCCGTCTAAGGCTCAGCGTGGAAACTTATCGATAGAAATACTTCCATACAAATGATTTTTTGCTTGAATACGTGGTAGTGGTGGTAGGATTTAATAAGGGGGTAGTTAATGGTAATGGTTTAAAGATTTTGTCGTATATGCACAACGTATGTAATGTAATGTAATGTATTGCCATACGAGTGAAAGCTACCTACCTAAAACGGCTAAAACCATTTCGAATTTTCTCGTACCTTTATTAGATCATACCTTTTACATCCTAAGTTTTGAAACATTGCCAACCAAACTTCTTAACTGAACTTTTTGGTCTCTTGGGCGCAAATTCTTCTGGTGTATAAAGTGGTGATACATTGGCGGCGCAAATGTACTTTATATAAGTAAATAGCACAAGAGTATTAAAATCGTAACTTCTTCTTCATTTAAATTCAATGAATTTTATTGGTTAATTAAGAACATAAAGGAAGTCCCCCAGGTTCTTGCAAACTTTTACAGCGTAGATACATTTTAAAAGAACGGATCGTTATTATATAAAATTTTATTCCGACGTAAAAAGCAGAGATTATGACGATGGTCGTAAATACACAGGATACGCCAGCTGTGTTTATAAATGAAATTCAAATGAAACGATGTAAAAATAATTTATGTGTACTTAAATTACATTCTTCATTCCTTTGAAGGCCCTTCCTTGACACGTTCTTAACAAACAAGTCGTTCTGTAACAACGCGTTTCTTCGTAAATCACTCGGTGCTTTGACCAATAACTTGAAGGGTAGAATTAAATGCTCATCAAGAAGCACTCTTGAAAGTTGAAAATTAATGCAAAGGAGAATCAGTAATTCATCAATTTGTATACCTTCACGATGACGAAATGGAAGAGTGTAAGGCGCTTCACCATTTTGGTTCTAAAAATTTAGCGGGAAATTCAGTAATTCAGTAATTTAAGAAGCGTTTCACCGAAGAATATTTAACTTTCGCAAAACTACACGACCTTTACAAGTAGGTGAATTAGTATTATGTGAAGATTCGAATAAGAAACGCCCGAATTGGCCTATCGCACGTATAGTGGAAGTATTTAGCAGTAAAGATGGTGTGATTGGTACAGCAAAGTTAAAATGCCAAAACAGTTTTATAATTAGGGCTGTTCAAAAACTATATCCTCTAGAATTAAATATAGATGTTCCTAAAAATGACCCAAAACCCGAGTTTAATAGTAATACGAACAATGAACCATCAAAAATAGATGGTTTAGTTGTAACCAGTAAAGGTAGAGTTATTCGACCCCCCATTAGATATGCGGAATAAGTTTATTTAGTAACATAATTTTAGTTTTAATTTAATTCTAAAATTGTATTTATAATGTTTGATTATCTTTTCTGGGGGAGAATGTTACAAATCATTATACCTGATTAGAATTTTAGTTGGCATAGTTACAATAAAAAAAAAGTATTGTCAATTTAATGTTTTGAAGGAAAATAAAATATTAATTTAATCCTTCCTATTATCATTCTTGTATTCTACCACTATCCCAACAAAACCTAAAGAACGTCCATCTGAATTAAACACCAAATCAAAATTACATCCAAATTCCCTTTGAATTTTTACAAACTAGTCTAATTTTAAGTAGGCCGGGATTTTACGTCAACATACGGGCACGATCGTCTAAAAACTAGTCAAATCAAGATCTCGCATCATACCGTCAACCAGAGGCAAAATCCTAGCATCCCTAATCTTTTTCCTACCCTTTTTCCAGTCCTGTTTTAACTTTACTTAGAATCTTTCTGGAAAAAGCCCAAACATTACATAGGCTAGTAGTTTTTGAGTTACTAAAATGAATTATTACTCTTTATATCTTTAACTAAATGCTAAAATAATTAATCGCTACGCTTAATATAGGCTCACTTGTCATAATAGTTCTTTCAGATTTCAACAATTGATATCCTTTCTTAGCTAAGCTACACACATGACCTTTATTTACCATTGCTAAATCTTCGAAATCCCTTTTGCAATAAAAATTCTCCCTCATCCTGTTACCTAAAATCTAAATCTCATAATCTTTTCTTCCTACTCCTTTCCTTAATAAAACATCCACGATTAACTTATTTTTCCCCTTTACGTACTTGATCTCAAACGAATATTCCTGTAAAATTACACCCCAACAACAAATGTCATTATTCGCATGCCATTAAATACGTCAAATCCCTATAATCATTTTCAATTACAAACTTCCTATTATTCAACGAATACAATCTTAACTTCAACATCTGCCCTCTTAAAATTCCTATAATTAGATAACTCAACCCCTTTCTCTACTAAAACCCACTTATCTTCTTTGTTCTATACTTCAACTTGACTTCAATCTCGACTTCTTTTTTTACTTCAACCGCTTCTTCGACTTTCTTATTCTACTTCAACTTCTTCTTTCTGTATTTTAGTCACTTGCTGCTTAACTTGAAGTTCGACAACTTCTGTAACTTACGCTACAATTTCGTCTTGTATAGGATCGTAATCTGCTTCTTCCTTAACTTGAATTTGTTTATCTTCACTGCTTCTTGACATCTTTGCACTTCTAATAGAGCATTCACTTCCAGACCGGAACCTCAACTAATGCCCTTGTTTTCTCATTCAATTCCTCCATATGCATGTCAAAATAGTCCATCTCCTCTTAAATTTTATTGTCTTCTTTTTCTTTAATAAAATAGCTTTCATTTACTGCACTTGCGGCCATTTTGACATCGGTGTATGACACGAAATTAATAGACTGATAGACTTTGGCAACATTGTAGTGATTATCCCATAGAAACAATTTCGATATATTTGTACGGTGCCATCTGAATCTAAATTGCACTAGAGTAGACATGTAATACTTGTGTATAAGCACGATTTAAGTCAACTTGTAAAAGTTTACATACAGAAATTTTGCAGCAAATGTTCTGATTCACACGACGGAAATCTTTACATGCAGAAAAGACGCGTTTTACTTTTTACTTATGTGTAATATACACATCAGTAGGTAACTCATTTTTTGCATGTACAGATATTGCATGATACGGATGCCACTTGGGCTTTTAGTAGAGTCGTAGGATGAATAGCGTGCACAGCCCTCTTGAAAGTCACCTTTCACACTCACGTGAAATGCATCGTATTCGACACTCGTTATGCATGATCCCCATTTGACCGTAGTTAGAAACGTGGGGCTGCGGACTTTTTACGCACGTTGAAAAAGATTGACATATTAAATTGGCAAATAATCTCTATTGAAATTGCATATAGAAATAGAATTAAAATTTGCCTTTGGTGACGCTTTTCCTGCGAATCCCAAATTCTTTGCCGAAACCCTTCTTTATTATCAATTTCTACGCGCCCCTTTCACTTTGACGCCTTAGGGTTTAAAACCACAAAGCTTCTTATGTTAACGCTGCGCTACCTGGAAGTTCTCGCACGCTCATCGGCGTATCAATGCAGAATGGCAAAATTCTCTTCTAAAATAATATGGCAGTGTTTCGAACAAGAGGCCGATGCATTTCATTCACCCCAGCATGAAAATCAATTAATTAATTTTATGGGTCTGCGAGTACTTTACAGAGAACGCCTTCAAAGAGCTTTATTATGCACTGAAGCATGGTTTTCAATGTACCTGAAAGCGTGTATCAAATATCCTTTTGGTGGACTTTAACAATGCACGAGTATTGCAACCATTAATTCAAAGTTCAATGTTCTTCGTTAACCTTACTGCTTGAGAGGGTTGCTTCAGTGCAATGGCAGTGGTACATTCATTAAGATATATAGAGACGCTTGCAAAAATTTGAATGGATATGGGCCTAGGGCTAGGATTTTATGATTTTTGTCTGAGACATTGCTCTGTTATATATAAACGTCTTTCAGGATAAATTGAATTAAATTAGCAACTTGTTGGTGCATTTTTGCCATTCTTGAGGAATGGGGCATTTTTTGACTAATTTCTATAGCATTTTTGGGGTTTTTTGTATGTTTCACTTTGAATTTTTTGCATTTTGAAGGAACAGTGCTAATTTTTTTGATATTTTACGATATTTTTCTTGGCGAGCTTATAAATCTTTGCTAAAGTTTTGATTTTCATACAGTCTAGATTTCTAGAATCTTGCAATAAAAGTAGATACGATACCGACACGTGGTCATGACTGTACGGAAATAGAACAACTTGACGAAATAATTAGAAGGATAAATTAGTGCGCAAGGACAGGGATGCTGTAAGGTTTGTAGCGTGACGGACCCTTAGTGGTGCAGGGCTGGTACAAAGTTCGTCGGCGGAAAGGAATAATTGAAAGTCGTAGGTAGATGGAAATTTTTGTTGAACACCGCTAACGACCTTACAGTAACTTTATATCAAAAAATGATTAGGCTAAACTGCTGAATCTAATATGGTTCGTACGGCGAAATCAACAGGTAAATTTATAATGGCCTCGCAATCAAAAGATGTGAAATTGACGCAACGACCACTTAAAAAATAAATTAAATTAAATCACTTAGAATAATAATGTTTAAAAGAATTCTTTGAACTGGAATTACTTTTGGCGCGATCCGCTATAGGTTGTGATGGGAGATTGGAATGCTAGTGTGGGAAAGGAGGTGGTTGAAAAATACGGACTCGGTGAAAAGCATTTATATTTATTTATTTATTATGAATTAGCAATCAGAATAATACAACCTTCTATTAGCTAAATTTGGTTGGTAGACTGCCAGTGGAGTCTTTAGACAGTTAGTTCTTCTGGCCACTTCTTCTGTAGGTATCTTCATCTGGGGATCTTCTGATGCCAGTGGTGAAGACTCTCATTCGAATACATAAGCGTTGTATTACTTTAACGTTTGTACGACTTGCGCAACCCCATATCTGGCAGCCATAGGGCCAGATTATTGACTTATGTAATAATATTTTGTTTTCTAGGGATAGGTTGGAGTTTTTCCCCATGGTCCAGTACATCTGCTTCACTTTTAGATCAATTTGTTTCCGTTTCTTATTAATATGATGCTAGACTTTTGTCAATATGTAATCCCAGGTTACAGGTACTTGACTTCAGTCGAACGGGGAAGGATGGTACCACTGAAGATGACGGTAGCCGTCTTGACCTGGTGCTTTTCTACTTTTTATCTTCTTTGTCTCTTTCTCCATTTCGTTGGCAGTAATTTGCGTATCGGAAGAGACATTTGAGTGGCAATTGCATTTTTTCTTCTATGTCCTGGTCGATCTCATTGAAGTTTAGGTGGAAAACTTCAGCTAGGTGGCCTGCTCTTTCCTTGCCTAGTGAATCAGGTGTTTCCATTTTGTATAGGTGGGATAAGAGTTTTTCGCCCTTAGTTGCTTTCCAAATTGAATTGTCATGAGTGTTTATTGTCTGTAGGTAGGTTTCAAATGTTTCATTCTTATCAGTTTTTAGTTTTTCTTTAAGCTGAATTTTTAATTCGTTAAACCTTCTTTTGTCTTCAATACTATGGGTGCGTTGCCGTGTCTCTCTCGCTTGTCGTTTTTCTTTCCTCTTCCTTGATTCCATTTGGTATGATAGGACTGTTTATTTTTATATTTTCTGGTTGTGGCGTGGAGTTCCAATGCTTCCTGTACTACAGTTGTGAAATGATAAAAGAAATGAAAGAGGAGCTAAGCTAAAATGCTTTGACCGTGTTATCTATAATGTTCATTGGCTAACATCTTCATGACTTTCTTTTGCATTGGAAAAACTTTTTTTGCTTTAGAGGAATTACCCTTTTAACAGCAATACATTAAATGAGAGTAAAATAGTGCCAAATAGCATGCCTTAAGGGTGGTGGTGTTAATGCATACAACTGAATACCGAACGATCCTCGAGATCTTCACGCGGGCATCAATTTCAGGGATTGATTCTGACCCACCGGAAGAGCATAGCCTGTGAAACAAATTTTTTAATTTGGTATTAGTTTTCCTTTTATTGGAGGGGCCGATATACAGAACTGGATTTAAATATATTAATAAATTAAAAAATCGGATTGCGTATGCCTAAAATAAATTTTACCCAAAATCGTCCTGAAACTTTTATTTTCATGCCTACTTGCTGTCAGGAAAGTTTAGTTTCAATGACAAAGGCAGAGCAGACTACGTTTCCTGCCGCTTAGGCAGGTCTATAATGACTCCTGTCATCACTGACAGATTGACATTAATCAAAAGTTCTATATAAAAATTGAAATTTTATATTAAAATACGATTTCGGTTAAAATTTAATACAAAACTCGTCAGTAAAGTGACACTTCACCTGACTGGGAAATTAAAGTACGAGGCCCCATTTCAATATTTCTTCTCCAGTATTGTGTCATTTTCCCGACTTTTATATAAGTAACTCTTTTGTTTCGGCATTTAAATATCTTAACAAAGAAAAATAGCAAATATTTTTAATTTATATTCATAGTTGCTTGAGATTTAAGGAATATTTACTAACACAGAAAACTGGACATTCATACTCGTATGTCCTTTGCTACAAGAATGATAAAGTAACCCCATTTTTTTAAAGTTTGTTCAGTTTTTGGGCTGTAACTTTTTGGTTCGTTAGTCTAGGTAGTTGAAAAACCTTTCTTATATCCTTAAGAACATGTGTACCAATTTTCCTAGCGATTCTACATTTCTAACCGAAGTTATCGTACACACAAACAGACAGACGGTCATACGTAATTGGTAATAATTATAAATGATTTCGACGATCGTTAATAAATCCACGGAGAGAACTCCCATACACAAATTCGATAAAGAATTCACCTGCAAAATTTCATCGTAATCGGTCTATTCTTTTCGAAATATTGTGCTGATGGACAGACAGTCGAACAGGTACCGCAAAAACACAACAAAAACTTAAAAAAACGCAATTGCAGTTTATTGAGAATAGTGCCTTTCGAGAGCAGCGAATAACAAAAGAGGAGGTACAAATCTTGTCTATTTATACTATAGTAGTACTAATCAAAAGTGAACGTTTACGTCTTCTGAATTATAGCTCTCGTGATTCATTAAAGGTTATTCATTTCAAGAGTAAGTGCTTAAATGCTAAATCTACCCTAACGATTTAGGTATATACTATACGTTCTTTAACGCGAATTTTTACACCAAATCTTTACAATTTATGTTTTACTTTTTGGATTTTTCGTTCATATATCGACTAACATAAAAGTTTTTGCATACTATCGTCTGAAATTGTAACATTTTTCACTAATTTGGAGAAAGTTTGGCTCGATATACTCACCAAAACCTTGAACGTATGATAAGTCTGTATAAAACTGCAGTAGATGTAAGCTACGTTTTTATTTCCATTGGAAATTCACGCTTCAGTTTTCAACAGAAAAGTCAAGACCGAAATTCTTTCCTTATTAATTTTGACGCACGATGAGAGCTAAAATTAATGTAAATACCTACCCTTAATGTATAATCAGCTTCGTAAGCGTTTATTTTATGAAGTATACATCTTACATTAAAACTAAAAAAAGCGCCCATCGCCAGTCGAATTTAGAGCTCTTACGTACTAAAATTTATTACGCTTTGACGAAGTAAAACGGATACCTTTTTAAGAGGATTAAACGTTAAATTAAATAAGTACGGAAAAGTAGTGGGGTGCCTGCTTTTTAACTAATGAATTTTGTTTTCTTTTCTCATTTCAGTATGTTCTACAATTTTTCAGCGCTGACTTTTCCTCTAACTTATATCCCGGTTGGGTGAGCGAGACACGAATGTTTGATATACCCTAAGCTAATAAGAAAATGAGTTATAGGTACCTAATTATTCTGCATATCCAACGCTTCATTTTAGGGATTTATGTAATCGTTTGTCAGAAGTTTATGGACAGTTTCCAGTTACCTCTTTATCATTGATACTCGAAAATGTATTAACACCTTTTTCCATTTCAGGTGAGCACGTTGTACAGTGTGTTGCATGGCGAATTGGTGAGTATATAAAATAAGCCACACAGATTAACTTCTATTATTGTAAAAGCGACTAATTCGTACTTAGTTACGTGTACAGTGCTTAAAATAATCATACGGGGTTTTACGTTGAGACCTTTACCCTACTCCACGTTACTGGTAGCATTTAAACACTTCGATCATTCTTCCCAACATAAAATTTGAGTGGCCACTTTTATTGCTAATGGCTCACATAATCAAATCTTTACAGCATTACCGAAACTTGCGTGTGCTAGCTTGAGATTTTGAGTTGTTGCAGTCGAAAAAAAAATGTAGCAAACAACATAAACAAAATATGAAAACAACAATCTTTCGTAGAACTTAACAGCAGTTATCAAAGTAAGCACAATAATCCCCAGAATGCACTCACTGAATTTCAGTATCACACATAGATCCCTAAATCTTGTACTGCACTTCCATTTTCCTCTTTCCTCCCAAGGAAGCAAGGAAACAACAAAGTGACAGCTATTCCACTTTCCCTTTGACGAACGAAAGTATACTTATACCCGTGTTTGCCGAATACCTTAAAGCCATAACAAGACCTACTAATATTATAACTACTATGTTCCAGAAGGGGATTCATTGAGGGAATTAACTTGCATTTCTTTGGCAGAACTCTGTTGATTTTGATACTTACGCAAATTCAGTAGCGGAAACGAGCGGAGCTTTTTAACTAAAAGTCACTGTTTCAGGATTTTTTTCTTCTAATTACTACTTATCTTGGCCATATGCTAGCATGAAATGGACTGTGAAATCGTGTTTATTGACAATCTGGCATAGTGTAATGCAAAATCATTACGCAACTGTACTCATAATAATGCATATGAAAAGGCGAAATGATCGTAACTTTGGATTTCATAGGGATATAAATTCCTAATTCATTGCATAACCATATACCAGTAGCGATAAAGTTCAACCTTCGCAAACAATTTGACACTATAAGATTGGTTCTTTGGCGAATAAACGCCCTTCTTACTGTTTATGTCCTGAACGCTTGAAAGGCTCAAACCTCGTCCAATTGTTAGTAGTTTGTGATTAATTTCTTCCAACGCTAGCAAAATCAAGCAATATCAAATTCATTTTCGGAAGGAAAACGGAGGTAAACGATATGCTAAAGAAACGAGATGATGTATAAGAAAATAATATACGGTCGCGATGTTATGATTAGCTAATGCTATTAAATAATAAAGACGTTAGAAAGCCTTTTTCAAATTTGTTTTTTAAATACAGGGAATATTTTAAAGCTAGTTTTCTAATTTCTAATTTTGAAAGTTTAAGCGCTTCAATGTTAGAAGTTATTCCAGTTTAACGAGCGGCTATTTCAACTTCACAGTGAATACCCAAAAAATTTAATTTTATTGTTTGTTACTTATTAATTTTAGGGTAATTTTAAAGGTCGATAAAGTGAGCACCCCCACTTTGCCCAAATCAAATAAAAATACGCCTATAATTTACGCCTAATTAAAGACTGATTTGTACCCACAAAATTAGAATTTGTACCCGCTTAGTTCCGCCGGAAAACCGATTTTTAGAGTGGGGGTTCTCACTTGAATCAAGCTAGCATTCCCACTTTTCGCGATTGGAACTTTATTAGTTGCATCAGAAACTATGGCTAATTTGTACCTAAGTTAGGTTTTCGTTGTTTGAACAATGTGCTCATTATTTAAACAATTAAAAAATAAGGGCTAAAGGACTAAAATCATCGACATAAGATGTAGAAAGCGACGGGAAACCACTGCATTAAAGATCTGTTGATATCCCAAATTGACGTTAGCAGAAATGGGAAATGAAAAAAAAGGTAATTCGCACATTAAAGTTAATACCAGAAGTAAAGTATCTCAATTGGGTTTCCGGGGGGAGAAATATACGAATTGTGTATCCAAGAAGAAAGAGAGAAATAGGATTAGATTCGCGACGTCGAATGTTAGAACCCTTCTTCAAGACGAAAGTTAGAGAACTTAGAAAGAGAAATACTAAGGATTAATATAGACTTTATTGGTGCCAGATAGATTTTTTTCCTTAAAAATGTACTATGATTTTTGAGTCACTTTAGAAGTTCACCTTTTTGTGCTTTACAGGTGATTTTTTTGAGTTCTAAGTCAGGCTGAAGGTACTTTTTTTGTTGAATATTGTGATAATTGCGATTTATTTTAATACAGAAGTTAACCGTACAAAATTGGTTATTCATGCCAATTTATTTAAAATTTTGGATTGCATTCCCTAGTGCCAGAGAAGTGAGAAGAGATGGGTGTGGACTTTGGAGTAGAAAAAGGAGAACATTTCATCTTCTATTATAGTGGAGATAAAAAAGGAAGAAACTGAGTGGAATTTATGGTTAATAAGAAAGGACAGTAAAGCGTTATCGTAGGAATAAACGACTGTGATAGAATCAGAGCAATGAAAGTAGGTACAATATCATGACGATAAAGAAATAGGAAAACTGTACGAAAGAATTAGAGGAATAATTAGTAAAGAAGGACAGAGATGCTGTGAGATTGTCCTGAGAGATTGGAATGCCAGTGTGGGAAAGGAGGAAGTTACGGGAGTGGTTGGAAAATACAGACTCAGAGATAGGTATGAAAGATAAGCTGATTGAGTCTGCAAAGAAAATGATTTGTTTGTTAAGACCTCGGTTAAGAACACATGGTTTGAGAAGCATAAAAGAAGGCGCCATTTAATTTCTAAAACAGTTTACATTTTGTACTAAACAATTTGCGAAAGATGGTAATAACTAAACTAAGTTAGGTAATTCTAATTCAAATCGAAAATGTGGGTAATGTTATTCCCATATTCAGTCAATGAGCCCCGTACGCTGCAGGAGGAAAATATTTGTAATATTTGCCTGGAACCCTGAATATATCTTCAAAACAACATTTTTTATGTGGTATTCAAAATTATAAAAAGTACGCACTTTAATATTGTGGCCGTACTTCTGCTTGGTCAAGGAAGGCATATCTTTTGAATGCCAACTACTAGTTTTCATTATTATAAAAGACTACACTTTTTCGATATAACAGCATAAAAGGTGCGTACTTTAAGAACACGTAATAAACAATGGTGGTCGCTATTTAAAAAGATATGCCTCTCTTGACCATCCATATATCCACCCTGCATGTATCTTATGTATTCATTTATCCGATATATTTTTTAAATTATTTATAACAAATATGCTGTTTGGCAGTATTTTCTGTATTTTCAAGTTTTCAGTATTTTCAATTGCATACTGCCTTTCCGCTTAAAAAAGTGAATTGTACAACAGGCGCTGAAAAAAACCACAGGCCTTGGATCACCTCTAAAATTACTGTCCAATATCCATCGCAGCAGTTTTCTCAGGAATCATAGAAACATGCCCAAACAAGTGACGAAATACCATCGGTTACAAATGTAAAATTAAAAACACAAACTTTCAGAAATATGGGATAGGTACACAATAATTTAAACCAGGGTGTAATGTAAACGGAACTAATTTAAACAAGGAACTCCAGAAAGATTTGGAGTAGAGAGATGAACTTTCATTGCCGCAACATCCCTAGACATATAAAAAACTAAGGTATTATTGATCTGCTAGCGCCTGCTTTCGGAGGATCGAAACGCGAAAACCTCGTCCTTTGGGGGTTTCGCAGCGATTGTCCCCGCGGACTGGAGACTTTTTCCGCACAGGTGTTAAACGATTTATACCATTTATGTACGCAAAATCTTTCAGATGTGACGTCTTGGTAAAAATTAAATTGTTTTGGATGGAAATCGCCCATGCATCTCGGATTTGTTGCAATGTAAGTTCTTTCTGTTTGGACTACCGGTGATAAGCTTGGAAGTCGAAGATAACGAAGCGCTTAAAATGTGCACCGATTCCTGAACGTCCAATAGGATAAGAAGGTTACAAATCGATGTGAAAAATGTGTTTCTAGAGCGATAAAGTACGTACACAACTACAATATAGGTCGCACTGTGAATTCTGTTCGTCTATAGATTTCATCCCTGAAATCTCGTACAGAAATTGGCCCTAATAAAAAATCTGAAAGTTTATTTGTAAAAATGTTCCGAATAAGTACACGTATTAAACTTTAGTAGGTAACTTTGAATTTGCCCTTTTACGATTTTGTTTAATTGTAGCTATGCAGAAGTTAATACAATTATCAGCTCAATGTAACAGATGTATCGTAATGGTAACATACGAATTTGTCTGCGGAGGTGCCAACTCCGTCTAGGAAAGAGTAGCTTTGACGAAATATTCTTATCTTAAATCGGTTCGAATATACTAAGTATCTAGGTAAGTTAATGTAGATGAACTACAATTAGGATCAATGTACATAAATATTTTGCAACATAAATTTCACATCATTACAATAGAAGTAATATTCACTTAAGAATTTGCTTCTTTGGTCAATTTGAAATGAATAATTTGTCATTTTTTAAGAATAGAGTAGGTTTGCAATATGGCATTCAGCTTAAGACAAAAAAATTATTCAACATTCCCAGGAATAATAAATAAGCCCCCGAAAAGAGCCTCGATTACGTGAGCGAAACAGCAAATCAATTTAGTTGACCTTGATTGACCCCGCGAATTAAACAGAAAATAAAAATCGAGAGACACCCTAGATACAAACCACACAATCATTGGCTTAGATAAGAACTCATTTTACTTTAACCAAGATAAAAACCACGTACATAGCTGCAGGCGTCCAAAACACAAATTTTTATTAATTTTCAAACAAAATGGTGTCAGGTGACATGGTGCGTAACAGGTTTTTGTTAATAAAAAAAAGTCAGAAGAGGGAGAATATTCGTTCAAAATTCCCTCAATCTCCCAAAACGCAAAATTTCCTCAGAATTAATAATATCCCCTGTCTTCAATATTCAGGGGTTGGTCACAATACACTTTAATCGGCAAATTTTTCTTCTTTCCTCAATTTTTTCTCAATAATTTCTCGAAATTTACTCCAGTTGTCATCATCACTAAACTTGTATTGGTAGAAATAATTTATTAATTCTCCCGGCTGGTATTTTTTATTTTAACGCACGCAAACTGCAGCTTACGTTTTCAAACCCTAAGCTAGAATCATTATTCTATCACCTTCCCCTTAATAAACTCCTGTATAAACGGAGATTTTTAATGAGTTATCAAGTCCGACAGTGACTCCCAGCAGAGCGAGAATGAATATTTGAAAACATGCACAGGAACGTACAACTGTGCTTGATAAATTAATTTTTTTTTAATTATTAATTGCGATTATTGTTTAGTGATCCATTAAATTGATCCACCACTGCTTTTAAATAAATGACATTTGACATGTTAGCAACTTTATAACTGATCAGTTTTGTGGGAAATCAAACTGTCCGCAGTCATTTTGGATCATTTGGTATACAGTTCAATGTTTTTATCCTATTTTCGTTCGAACAGTCATGTTTTCATTATCTTAGTAAGACTGAGAGCCGGGATCACTAGTGCGACTTTTCAAACTGTAATACTAAAATTGTCATATTTCAATTGGATCCTGTAAATTTTCAATAGCAAGGGTTTTTGGGGACTTTGTTTCCTGTTAGAAGCACTGTCTGAGGAACCAATATCAATCGTCAGATTTTCTTAATCTTTTTAAGTGATAGTTCTTTTTGAAGTAACATTCCTGTACTATGAACTTCAATTCACTTCAAATACGAACATTCAAGCTCTTAAAGACGTTCCAAAATCATGCCCTATTCCAGAAAACTACATTACAAGATCAAGCACAAGCAAGTTTGATAAAACTAAATGCGTTCTCAGTCAAAACGATAAAGCAGAGAAGTTGCGGTTGGTAAGGACTAAAGGACTCCAAGTATGATTACACTTCCGGTCACATATTTGACCCATCTATTTGTGTTCCTTGACTCCGAAAACCTATGCCAACATAAAAGAAAGTTGAATGTAAGTGTTTTCGGGGAAAAGTTAGAACAATTCAAATATTTGGCACCATTTCGGCCGAAGTTTGAGAAATCACATTTCTACCATATCCGATCCTCATTTTTTCCATTCCATTGTGTTCCTTGACCCCACAAACTTATATCCGCCTACCAGAATCTTCAAATTCGGGACATTCTGAAAAAGGTACAGAATTTTTAGCACCATTTTGATCCAAATAGGAGAAATTACGGTTTTTCACTTGCAGTCTTATTCCATCGTGATCCTTGAGCCCAAAAACGTAGGTCCAGACCCTTGAACTGTAAAAATCGGGCATTTTAGACGGAGGAAAGGCCAGGGTGGTTCAAAAACCTTCATATAAGACGCAATCTTGAATATCTCCCTCCGGGTCCATTTTCAAACTCAATTGTGACACGAATGCTTCAACCATTTGGATATTCTCTAAAGTAGCCTTGACTACTTGAAGCTTGATTCTTAGTTGAGAAATCAAGCTCAAGGGAGTAGATTGGTTGTTCAAAATTGAAGTGACACGACGTTTGCAGTTTGATATCACCAACAGCACTTAAAATTTGAAACTTGAAGTTTGAATTTTTGGGTTTAGTTCAGCATATTTAAATTCAAATCTGGATCTTTACGTTTAAAACTGATTGCTTTACTCTCTTACACCGTGCTTAAAAAGTAAAAAGTGAATATATCGAAGCTTGGAGTATAAGAGCATTTATGTTTAAATATATTTAAATATACTAATATAATAATGAAATAAGTACGTTTATACACGCAGGATGCTGCATCTTTCGAATATGAAGCTTGTATGTTTCCGTAATTCAAACTTTACGGAAACCAACAAGTTTTATGCTGTCTGAAGTGTCAGTTTCTTCACTTAAACTTAATAGTTCACTGAAACTGAAAGAACGGAGCTGAAGAAAACTCCGAATGATTTGTTCATAGAGGGTAAATATCGGGGAAATCTGGAGAAAAGGGAGTAACTGTAGCACAACGCAAAACACCCATTCAACATTGCCTCCACAATATACAGCAAGTAACAATTCGAGGCTGGATGTAAAGCTGTTGATATGGGTACTGAATTTTGTCAGTGCAACTTTTTTTATTGACAATTCTATCATAATTGTTTTTATTTCATATAATTTGAGTATTAATAATTTTAAATGTATTTAAACACAATAATTGCAACATTCCGCCCCCCTTGAAAGACAATACTGTCAACTAAGTACTCATGGGTAATGGACACAATTCACTGTCCTTCTGCTTAGAAGCGCTGCGAAGGAGCACTTACGAGTATTTACTTTGAATTTTGCAAGTATAAGCATTTGCTTACTTTTATTCATACGGCCCATTGTCTCGTCCGGGATGTAATTTTATTATCCGTCCCACTTTCCATTGACATATCGGTAATTTGTCATCTTTAATAATTACTATCATATCCATTAATAATTCGCCCTTTGAATTGGTCCATTTATGACGTTCTTGCAATTCGCATAAATACTCTTTCGTCCAGCGCTTCCAAAACAGTTGCAACATTAACTGGATTGATTGATAGGTTCTTAGTCTATTAAGCGGAGTACTCGTCAGGTCCACTTGAGGCACCATATTCATCTTTCTACCCATCAGAAAATGAGATGGTGTAAGAGGTTCCAAGTCATTAGGATCATTTGGTAAATAACACAAAGGTCTCGAATTCAATATACCTGCAATCTGAATTAAAGCAGTACTCAATTCCTCAAACGTAAACCTTGTGTCAGCAAAAGATCGTTTTAAATGATTTTTGATAGATCGTATACTTCGTTCCCATATTCCCCCAAAATGCGGTGAATACAGTGGTATAAAATGCCGTGTAATACCGCATTTTGATAAATCATTCTGAATTTCATGTGACTCATTAATCAATAACTTTGTCAAAGTTAAAACATTGAACACAGTCGTGTACGGTTTTTTTTTGCTAAAAAACGACCTGCAATAGGCCAATGTTTCTCTCTAAGATATGCCAACAATGCTGTTGGACATAAATGGAAGTATTTTTGGTGATAATGCCGAAATATCAATTTTATGAAATGATGTTTACTATTTAACAGAGCAGGATGTCTTTTCATAAATGAGTATACGGTAGAATTGAGGCGACCACCTACTCGAATAATATTATCCACAAAAGGAGAAAGTTTTATTTCTTCAGGTAATAAACAATTTATTTTTCGATCATATCGCTTTTTACAGTTATGTATAAATCTCAAAACAAATGCCATAGACCTAACAAGTTTAAAATAAGAAGAATAATCTGTTAAAGTAATTACACCTTTTGAAACGTTGTTTTTTACAAAACAAACCACCTTTTTCATTTCTGGAGGATTTCTATTAAATTCCAAAAAGGAGACAGGCCATTCCCTTTCATGTTCTTGCAACCAGGATGGCCCATGCCACCAAAACTTGCAATCTAATTGCGATGGGTTCAGTCCTCGAGAAATTACGTCTGAAGGATTATCCGATGTGCGAATATGCTTTCAATCTGATATCTCTGTCAAATTTTGTATTTTTGCAACTTGATTTGCAACAAACATTTGTAGAAGACTTGGTGGTGTGTTCAACCAGTGCAACGTTATGGTTGAATCAGATTAAAGATATACAGCGTTAAATTTAATTGTCATAGAAGTGCAAACTAGTTTATATAATTCAGCTAATAAAAGAGCCGCAGACAATTCCATCCTCGGAATAGTCGTTGTCTTGAGTGGAGCTACACGTGATTTTGCACACAACAAATTCACTCTAATTGGTAGCTATCCATCTTCTATTAGTAATTTTTTCCCGTTAGTATAACTATATTCTAGTCTCGTTTTTAACACGTTTTACAGCATATTGATAACCAAATGTACCTTTTAAAATGTAATTTTCAACCACCTTTATAATATGTTCTCTTAAACTTAAGGTAGGTCACCTAAGGTTAGTCATTGTTTCAAATTATAATATTTCAGCTTGATAATGACCTTCGGGTCGAAACTATAGTCGCTGTCACCTAATGCCTTTATTCTAATACCGGAAATAATTAAAAGAAGTATGGGGAAGGTTTAGTGTCTTTATCAATCCACTTAGTAAATTCACTCTAATTATACCTGATTCTGATATGGTACAAATGTAAATATTTGCACCATACGCAATTTCACTAGCATCTGCAAAACCGTGCAATTCCGTCATTTTAACATTATCAGTAAGAACCCAGCGGGGAATCTTAACCTCATTTAATACCATAATGTCTTTTTTAAGTTTATTCCATTTAGAGTTCATCGTCCCAATTCAACTTTAATGTCCAAATCTCTTGGAGTAATATTTTCATCAGTATAATAACTGGTACTAATAATCCCAAAGGATCAAATACTTGTGCAATACGGGATAGAATTGCACGCTTCGTATTTTTCTCAAATTTATCGTTTAATTGAATTTTAAAATTAAGGGTGTCATTGTCACTTAACCAATGTACACCTAACAACTTTGAATCCGATTTCATACCAAAAAACATTCCTCGCGTTTTATCTTTAAATGCATTTAAAACCTAGACAGAATTTGAAACCCACTTTCTTAAACTTAACTTAGCAGACAGGAAAATATCTGAAACAGCATTGACCAATTCTAACACTTCGGAGACACTTTCGCCACATTTGAAGCCTTAGGACGACTATACTGGAATGTATAATTCCAAGCTCATTTAGACATCTGAATGCTAAATACGGAGCGGAAGTGGTTCCGTAAGTGACTGTATTTAACTGATATGTTTGTAATTCTGCATCAGGTGAAAACCGCCACAGAATCATCTGTAAATGTCTTTGATCTTCTGCTACCCACAACATCCGATACATTTTTTCCGCTCCAACAACGATTTTATGTTATCCAAAACAGAGAATTAATGAGATTATGTCCTCTTGAATTTTAGGACCTGTATGTTGAATTTCAATAAGCGAACAACCTACCACCCCACGCACCGTACCATCAAAAACAAACGACGCGACGGTAAAACGGTGTCTAGTTGCGCCAACGGTATCCGTACCTTGAATTTTGAAATTGAACATTTAAAATTTATGCTTTAAACTTGACGGCTAATGTTTCCAGCTGAGTGTTGACAGAGAGTTTGAAATATAAAACCTTTTTCTATTTAAAATGTGAACGCAATTTGGGCCCAAAAATCACAAGCAGAAGTTTACAAGTTCCCAGTTTCAAAGTGTACAATTTGAAGCTTTTAGGCTATTATGCGCCAAAACTCCATAGGTACTTGAAGTTCAACTCTGGCTTCCAAACTTTTTGGTCAAAATTTACTCTCAACGATTTGTGTGTTTCCACACCTTCAAATTTACAATTTTCGAGTATCGATTTTCTTCAAATGATTGTCTTAGTTTTTGTAGATTTTGAAAACGCATTATAGTTATTTATGTATTAAGGGCATAATAGCGATGTTTATATTCTCGAGGGCGACGAGTTAAAAACCTCGAGGGCCTATGGCCCGAGAGCTTTTTAGTCGCCCGAGAGTATAAACATCAGTTTATGCCCGTGGTACATACACAATTTTATGTTTTACAAATAGTTTTCTTCGTCAAAATTCGTTTACAAAATAATTCATTATGTTTGATCGAGTATGCGTGGTTCGAATTTGTTAATGTGATTGAAACCATCCAAACGTCAAACGTAATTTTAAATAATTCAATTCATCCTGAATGAGGAAGGAGTTCCAGAAACTATACGAAATAAGGCCAATCTTGTGATTTAGTAGATACTGACAATTAATAATTGACGTTTCTAATTTTCAATGACCTGCAAATATTGTTTGTTTTGTCATTAAGTATAAATGAGTTACTATGGTAATACTTAATGCCCTAGGGCATAAAGTGGTACTTTATGCCCGCGTATCACAGATATAAAATGTGCTATGATAGGTTAGGTAAGATATAAAAAATATTATAGGATGGGGTACGCGCTATACTCAAATGTTGAGTGATATGAATAGTTAAATATAATATTCGCGTTTTCTTCGTAAAGCTGAAGAAAGTTCGCAAACATAGAACATTGAGACTAAAATATAGAACACCCCTATCAAACGTCGTCTGCTCATTCAAGCAAAGAGCAAATTTTTCATCGTGGTATAAAGGATATTTGGGTAACACTGAATGACATCCAAACTCCTGTGCATAATGACTAGAAATGAAACTACCGAATGAGAGCTTTTCAAGACTTGATGATTCTCTTGGTAAAGTGGGGACTAATGCAGCATTAATCAAAACTGAATAATGTGTATAATGGATGAGCGCCTTGAAAAAATGGACTACATAGAAGATATACCGAATTTTGTGTTCTATTATTTATTTATTTATTTATTATCGCTCTCTTGTTCTGGGGCCTCAACAGGCTTGCCGCCCAATTACAGAGTGACCTATATAATGCTTTTTAGAGGTGCCTCTGCAGAAGGTCTTAAGTTGTTCTATACTACTCCGGTATTTACCTTACGAATTAGAAAAACTGCAGGAAAACCTAATTCGGAGTAGCCGGCAGAATGCTCGAGACTGGTCTAAGGTAATTCCCATCTCGGATCTATTGGTTACGTTATTCAATGTATATGACGTTAGAAAAACACCTTCGAAAAGGTGTAGGAACATCATAATTTTCCTTTTTACCGCCTAATTTGTTGGGATAAGAGAATTTGTCCGAAAATAACTGCAAATTCGCGGTTTACGTTTTTGGACGTTATATTGCTAACACTAACATATTACATCGGTGCTCCGTTTTAAAATCTACAGTTTTTGCATCACTGTTTAAATGCTAAAATGAGCTTATTACAAAGTGATGTAAGGAGGAAGTAAGAAGAATATCGGAATGGGAAATATTAAGGATATACGGAGACAGAAGGGAAGCGTTTAATAACAATACAAATTAAGGGAAAGCTTATACGAACGGAATATACTAACGATCGAAATTAAACGTTTATAATGGATGAGTATAGGTACATATATCGCTTGTACCCATAAAATATTCCCCATGAGATTTTTTGGTAATCGTCACTTTTCAGTTATGGGACATCCATTATCAATAACAACTACACCAAATTGGCTAGAATCCAATTTTGCTATCTTGCGATATAATTCAAAGTTCTTCAACTTTAACGAAAAACCCTTCACGTAGAACACGAACGTACATAACGGAATGTTAATGAGCATGCGGGACATTAAGGTTTGCATCGAACGCGGAAATTCTTAGAGGAAAGGTCGGTGAATTGATAAAGGGCTTTAAACGGGAACGGTAAGTCTTTTCAAAGCTTTCTGTTGATCAAAGGAAAGGTTAAAAAAATTAGATTTTTCTACAAAAATTCGACCAGCGCGACACTTTTAAAAGTTCGAGGGATAACAAAGGGCGCTACAATGCAGCTGTGCGTTAGGTAGAATCGTTAACAACTTGTTAAAGTTCGTTATAATACAATCAACGTCATTTGACGAAGGCGATTAAAGTACCGGTATTAAGGTGGCGATAATGAGTTTCTGCCATGTTTCGTACGCGAAGCCATCGTAACGTCGTTAGCATTTCGGGAATGTTTCTGACGCATTTCATTCGAATGCTCGCATAATTATTTATTTGACAATAGCTTTCAATTACGTTGATTGGATTAGACTTAGATACCCTTCACGCATAATTAGGCATTTTCAGAAAAGCGCGAGGCGCGAGAAAAAAATACATGGGCATGAAAATGAGGGTTGGTTTGATGTATTCGACAATTTCAGAAAGGGTGTATAATAAAAATGGTGACCTTGACACGGTCAGGTTTTGTTTATCGTACACGAGATCTGGCGTAATTGCATTAAATAGGGGGTGGTTTACTAACACGACGTTGATGGATATACCGCTCATCTTCGAACGGGGGAGGCTACGTTTTGTAAATAGTCAGAATGCAAATTATGAGACAAAATTTAAAAACGGGCAGCACCTTAACGATCAAAAACGTTACAGGGTGCCCTGAATTCTGGTTACTGTGATACGGGGCAATCGTTTGAGTTTGGTGGGTTGTTACGAGGGCGCGCTGCCGGGGGAGCCGCCCTAACGCCAGCTGTGCGCAAAGATCGATCTCGACACGAAACTGGGTGCAGGACCAGGCCATATCCTCGTTCATTCATCCTTGCGCTGAGAAAACCCTGATTTATGTTTCAAGAAGGATAAGCTTTTTTAAAAGGCGCTTATAGTCCTATACTACCCTTACAATATTCATATTAATTAGGTACACTAAACTTATAAATTCAAATTTCTGGCGTCGTTAAGAAAAAATACAAGCAGCTTTATGTAAATAGCAAAGTTTTATTTAGTTGGTGCTCATCTCTCGAAATTGTATCCGTGACGCTAACGCAAATTTCGGAATTTCGTTACAAATAATAAAATCAGCTGCTTTTATGAATTGCCGCCAATTCGATAACGATATTCGCGCTTAGTACAGATATTGAAAGTTGAGGCAGTGCATATTAAAATCGTGAAACAAGGCGGATGTTAATATGGAGCTAAACCCGGATCTTGTAGGAAACGATATTCCCACCCGGATCCGATCAGGATTTATTATTTATAGAAAAATTTAGATCGATATTTGTTTTACATCTTTTTCTCTGTTGAAGTAATTTTTTTTTTTAACTATGTTGACAATCTTGACGTTTCACAGCGAACGCCTACGAAAAGGCTTATTTTTTGTGTCGAGAAAAGGGTTAGTTATGGTCAACTGTGGTAGCGATTAAACTCCTGCTCGATACTTTTGCAATATATATCTCATTTATACCAAACTTGGAGTGGGTAGATGTATACTAATAAATGTATTTTCGAATGAGGCTGATCTGTAGATTTAAAAAATGCATCATGAAAATTTGCGTTTGAAAGAATTTTGGTCGGAATCGATCCTAATCCAATCCACAACGAGTCGTCTAAGTTCTTCGTCTTGAGTGATGATGACGGATATTTTCACTATTAAGGACAGTAGGTCTGATACTGAGATTTACAGTTTAAGTATACGAAATTCGTTCTCTAAGAAATATATAAACAATCAGTTTCATGAATGGTTCTGCTTTCAACTGCGCTAGTAATTAAAATTATCAGTAAAAATCACAAGACGGCCGAAAATTAATTTTGCCTTTCAGATTTGATTCACGTTTCTTCTCCCCTTTCATTATTAGAATTTTTGGATCAATATTTCCTTGAATACGGTTGGTAGAAAGCCACGCTTAAGCGTTAAAATTGGTTTTGATTTTATAGACACAATGACATTTTGTATCTTGATCGACTAATAATTTATAATGGAAAATTTCCAATTCGTTCCACTTTCTATATAAATACCGTTCGTCTTAGATATATGGATGAAATTATAAATTGTCGTTACTTTCCAATGCTGAATCAATTGATTGAAAGAAAATAACTGGTTTTTATTTAAAAAAGATATACTTAAAATTGGCGAAGGGAATACAAAAAATCAATAGAAATTTATTAGGCGTACGCGTTTCGGTAGCGAAAATGTAATTTTCGGTTAACACAATCAAAAACTAAGTTACGTTTGGGATAAATCAGCGGCTCTGGGGAAGGGGCGCGTTCACTTAATAAGGGAGAAATAAAAACGCTTTAAATGAAATTTCTAAAATCATATAAAATGATTATACTAAAGACTTATTCAAAAGAAACTATTTAGGATCTAAAGATTAATGACTAACACACACACCTACTAAAACAACACAACCTCTGGAGGAAAATCCTGGTTCACATAGATAGGGCATTGCTTTTATTTGACATAATTCATCCAGAACATTTGGAAAGAATGGTTTTGAAATTAATTGTAGTGCAATAAAGAGTCGCGTTGTCAGAAATTTATACCATGTCTATATGGGACCTATGGATTTGAATATATCCAAGGGCGTGATCCTTTCACAGATTGTGGACATTTTCTTTCAATTTTTGTTTTTCACTCCACCTTTTTACGAAAAGATTTCATCATTTCGCTAAAATGAAATATATTTAAAAATGCTTTTCTGAATCTAAGTTAGTCGATAATCAGCCCTGTGATGTATCACTAACGTCAAACGTAATGTGTAGGTTATCTCTAGAAAACGTTATTTTGCCCATAATTTAAACAATGAATAAACCCCTAAACTGGATCTAAAAAAGTGCAGAACACCCCATTTTCAATAGGCTTGTTACATGTAGCGTCATATGGATATGGTATATACAGGGTGTTTTTGGGAGCTTCAGTTAAACGTTTCTAGGAAAGGGAAATAGGTAGACTTTTGAAAATTTGTAGAGTTACTCTGAAGCCCGAATCGATGTAAAATATTTTCAAAATGGTCCCGCTTCCGGAAATATCGGAATATTAAATTTTTATTTTAAATAGCAACCCGTATTCTGTATTACCTACCTACATTTTTGGATTCTACGTGAAATTTCAGTTCTTGTTATACATACATGTCGATATCTAAAAATTATGGTTTTTAAGCTATTTCCACTTTAAGAAAAAAAATGGCGGATGTAGACGATACTTTGATAATTGATAACTTGAAAACGGTTGTAGTTATGGTAACCCATTTTTACCAGTGTACAGAGAAAGAATAGGGCTTTCATTTAGTGTACTTAAATGCCGGCCCGTCTGGCGCAGTACAGTTAAAGCTGGACTGTGGTGCTAAGGATCCCCGATTCGAATCCGGGTTCGGGCATGAATGTAAATGTATAGGTAATGGGTTGGGTTGGTAGAGCAACATTGAATGAGACCCCGCCCACTCAAAAATAAAAAAATAAGTTGCGTACGACCGCACTTATGGCGATCCAAATTTAAGAAATTTCAAAGACTACAAAAACTCACTTTTTTAATGAAATGGCCGTTTTCTTACTATTGCATTAGATAGAGAATTGAAATTGGCATATTTTGATATTACAAGTTCCTATAGCTATCTTTAACAGTTTCTGACTTATTCCCATTTCATTAAATTGATACCATTTATTTCGGATAAGATTAAATTGTAACATACTTACATTATGAACGCCAATTCTAGGGTGCAACAATGGGAGAAAAATTTGACTTCGATTATGCAGCTAAAACATCAATAATCAGTACTAGGGGATGCAATCCCGCAGCAAAATCTCAATCCCGGTATTTGCGGGATTGTTAGATGTTCATCCTGCGGGATCCCGGTATTTGCGGGATCTCGCAAAACTTTAAATACATTGGCAAATAAGCAATTCTGTGCGGTTAACTTCTGTATTAAAATAAGTCGCTAATTATCACAATATTTAACAAAAAAGTACCTTCGGCCTAACTTAGAACTCAAAAAAACCTTACCTGTAAAGCACAAAAAGTCTTCTAAAGTGCCTCAAAAATCATAGTACATTTTTAACGAAAAAAGTTTAAAAATTATTTAAAAAATAATTCGCCGTTATCAGTTTCATTAACAAAGTAAACAGAGTCGTCCCGTTGGTCGACAAATTCCTCAGTTCCGTAAATCCCGCGGGATCCCGCTCCATTTATGTGCGGGATTAATCTCGCAAAAATGCTGCGGGATCCCGGTATTTCGGGATCCCGCAATCCCGGTATTGCATTCCCTAGTTTCTAGTCTATAACTTTTGATTGAGAAGTCTGATCGAAAAAGTACGAATTGTTTTGGATTCTACGCACCAAAATTAATAAGAAAAAGTGTTTTCCCCAGAAATTTTGGTGCAGTCGATTTTTGGTAAAAAAGGAAGGTTATACACTGCCTTTTTTTGAGACCCTCAAAAAAAAAATTGTCTCAGATCACCCGGAAAAAAATTTTTCTTATAGAATGTGGCCTGTAGAATCCATAATATCAAACCTAACCGTGGTTATAACGGCTTTCGGTTACAATAATTAATCAAAGTTTTACGCGATCTATTAATCCCTGCTCTCACAGTATGTAAATTTGCACCGAAAGTTCGGCTAACAAATCAATGCGCGATCGAAAAAGGTAGGAGCGCCCGACCGGCATAGGTTCTTTTCAAAAATTTCAGTAAGAAACCCGTTATCCCACCAGGTTTATCGTTAAATACCTCGCCAGATTCCAAATTCGAAACGACTCCCTTTTTCCTGAACGCAACTCTTGTGGAAAACGTGCCCTGCTATCCAATACAATTCCCGTATTTTCGTCACGTGTTCTGCTTTTCTTAAAACAGGACGAAACTGTTGAGGTCTGTGAGATCGGCCAATCTAGCGCTCTCATAATTGTTCTGATCACTTTTACAAATTCGCGGTTGCCCTTTTGCGGTAAAACAATTGCAGGGTAAAGTGGCGGTCTCCGTATCGGTGAAAGGTAATTTTACTCACTCTCTGTTTAGCAGAGCACGGTCTCCACCATTAACCGTAAAACTTGTGATATATCACACTATGGTCCTTTCATATTACACAGAATCTTCTTTGTCAATAAACTACTAAAATCGGTTATTCATGTCCAACTGTTTAAAACGAATTGTTAGTACCTAATCGTTTATCAAACAGTTACTTAATTACAGTCTTTACGGTTTATTTTGTGTATAACAGGCTTACCATTGATTAAGCGTTAGGAATAACATAAAAGTTTTTTAGTATTGCCGCCGGAAGTTGTGCTTACCGTAAATTCCAGACGTAATTGTAATTTCACACTTGGATGACACCTAAAACGGTCCTTTGAAATCCAAAGAGACCCCTTCAAAAGATGTGGTCGCTTTAATTAAATGGTCATGATTTCTACTAAGTCTTAAATTCTCAAAAACTTTATAGCTTCAAGTTTTATTGCTTACATCACAAGGAGTCCACAGGCATAAAGCAAACTACCATTAACTACATTTAGATGCCCTGATGTTTTCGCAATACGACTTCAAAAAGATAT
Source organism: Photinus pyralis (assembly GCF_008802855.1). Lineage (NCBI taxonomy): Eukaryota > Metazoa > Arthropoda > Insecta > Coleoptera > Lampyridae > Photinus > Photinus pyralis. Next base: position 33,775,319 of record NW_022170596.1, on the reverse strand, counting down.
ATCGCCAACTGTATCATAATTTGTCGTTTTTTTTTCGTTAATTACTTACAGAAAAAGAAAATTTGTTGTTCCATGAGTTTTTTTATAATGGTCATTACGCTAATCTTATATAAAGTTATCGAAACATATACTTACACAAAAAAACGGCAAATTTCTGTAAAAGGCGATAATGCGAATTTGCGCTTCTAGGAAGATGTTTCACTAACTTTATATAAAGTTACGAAAGAGGACATTTCCCGAAAAAATTAGTGGAGCGAAGAAGTTCCCTTTTCCCAGTAAAAACGGTAAATTACGATATATACTTTTTTATGCTGTTTCTCTAACTTAGTACATAATTTCAGAAAAATTATTGTGGGTGAACACATTTTTTCAACATTTAAAATGCTTCAAAACAACTAAAATCGCTGTTATATTAACCCGAGATTTAACTTTTAAACTCCCACGACGTTTTTTTAAAATTGTGCAATAAATCTACACTGCTAACAATTTACTTTTCGAACTTTTACTCGCACGTTAGGTACAATACATCGAGTTGGGGTAACAGTGCTCATGTGCCATGGATACTGTTGCTGCCAGCAATTACAATTATTGCTCTTTGTCATCTAAAACATCTTGTAGTTATCGCATTTTAACGAGATAAATCTGCTAACAGTAGTGGACTTACCTTCTTGAGATATGTACTGTTTTAGGTTCAAACATAAATCCCGTTGTTTAAATATCCAAACATTTTTCGCTAATAACTCCAAATTAACCACAACAATTTACGTGGTCACGTTTTCTGTGAAATGTCCCTAACTTAAATTTCAAGTAACAAAATATAAATATGTAGGATAAATTTTCATGTACAATGTACCTTAAAAATAATTACAATGGTCTCCTGAATTTGTAAATTTTCTTTAATGAACTCTAAACAAAGTTTCAATAGTTTCATAAAAGTTCAAATTACATGTAATACAAAAGGCTTAAGATTAAATTCTTTAAGAACGTACTAATCAAATTTTACTTTAATAATTTCTTCTGTTAAAACTACAATCATTAATCATGACAAAGGTTTTTAAAGAGATTGGACCATTTAATTTGATATAAATAAAAATACACAGTACTAACCTCATAAAACGAACATTCTTGTAGATAAAGGTGTTGAATTAGGAAAAAAACTTACATTGACAACAAGAGATGCTTTGCTTATTTTCCGATCCTTCCGACAATTTTCCACTATGCACGATTGTAGACAAAATTTTACTTTTTACCAAATGTGGGTGTTTAAAACGGAGTTTCTCTTAAAAATTTACACGTTCTACCGACACTGTGCAATCGGCTTTTGTTCCGTAATACATCACCCGTCAAAAAGCGTGCATGTACCCAAGTCTTCATAGAACTGCATATTTTTAAAGAACTACTCTTTTAAACATGCTTTACCAAGTAACATTAAAGAAATTACGTCCTCTGCTGCTGCGCAATGTAGGATTGCCCTAAAGAACTGTTTACACAGTTATTCCACCACTTGAGTGAATCTGTGAATACATTGAGCTGAAGGAATTTTATTAACATTAATGGTAAATTTTTAAATATAACTGCTTGTCGTATTGTTACGTATATTTTATTTATACATATATAGGTAAATGCTGTGTGAATCACTTCGTCGCCCAGTATGACTCACACAAAGCTACAAAACCCTAAACAGTCACGGATATCTTCAGGACTAACACAATACTTCACCACTCATCATTAGGAATTTCTTCAAAAGTTCACAGATTCACAGATAAAATTTAATTGCATTTACTTTCCCAGGGATTTTTAATTTACGGGGTTTGTAAACACACTTGGCAAAATTTAATAGTATATTATATACCGAGGGACTAAAGTGTGTGTTTTAATCCCGAGGGTGCAGATCAACTACGTTTCGGGCAACAAGCACCCGAGGGATTAGGGCCACTTTAGTCCTGTGGTATATACGCTATTTTTTGTACTCCGGTAATCAGCTACGGCAATTTCAATGTTAAAGTGCAAATTTGAAAGAAAAAATTTGGTTGATTGTAGGATTAATATACCTGGTAATGTCAAATTGTGACCGTATAACGATAAATGTCAGTTTGATTTAAAGATTCTAGTTTAAAACTACGGTGTACAAATGATCGTTTAAAACTCTGAAGAACAAGCTATAAGGAAACCTACTGCCTTCCAAATTCAAAAAGATATATGGAAAACGGTATAATAAGTGTAAAATATGGTGCAAGAATAAATATGTACAATACAGGTAACCATTAATCATTAAATTGTGTTTGACAATTCAGTGTGTACTGTCCCTCTTTGTCCCGCGTCGCGTTTTTGCACTTTAGTGCCTTAAATCAATGACAAAACACGTTGATTTAGTGCACTGAGTACAAAAAAACACTTACAAACATCTTAAATCTAAAATAAACCCTAACTTTTCAGTTCTTCAATTCTTAGTAAAGTGGTGTATAAAATATATGTACTAAATTTGGGTCAATTCGATGGTTTAGCTATAACATGAAACGTCAAAACTGTACAGTTTTTTGTTACTTTGGTACAGCACGATTCTATCCATGTCTAATGGACGTTTGCACCGGCAAATTTAAGTGGAGTCTAGCCCTAAATGGGAATTTGGAAATCCTTAACGCGCCCTCTATTATTGGATACCTATGTAGGGGGCCCCCACTAAAATCCTTCTCCCAACTCCCTCTGTGTCGTTCACAGCCACACAAACCAGGCATCACCAAGGGTTGTGTTGCTCTAGCGTTAAATCGATATCGACCCTCACCCGTTCATTCGTGCCTCTCGCTCACGTGTGCCTGAGATTTTTGGGCAGTATTTTTCAACCACTGTCTACGCTTTTCACCCTTGCTCCTACAGATCAGACCCCCCCCCCCGTGTTCCGAATTTTGTGGCAACTTTTAGGGAGCCGAATAGAATTTTGTCAACTCACTGCGCTACCAACTCATTTCTTGAAACATTTGTATCATGTATCAGTACAGTACTTCACGTTCTAATCCTAATAGGAAAGCGATGGAATGAGTCATAATCTTGAATTGGAGGTGAAGTTGTGAAATTTGACGTATACCTTTTTCTAAATTTTCCGAAAACCATAATTCATTGGAGGGTGCAAATTGGAGTGGGACTTAGACTTACGGATCCAACTCGATCGCTGAACACAGTTCACAGTCAGACCCGACCTAAACCCCCTCCGCGGGACCAGTTGGATTTTTAAGAATTTACCACGCTCTCTTTCTCACAGAAGAGTACTCGCAAGAGTAGAGTCTGGAAATTTTTTGAAATATGAGTTTCGATCGGCAGTGGAGTGTGCAATGTGGATCACGTTAACCACAGATTTGAACCACAGATTTGAACTTGACATTCTGTGGCCTAGGGGAACTCAATTTCGAATCGAACTAACCTGGCACTGTTTCATTTTTACTTCATTTTTCTTAAAAGGTATAAGGTAAAGGATAGTCTCAGCAGTGAAAGAAATTGCAGAGTGCCTAAGAAATATCGTACGATTTCGATCGAAATTCATATTTACTTCGCTAACTTAATTGCTACCTATCCTATTACCAATATCAGCCAATATGCTTACAAGCTCAATAAGAAAAAGTCAGCTTGAAGCTCGGTTAATAAATAAAACTACCCCTCTGTTAGCTATATAAGCAAATATAAGAATACGGCGTTGATTAAGATCTTCGTAAGCGAATAAAATAGACAGACACAATTAATTAATGGATTCCGGTGTCGGTGCTTAGCTCACAATTTATCTTGGTCCTTTTCTCTCGGCCATTAGCTTTGATTGATTGTAATATTTTGCCTGAAGGTTTACCAAACCAAACCCTTTAACCCGGACTTAATTTTTTATTTAAATTCTCGCGCCTTAATTCCTTCTTTCAGTTCGTAATTTATAAGATATTCATAAACTTTTGATATTTTTTCAACAGCTTGACAACTTTTAGATATTAAACAAAAGATTACCTTGTCTCACGCGGTTTTAATTTGCTCAAATGCTTCAATAGAATGGATGATTCACGATGTAAGTTACAAAAAAGAAATATACGAAACTTATCGCCGAGGATCACTCGGCTTTAAAAAGAAGTTTAGCATAATTTTATAACGGCACTAAATTATATGCCGCGTTTTATGCTTGATTACCGTGGTTTTATCTTTATTTTTTTAAGTAAATCATGCATATAACGTGTACCTATCGATCGTTGGACATTTTGTAAGATATTTCCTTATTACCTTGTATCTGTCTGTCGATCCTTCCTGATTTCATTATTCCTATGTCACGTGGTTAACAAGAGAAATCGTTGATGCACTTGAGATGCATTTTATTGGTTTTCCTAAAGCACAAAGGTTGATAATCCGCATTGTACTGAATGATCTCCAAAGATATTCAGCAAGAACTTCCTCACAATTTTTGAAGCGCTCGTTAGCGTATTCACATTTAAAAGTAGAATGCGCCCTCTACAAAATGACTGACCTAACAAAGGATGCTCTCCCTTATTTACAACGTGCAGAAGCAGACCGTTGTAGAAAGCATTCAATTTAATGTACTCATTTGTTTTATGTAATGACCGGTGCAAGTTTCAAATTTGACTTGATTATCTCTTTATTAGGGAATAATTTATTGACTGTATATGAAGTAACTACCGATATCCCTAAGCTAAACATTGTCACATTAGTATTTGACTACTTATCGTGTAGTAAGGATTGTTACTACACTACTGATTATACTTCATTGAAAGTTCTCTTGGTGATCGCAGTCACTACTAGACTTACAACGTAGAGCACACTGCGGAAAATGGAAAATAATATACTCCAGGAACATACTAGTTTTATTTCAATTTGCAACTCCTAATGGAAAACTTCAACACAACTTCGCATAAACATTTACATTTGTAACCGAACCAAGTTTGTGTCTTATTCTTGTTCTACAAACTTCACCTTAATATGTCCAATCGATTACCTTTAAACACTGAAATAACTTCTAAATGTAGTTTCTCGATCTTCCCTTACTGTACATGCGTAGGTATAATGTCTATGCACTGAGTTACAATGCATGTTATCTGCAATGTGAATTTCACATTTCACCCTACATCTTCCGAATGTGTTTATGCTGAATTATGTAGATTGTAATATGTTACTGAGTTGACATTTACATGTCTGATTTTCACACTTTATGATATAATTATATGATATATTATGATACAACTATCACAATTACATCCAGTGACCCTATAGTAAAAGTAAATAACAAATTAATACTGCACTAACTGTGGTAAACAGGTGGACTGCCAGTCGATTGGTAATACTCTAGGCTAGGTAATACTTAAATGAAAGTAAGATACAAGAAATTCAATTTTCTTTGAGAAATAACCCTAAAAAAACATCAATGCATTAGTTACCCTGCCTGGGGTCACTCTGTAGCAATGAACTGTTTACCTGCTTGTTTCCATTCACTAAATGAACAAACAGTTTCAAAAAAACTGAACACTTTTTTCTCTTATACCTATGGAGAGTTGTAGAAAAAATAGTGTACGCCTGACTCATTTGAAAGCGACTTTTTATACTCGTGAAAAGCTTCGTTTTCAACGCTCGTTACGTAATGTAATAGATTTTACCCAAAATCGTCATGAATCCTTCATTTTCGTGCCTACTTTATGTCAGGAAAATGTTAGTTTCCATGACGGAAGCAGGCCAGTTTACTTTTCCTGCCGCCTGTCACTTTACCTGGGTATTTTAACTCTTAGGGCGGCCGTACACGGACTGGTTCAAGCAGTTGAGACCGACTGCTTAAAGCCGCGACCGCGCGGTGCACTATAGTCATTCATTCGCTGCCGTACACACGACTGCTCGAGCAGTCGCGAACGCTTCAAGCCGTCAACTGCATGATGAAATTCCATCGTGCCGTCAACCGCGCGCGAGCGGTCGCGAGGCATACACCGACTGCTCGAGCCGTTGACTGCGCTAGAGCAGTCGACAGCTTCCCCCCCCCCCGACTGTGGTAAATCAACTGCTCAAGCGGTGTTGGTAGCGTAGCTCGAGCAGCCAACAACCGACCGCTCGAGCAGTCGACGCCGACCGCTCGAGCGGTCCGTGTACGTCGCTCAGTCGCTAACTGCTCGAGCTGTCCGTGTACGGCCGCCCTTAAGTGAAAGATGTTAATTATTTAACTTTCACGAAATGGTCCACGTCCCACTTGACAGATGTCACTAGCATTCGCAATCATCTGTTTCACTTTATCTACCCCTGCCGTTAAGGTGATCACCTTACTGTTAACTAGGGACTCATTCAAACCTATTAAAATGTCCATTTAACAACTGCTATACCTATGTAAAATAAATAAAATTGAACTTCTACGGCACTGGTAAACGTTTTAATGTGACAATTAATTTCTAATTGACCAACGGGTAACTCAATAATAAAAATGATGCACTACTGCTTGATAATACAGTGATTACAGTCGCAATTAGCGACCATAATTTGCAATATTATGACCTAGTCCATAATGATAAAGTAAAACGGCCACCTGTCAATGTTGACAGAAGTAGTTAGCTGTCGATCCAAGGTATTTTAGAAATACTTGACAAATACTGTACATCTGTTGCCAATGATATATGATTTCATCGTTTATTGAATTCCAAATAATTTTCTTCTTTAAAGTTTGTTGCAGCCATACATATAGCTTTGTATATATCACGTCCATAAATAGGCTTTAGGTGGCATTGTCGTGTTCATTTGCACCTCGCTGACGCTCGCAAGCTCGCTCGGTCAAATAACCGACTTATCCATAAAGTCCCAGTTTATGTACTTAATATTATATATAAATAGCTATTATTCACTCGCCATAATAAAAGTCCGTTTTTATGATTACAAAATAGGGATGGAAATAGTTATTCTCTAGGGAAATAATAATAATGAAAACTCCCTGATGTTTATATATTATTTATTAACACAACTCAAAAAGACACATTTGGTTTTTACTAAATGCGGTATGTTTTTCTTTACTGGAAGCACCTCCTATGGTTAAAATTGCAACGAAATGTTTACAAAGTTAGCATTGCGTAGCATGCACACACCAAATGTTAGAATATGCTAAATGTTAGCCTCTACTAGAAGTATCTGTGGTTTAAATTTGAACAAAATATATTGATAAATAAGCAAACCAAATTCAAAAAGAACGAACGAAATATATTGAAAACTGTAGTACTTAAAGTCTTGGACAGACGGACAGAGAAAGCAGCTGCAATAGCGCACCCAATTTCAGGGGAAAATGTGCTAAAAATAGCTTTCAAGCTTAGTTGTCTTTAAAATATAACGCAACGTGGTCGAGCATGATCGTTTTGGGATGCTTATGTAGATATTTTAAAATGTTCGGGTACATTTTGACGCGTCATCCCTTAAAAAGTTATAAAAGTTCATCTATTTATGCTCAATTTCGAAAAAGTTGTTTCCAAACTTGAGCAGTAATGAGGTTTTAGGGATGTTCTCAATTTACTAACAATTTAAAAAGATATTTTGAAACAAAGGTATGAATCAAATTGTATAACAAAGTAGCAAACGTGAGTGTAAAACTACTTGCTATTTTGAGAGAATCAAGGCTATTATAATGTGGCGTTATGGCGTAATATGCTCAAATCTATAAATACTACTGTGAGAGAATCTTAAATCTACATCTAATTTCATTGAAGCCTTTAAAAGATTTTTAGCTCGACATGGGTTATGTTCCGTGTTATACTCGGATAGAACATAGAAGCAGTAATTTTGTAGGCGCTAAATCTCAATAAATAGCTATTTATATAACAAGGGATGAAAGGTTAAAGATTCCCTCCCGCGTGTGAAGTTTAGTAATCACACAAGGGAGGGATGTGTACTTTCCTCCAGGGTTATACATATGATTTAGTCTAGTACCTCAACTTTAATTTAACAGAGATAATTATTATTACAGTAAGATGACTGCTAAAAAAATGTAGGATGTATCCATGGTGAAGTTATGTTGCCTTTATCGGTACAAATAGTAGCTTGTGCACTGGCACAAATGTAAATATACTATTTAAATCTGTGGTACTGGTCGTTTCTGTAATTTTTCATCAGAAAATATCGAAATAGAAAGTGATATAGAGGAAACATTCCCTCAGACATTTTAGAAGAAACCAATCAGGCACACACTTTAGTCCCTTAAGATACTATATTTGAACTAATTAGGTTGAAAAACTTTAAAACTCAAATTGAAGCCGAGCGTAGTATAATTATAAAGGGGATACAGTGGAATTTTATAGCTCCTGGAGCTCCTCATATGGGTGGATTATGGTAGTCGAAAAAAAAGTCGCATTTACTTAAAATTGTTGGAGATCAATTATTGACATATGAAGAATTGAACCCTCTCTTAATTCAAATTGAATGTCTCTTTAACTCCCGACCATTGTGCGTTTTCTCTTCAGCCCATTGCATTCACATCGGCTCATTTTCTAACTCTTACTGCTTTAGACATATTGCCAGCAATTATTGTATTAGAAGATATATATCAAATATATCAACTAATTGATCATATAGTGCAAGTGCAACATTTTTGCCAACGTTGGCGCATTGAGTTACATACGATGCAAACACGAAAAACGTGGAATACATTAACTAACCCGATTAAAATTGGCACAATGATAGTTTAAATACTTTATAAACAATGGTACAGTTCTCCTTCAGCAACCCTTTCAATGGCATTTATGTCGTATTATGGAAGTATTTCCAGGCAATATTGGAATTGTACGAGTAATTGGAGTAAAATCAAAGAATGGAACGTATAGGCGTCCTGTCACAAAAGGTATGCCCTTTGCCGATATATATAACTCTATTAAATTTCATAGTGACTACATATTTAGTTGACTATACAGAATTTTACTGACGTTGTGTTTACTTTGGCCTCTGAAGTATTCATCAGGGTGGTTTCACATGCATGATAAAACGAATATTTTATTTCTCACAATTTTGTAATCTGCCAGGGTCGCGTAGATAACTGGTCAATTGCATTTAGTCACCAAAGCTTGATTTTATCTGGATATTAAAACAATCCCTTTATTTTGTATTCACACTTGCTTATCTCTCAATCTCCTTTTATCGTTTGAATCGCAGTATTGTTAATCAAATTTTGGGAAACGCAGTGAAAAAATCATATGATAAACTATTAGAGAAGGCATTATGTCTGGTTTCTCATTCAAATGAGAAAACACTTGCTTTATGCCATTAGTAAGCCGAGTAAGATCGAAATTCGAGAGCGCTGAGTACGATGTAGAAAAAGTACAAAAATGAACGGATAAACGTCACTTTGTTAAATATTTATGGTTCCGAGGTGATGGTTACTACCCGGAGAGAAATTTCCCTCAAAATTCAATGCTTGAAAGGTTTGATTTATTACACCTTAAGGTTAGAAATAAACGTACAATTTATTATTATAGACTCCGAGTAAGGCACCCGTAGTTCATGAATAACTTTGGCACTGTCGGTCGCCGAGGTATACGCATCTAGATTCTCGTTACCAAACTGACGCGCTAATTTGTCGCGGAAATAGACAATTTATGTCAAGTGTGATAACTTGACCAAATTCATCTTAAAGGTCTCCACAATGTACTACTGTTCCGTTAAACTGTTGACATTTTAGCTCCACATAACCACGTCGAATTATAAAGTTGCACTAATTTGAAAATAAAAACCACATCATTAGTAATGTTTACATAATTGAAAGTGGAGAATTTTTTGCATTCAATCCAATATAGCACCAGCCCTACATGTTCTATAATTTGCAAGAATCGGGCTAGTTTAAGGATAAAGAAGCAATTCCAGAACCTTAGAGTTAATTTGTAAACGAGCATAATTGCCTAACGGAAATCCTGTTATGTTAAACAGACAGAGTTACGCTCATATAACTGGCAATTGAGGAGTTTAGCACGCATAGGAAAATTTTACTTTTCATTTAGAAAGCTCCAGAAACCACCTTCCTCCAAAATTATATGAAACGCAGCAAATTTCCATCATGTTCACAACGTATAACTGCAACTACCAAAGCAAGGATCCAATCCAAAGAACCGGAAGGCGACATTGATGGAGTAGTATATCAAAAATGAATCAGATTTACTGGAATAATGAAAATACCTTCCCTTATCTTTAAACACGGAGGGTTATCTATTCAGTAATATAATAATTATAGCGCTTGGGGGAAATGTTCCTGAAGACCCCTTGATAATGATATTTTTGAAAGACTGTAATAAATTCATGGAATGTACAAAGGTAATGTTATTCGTGTTTTAAAAAGTACCTCAAATTATAACAAAACCGTCAAGACATTAACAGCAAAAGTGAGGTACTATTTCTAGAACCACAATTATTTTTTGAGCTAATTATTATACGATTTTCACATTACTCCTACCGAACTGTTAAAAATATTCGTGTCAAATCCAAATCTCTATGGATATGCACTGGTTGCATCCCTTTCTTTACCTAAATAATCGAAACTTGCTTCTTCTCCCTTTTCTACTGGATTTCGAACTTAAACTTATTTCGTTCCTTTTTAGATATCTGAATGCAGGCAACACCTATACCTATACCCGATTAATTTGGTTATATTGAGAATATACCAATTCTTCGAAGATGGTGCTTTCCCTTAAAATACAGCGTTAACGCGACCTTCCCGTTTGGAATGGTGGAGTCGAGTTTAACCTACAGAGAACAGTCAATTCTAACAGATTTGTTTACTAATTTAATTTCTAATGATGGCAAAGACACTTTCACGAGATTTTTGTCTGTCACAATTTACTAGTGAGATGACTTTTCAATAATCCTTGTGGAACACATGACACGTTTAATTATAAAGATATCCTTGGCCGATCGAGAATAGAAGGAGAATAGTTATTTATTTCCACTATGCAACTTCGCCGAAAATTCGATACCGATATGAGCACTTTTTGTTCTCTCTTTGCAATTGCAATAAGTGAAATAGCCTCAGGAGTTGCGGAGACAGTTGACAGATGTCTGTATGTCGACGACCTCATGATTTGCCTCGCCGGAAAAACTGTAGGTAGTGTAGTGCGTAGTTTACAAGGTTCCATCAACCAAATTGCTACAAATGCAAATTCAGTAGGGTATGTGCTTTCTGAGGAAAAAACCAAAGCAATGCATTTTTGTAGGCTTCGTAGACCTCATTATGATCCTGTTATGTTCTTAAATGATCAAGTAATAAGTGTACCGAACGAAATTAAATTTTTAGGACTCACATTTGATAGGGAATTAAGATGGACCAAACATTTGGAGAACCTACTAACTTCAAGTAGGAAATCGTTAAATGTGTTAAGAGTACTGTCACACCTGAAATGGGGGACCCATCCTAAATCCCTTCTTGATTCTGTCACGTATTGACTATGGGTGTTATAGTTAATTCCACGTTGCTAAGTAAGCTGGACAAAATTCAAAATTTAGCAATTAGATATTCCCTTGGGGCATTTCCAACGAGTCCCGTCTGTGCTCTCAACGTGGAAGCGAATATTCTCCCGCTTGCTCTTCGCCGAAAGCAGTTAATAGTTAACTATTACCTGAAAGTACATCAAAATGATAAACACCCAAATTATAGATTACTTACCGATGCAACTAGACCTACACGGTTATATAAATCGCAAGGTGAAAGAGCAAGACAATTCATGGAGGAGCTACAGTTACAAGAGGATAACATTGTAGATTTCACAAAGGTGGCTGTCAAGCACTGTGTAAATGAGCGCTGGCAGGAGCAATGGGCGCGGGCCGATACATCTTTGAGAAGAATTAAACCAAACCTAGGACCACTTTTTTTACTTGACGTGGAACGTCTGCACTCGACAAAGTTGTATCGGCTCCGTTTGGGACACACTGCTCTCACGCATAGTTATTTGCTGAAGGGTGAGGCACCATCTTTGTATAATAGATGTGGTATCAATTTAACACCAGAGCACATACTTTGTGTTTGTGTAACATACCAAAATGAGCGTGACCTATTTAAAATTAGTGTGATATGGGAAACAAATTTTGCTAGTCAGGATCGCTGTCGAGGTGTGTTGGGATTCATGCGAAGCATTGGAATTTTAAATGATCTGTGATAATCTGTGATATTATGCGAGGCATTGGAATTTTGAATGAAATGTGATATTCTGTGATATTAGTATGTATGTATGTTGCTTAGTTCCTGTTCGTCGTACTTGTCTATATCTGTGTAAAAACTAAAAAAGTAATAGAAAGTAATAAAAATGGGTGATAGGCAAATGGCCTCAGCAGCCGAAGCCTTAGGTGGGGTTTTAGTGGGTATTCGCAGCAAATGGGAGAGCCCCACACTACTCTGGAACTTCCTTCTAGAGTGTGCATAAGGAGCATTTCCCCACCTATACAAAAAAAAAAATTCCTATATGGCGCACTTTCTTTAATCACAGTAATTAATTCCCGGTACGTCCCTTAATTTTACTGAAGATTTGCTGGCAATTGCTTTGTCGCGTATATTATCACAACCAACTCAAAAAGCACAATTGTTTTCGGACCACTTCTTATCTAGATTTCTCGCGATGAACAGTGTGGCTAACTTTCTCGAAATTAAAGAGCGAATTTCTTCAAAATAACTTCCGTCTTAATTACACGCAAGAATATCATGAGCTTCTTGGACCACGTACTAAATCTTGTAGCCCAAGCAGGAGCGCCCCTCGATACTCTCCGTAGTGATCCCTACTATATTCTTTCTGATTTACTATCTCCCACAAGATGATTACTTATTCATAAAAAACACGGCCTTCTCTTTTGTTTCTGCATCTGCACCGATTCAATGAGAGCTAGCTAGGCTGCATTGCATTTTTCACATTACTCAAATTAGCAATTTGAATCACGTACAGTCCTAACTAAGATAACATAATCTAATGACGCCGGCCCGTGTGGCGCAGTTCAGTTGAAGCTGGACTGTGGTGCTAGGGTCCCTGGTTCGAATCCGGGTTCGGGCATTGATATTTGTAAATGTATAGTGGGTTGGGTTGGTAGAGCAGCCTTGGCTGAAACCCCGCCCACTCAAAAATATAGGCAAAATAAATAAATAAATAAATAATCCAAGCCATTGAGCAGGCGAGCCTAAAAATTTTTTTCTCTATGATAAAGCAAAGTGAGTTCCGGCATAGTGCAGATTCACTTAATTTTTATTACACGCGGCCCTTTTAAAATCCTTGCTTCTGAGTAATTTTATTAAAGGAGGAACACAAAAGAGGTTGCTTTTGTTTTTGGGGAATGGTATGATCAGTGGTACACGTTGATTTTCTGTAGATTTTAAATTCTACGTCTCTATCGTGTTTGGTGAGCGTAAGGAAAGTTTATAGATTTGTTATACTCTTCTAAGTGAATTTTATTGTAGATAAATCTTCTGGTGCCTTGCTACGAAAATGTAATTTCAATACCTATTCTAAATAAAAAGCTATAGAGCCGATTATTTTACAAGATTCTATTCTATTCATAAGCGGAGACCGACCAGGCAGCATTTAGGCACACCAAATGCCCTTTCTTCCACAACTAGCTTCAGAGTTCGTTCCTCTCAATAAAGGATGAGACCTTGTTTATCTTAAGTTGCATCCTCCCCTGTTCCAGATAACTGTCGCCAAGAACCTGATGTCTGTAGCTGATCAAGGCGTCAAAGTGACAAACCACATGCTCGATAGTTGCATCTGCCTCGCCACAGAATCTGCATGTTCGCTCTCCTACAATGCTGTGCAAGTGACCATCCAAGGCCTCGTAAGCCGTAAGGACATCGGTGATCTTCGTAATCTAGCCTCGATTAAATTTTAGGAGTTTAGAAGATCCAGTTTTGGCAAGGAGTCTCGTTAAAAAGGTCAGGATCTGAGTCTCTAAACCTCTGCCTCCACCGCTAAGTGTAAAGGCTGTAGTCCCAGAAGCGCCTCCGTGGTCAAAGTTGGCGTCGTTTTCATAGCTCCAGTCACTCCCAAGTGCACTGCACAGTGTTATTAGCTTTATCACTCACTGTAAAGTCAATACACACAGTCTAATCTTCAAGCATCATGTACAAAAAAAGCCCTTCTACACGCTCATAGACATGCAGTGGTCTTTTCTGGGGGTATTTAACGTCTCAGCTAACATGTGCCACAAACCATTCTACCATTTCCGTTATTGTGAATATTAGAGCTATTAGCACCACTGACAGCAATTACATTACCTGCTTAAAGTCTATATTTGAGCTAAAAATGACAACTAGGTATGAGTGTTGGAAATGGTTCAAGTTAATAACTTTAAAGTGAAATTGTTAATTTTCGCCGATTTTCAAATGAAAGTAAAAAAAAAATTCTATCGCGAATTCTTTCAAAAGAATTTTAAGTTGGCTTTATTTCGCCACTTTCATATTTTTCATTCCCTCCGAGGTATAAACGAGAAAATGATGGAATGAAATCTTTCGGCCAAAGGTGAAGTTATAGTAACGTATAGGTACTGGTTTCTACTCTGATAAATTAATAGGTAAAACATGTGTAGCTCATTTTCCACTTTGCGCATTTTCTCCTCGAAAGTCCCGCCTATACCCCTCAGGTGGTGTGGATATAGACACCGCACAATATGTAGGTATTTATTGTGCTCTCTCGTAAAAATGGGATTAAATATCATTATTATACTCCCACAATTTGAAAATTAAAAAGGATCATGAAACATTTAACTATAAAGCCATTCTGTGGTGGTAGTTGTAAGGGCGAGGGCTTGGGGTGGGAAGATAAAGCATTACGTGAAGGCAACGACCGTATAATTAGCAGGTTTTTTGTTGGCGTTGAACCTTGCTTATAATCATAATTATTTCGCCATTATAATGTTTTAGAATTAAAAGCGAACGTTAATACGTTATCATAATAATTAAGCAGAAATGAAAATGAAAATAAATGTGCTGCGTCCTCCGTTCTCCTACGTGATTGGACAATTGCCAAAAGTAAAGATGAGTTTATTGATTGAATTTTGTACGCGATGTCGCCTTTGCGAAGCAAAATTGCAAAGATCCCTAAATGGCCCGTGTCGATTTACAGATGTTATTAATAATTAGCTATATAATCACAGAAGTGCGTTAGAACGATACATTAACAAATAAAAGGGGGCAAGTTTAGCATTAAACTACTGTCTGGACTTCATGGGAACAAGCATAAACCCAGGCATCAGGGATGTAAATTGGTCAACACCGAAACTTAATACACTATAGGTACTATATGAAGGGTTGAGCTCGTAATTAAGCATCCTTCCTGTGATTATACATCCAAACAGTAAAAGTTAACGAATTAAAGTAAACACCCCTACACAGACGGATCAATATTTTAACTTTTAACTATAAGATGAGGTTACGCTGCGTGTAATTAGCCTCTAACGGCGCAAACCAATGCAGTGCTTACTGAAAGTCATACGGCTAAAGGTAATTTCCTGCGGTAATAGAAAAAAAACAAATGCAAATTGATTTAAGATACCGTATTAAGGTTTTTTTATGAATAAAGAGAGATTTTGCAAATTTCTAAACTTCCATAGCCATCGAATTCGCTGTTTATAGTTGTTTAATTAACTGAAGTCGTATTATCAATGATCGTGCAACTCAGATTTATCTCAATGATTGCATTTAAAATGAGTCACGTGATTATAAATCTATTCGTTTGCCCAATATACACTTAAGTTCACCTTTCGCCAAGAATTTATTTTGAGTATTTCAGAATTATCATTGGATTGTTTTGGGCGGGTAGCGACGTTTCATACCCGGACAACTCATACCCGGACGACTCATACCCGGACACCACATACCCAGGACAACTCATACCCAGTACGACTCATACCCAGTACGACTCATACCCAGTACACCTCATACCCAGGACAACTCATACCCAGTACAATTGGTACCCAGGACTATTCATACCCCATGATAACTCTATCTATATATCTACCGCATTATTCTTTTCCATTTTCTCTAATATTATGCCTAAAAGGTAGGTAGTTAGACTTTTGAGATTAAGTACCTGCTCCAGCTAACCGAATTTTATAATGAAATCCCGGTCAAAAGCAAAGTAAAGAAAATTGAATTACTTCAAGTGAAATTTTAAACATGACCACTTTTAGTCTACATTTCACAGTTTAACAGTTGATCCAAATTTTCATTATAAAATAATGAGGGGAGGAAAATGAACAGTTCTTACACATGTTGAATATAAATAAACTTTGAGGATCCAAAGGGGTATATTATGGAGTATATAATGCGGTAGCTATTCCCTCGGGTGCTGACAAACGTGTCCCGAGATGATGCCCACATGTGTAAAATTTCCCGGGTATGGCGCACACTATGTAAGAATTATCGTCGGTAAGAATAGTGCTGGGTATGAGTTATCATGGGGTATGAATAGTCCTGGGTACCAATTGTACTGGGTATGAGTTGTCCTGGGCATGAGTTGTCCTGGGTATGAGTTGTCCTGGGTATGAGTTGTCCTGGGTATGTGGTGTCCGGGTATGAGTCGTCCGAGTATGAGTTGTCTGGGTATGAAACGTCCCCGACCCGTTTTGGGGGTTTGTTTTCTCTCACCTACAATTTTAACAGTTTGCAGTGTGCTTCTAGTGTATGGAGTATTTCTTATCCAGTTCGTTAATTCTTTCAAAATTTCAATGTGCTTTCCTAACCTAAGCTTTCTAAGTTCATAATTAATTTTTGGGAAAAAACCATTGTATAGAGTAAGTACCTACAGAAAGGGGTAAATTACTTAGTCTAGAAATCAAAACGGATGGGCAGTTTATGTATAAACAGTTCTTGTCTACGTTTACATGTTGATAACTTGCCGACTTTAATATGGAGTGGGTAATGTAACCTTTGTAAACTAAACATGCCTAAGAATAAAATGTTTTTATCTTGATTTGGTAATACGAAGAATCTGATGGATATGCAGTAATTAAGATTCACAGAATTTTCAAAATCTGAACAATCTTATCTACCTGAACTTGAAGGGTTCGGAGGAACGAAAGCGCCCATAGAAGAATATCAACAATCTGAAGCATCATGTGGATATGGAATATTTGAGGAATTTAAAGAAACGGAAAAATGTAAAGAATCATATGAGTAAAATATTTTAGAAAATCACAAGGGACATAAAAGGTCAGCATCGTGCATGCAAAGGTGCCCGGGTGGTATCTGTGCTAGTCAGTTTTTTTTATATTCTACGTACTTTAAGGTCAAGCCATCTCCACTTATCCGTTCCATCTGGTTGTTTCACGGCGATTATCGAAACACGGCATCATCGCCCGTATTGATAAACTCATGCCTTCATTATCTCGCACATGGCGTTGTTAGTAAATAAAGTAAATTCATTTGTCCGATAACGCATTTACAAAGCATCTGGCCAGGTTCAACTTTTATCTTCCGTCGAACCTATTTATGATATACGGATAAATAAAGATTGATGGATTGATTGATTGAAATTACAATGAAATATCGCCTAATTTATGCGTTCTAAAATTTATGATACTCGCTAAGTACAACGAATAAACGTACATGACTTAAACAATTACTAAATTTACAATTAAACACTAACATTATACAATGGCAATAACAAATTTTTCAATTCTGTGTCTCCTTCAGGTTCTTTTAAATAAATTCAAACATTTTACATACAGGATGTCCTGACTGCTATTTCCAATGCGAACCTAAACCAGAAATTACGTTGACAACACGCAAAATTTTCACTACACGGTGACTCGCCCTCACCTTCTGGATTATTTCGACCTAGAGAAACGAGATCCTCCTTCAGTTTACACAACAGTATTGATACATGTTTTTAAATAATTTATAACCGTTTAGTTTATTCACATCAACTTGCAATAAGAATGTTATTATTTTTTAACTCATTTTACAGCTTTTTAATTGGGATCCTGGGATAATGCTCTACGTTAAAGGCGTTTTAAATGAAGGTTTCTACGGTAAAAAGAGATAACAACTGATAAGGCATGTTTGTGAAGGATCCACTTAAAAGCGTCAATCGAGTGCCTACGTACGATTATTCGAAAGCTGAAGACACTTTATATTAGACATGTATAAGAACTGTAATAGGGGTTCGGATGAAATAGAAATGTTGCTATTTTCTCTAGTCTATCATATTAATAATGCCAATAGCGTATGCCTTATTTATGATACAGGTTTAATTCCATTTAGTGTGCCTACATTAACCAGTAGGTATGTAGTCCATTACATTGTATTTGAATTAAGTGATACAAGTATCCATCACATTTTTCCGTTCAGTTTGAAAGTAGAATCAAGCGTTACAGGTATCATTGCAACTAGATCACGTCTTTTTACCCATTACTGCCCGCCAAGCACTTGAAGCAACTGCCCTGTACGGTGCGGATTGCTTATTAATGAAGATTGATAATCGGTATAATGCGGTGCCACTTGCATTGATTGCCTTATCGTTAATGCATAATATATCTATAATTCATTGTGCAAAGTAGTTTACGGATGCCGTTCAACTGTATGTCCTCATCAGGCGCTTATCCATAACGGAACGGTGATTACCGTTTCATCCCTTAAACTTGTTTTTCAAATGCAATGCAAGTTCATCTAATATTATAGATACCCAGTTATCTGACCATCTCGGAATACATGCAATTATGTCCCTCAATCATGCTCCAATCAGAATAAATAGTCCTAGAAAACACCGTCCAATAAATAAACACGGAAAAGTTATTTTGAATAATATTTTAGAGAATTGTTGTTTTGATTTTGTAAAAGATAGAAGTAGAGATATTCATAAAAAATTTGACTTGTTTCTAAATACTATCACTGGGGCTTGTGAAATAGCATTTCCTGAAAAAATTGTGAATTGTACAAATAAATCTCTCAATGTTCATTGGTACAACAACGACTTAAAAAGGATGCGAAATACCTTACAATTTTTACAACAATTATATTTACAGTCGCGCAGTGAAAACGTAAAATTGATGTTGCGATCTTTTAGATATAAATATCACTTGGCTATTAAAAAGAGTAAAATTGCAACTCATGATACATTTATTTCCAAATGCAAAAATTCTTCAAAGGCCATGTGGAAAGTTATTAAAGGTCAGTATTGCAAAAATGATGTGAACCCATCAAATATTGACGCAGAGACATTCAATGAAGAGTTTTTAAATATTCCATCTAGCTTGGTGGAAAATATAGACAGTAATAACCTAAATGATCCCCATCTGTCCCCAAGGTTCAATCCCCCAACTTTTAAATAATAGTAAGTGCATGGATGCGTACGGTCACAATTTGGACATAATTAAATGTATAATAAACATAATCATATCACCATTCACTTCGTTGCTAAATGAATGTCTACATTACAGCATTTTCCCGGATGTGTTAAAACTTGCTTGTGTTCTGCCGCTTCATAAAAAAGGAACGTAACTACTAATTATAGACCGGTATCCATCCTTCCAATTTTTTCGAAAGTATTTGAAATGATTCTGAAGAATCGGATTATAGATTTCATGGAAGGGAATCATTTGTTTTGCAGTAATCAGTTTGGTTTTCGACAACTACTGCCATTCTTAATTTCACTACGCAGATTATTGACAGTATAGAGGCACGTAGAAGTTGTACGTCTATATCTTTAGATCAAACTAAAGCCTTTGACTTGGTATCTCACAAGTTACTGTTAAAAAAGTTAAATTTGTATAATTTCACGCAGGATAGCATAAACTTAATTCAATCTTACTTAAGCAATTTGTACAGTACAACAATAAAAAATCTCAATGTCGAGCTGTAACATTATGCGTTCCGCAGGGTTCCATAATTGGACCTGTTTTATTTTTAATTTTTATTAATGACATTTGTTTCTCTAGTCCAGGTGCCAGATTCACGCTGTATGCTGACGACATAACGTTAACTAGATTTCTTCCGATTTCGTGCAGAATGAAGAAAAAATAAGTAAGGCTTTATTAGATGTAAAACAATGGATTAGTGCTAATAAGCTAATTTTAAATATTAGTAAAACACAAAAAATTCAGTTCTCTTCATCAACGTCAAAAGAAGTAGTATCCATTAATTTCCTTGGCGTCCTTATTGATTCGAAACTGACGTGGGGCCAATACGAAGACAGAATTAGCGCAAAACTGGCTTCAGTCGCGTATCTGTTAAAACATTTATCTAACATGGTGTCGAAACCGATTTTAAAATGTGTCTATTACAGTTATGCCCACTCAATAATTTGTTATGGAATAATAGCGTGGGGCCACTCTACTGCAATGAAGAGAATATTTGCGATGCAAAGAAGGTGTGTCCGAAGTGTAGCTAGTGCTGGATACAGAGAAGACTGTCGTTACATTTTTCAATCTTTCAAATTTCTTACAGCGCCTTCTCAGTACGTACTAGAATGTTTGGTGTATGTTCATAAAAATAAATTAAATTAGGTCGCCCATTCAGAAATCCACAGGTACAACACACGTAACAGCAATAATCTTGTATGCGCGAAACTTAGACTTAAAAAATCGCAAGCTGCACATAACTACTGGGGGCCGGTGTTTTATAACAGGTTGCCTGATCACATTCGATCAGAAAATAGAAAGATTTTCAAAAACAAAATAAAGGCTTTTTTAACTGAAAACCCCTTATACAATATTAAAGATTTTCTTAACATTGACGTTAAATTATAAATTTTAATATTTCTTAGAGTTTACGTTTTATGTTTTATGTTATAGCAAGTCTCTGTGTTTTATATTTATATGTATTGTTCTGCTTTTATGACGCGTGTAAACATTACTTTTAATGTACTAGCACAATGAATATATATTATTATTATTATTATTATGATCGGTGTTTCTTGTGAGAACTCAGGTCTAGCCTGGTTAACTAATCGCACGGATAAAAATCAAGTAACGATTAGTGTCTGTGTCTGTGTCTGAAGTTATGTAGGGTCCTTAAAAAAAAAAAAAAAAAATTATTATTATTATTATTATTATTATTAAATATATTAACATTTTAGTGATGCATTTGTTATTTAGTGTGAGTTATGGTCGACTGTGTATGTATTTCCTGACTAAGAAGTGTAGGAGGTGTATTGATTTTGGTTTCTTGGTGTTTTCGTTTCAGTTTTTGTTCTTTCAACGGCCACAAGAGTTTCCGCCATAAAATTAACGTAATTATTCATAAATTTTCGATACGTAATGCAACACGAAGTGTCATGTCTCTACAAACCCGATAGATACATAGACAACGTAGGGT
This sequence comes from Photinus pyralis, assembly GCF_008802855.1. Classification (NCBI taxonomy): domain Eukaryota; kingdom Metazoa; phylum Arthropoda; class Insecta; order Coleoptera; family Lampyridae; genus Photinus; species Photinus pyralis. Next base: position 33,754,063 of record NW_022170596.1, on the reverse strand, counting down.
CGGTTGCAGTAAATATTAGTTAATTTTATTTGAAGAGTAATCAGAACGCGATCGTAAAAAAGCCAGTAAAGATCCATGTCGTTCATTTTAGCG
>NW_022170596.1:33153314-33153870 GCF_008802855.1 Photinus pyralis | reverse complement strand
GTGAATTTGTGAAAGAGTGCTTAATAGAAGTGGCAAATATTTTATGTCCCGAAAATAGTAAAAAATTTGAACAGATCAGTTTATCACGGAGAACGGTTACCCGACGTATAGATTCGATGGCAGAAGACATAAAAGTGACTCTTGAAAAAACTGTGGGTAACTGTGTTTCATTCTCAATAGCATTGGACGAGAGTACTGATATTAGTGATACAGCACAACTAGCAATATTTATTCGAGCAATTGATGAAAATTTCACAATAACAGAAGAATTGCTCGCTCTTCAAGCAATGAAGGATACTACAAGAGGTGACGACATATTTGAAGAGATTGCGAAGGTATTTAATGCTTTCAATTTGGACTGGGCGAAGTTAAATGGCGTTACCACCTATTTTCATTTCACTGTATTATACATCAAGAAGATCTTTGTGCCAAAACAATAAAATTTAAGCACGTGATGGAGGTAGTTGTTTCCTGTGTGAATTTTATCAAATCAAGGGGTTTGAATCATCGTCAGTTCCAACAGTTTTTGCAACATTTGGAAGCTGAATATGGGGAT
>NW_022170596.1:33132044-33153214 GCF_008802855.1 Photinus pyralis | reverse complement strand
TTTATAGTTCCGTACCCGCAACGCCGTACCGTAACGTTTGGAATTAAACCCTACTTGTTGCGCGTGAACATTTATAATTCGCGTTAACGTTGCGTTAGAACGGTTACGGTACGTATGAGTCAGTGGACAAAACAATTGTTTCAGGAATCAGGAAGCAAGTCAATTCGATTTTTACTTCGAATTGCTTTTATTGTGGTAAAAATGCAGAAAAAAAGAAATAATAAAGATGTTTTAACTAAAACGTTGAGCATAAGGAAACAAAAGACAATATTTTAGCAAACATTAAAGATAAGCAAAAAGATAGATTTCGAAAAAATCTTTATTAACATCCAAAACGTTGATTGATCATGTCAAAAATCATGTATATCTTAAATCTGTTTTTCCAGTTTTTGGCGATTTTCTAGAAGTTTTTCTATAGGAATAATAATTTTTATTTTTGTTTATTAAATATGTCTTCCCAAATTTTGCTACTCCGCGGCATTCTGTACGATGAAAAAAGTAGATTTTTCATCCCTTGAAAAAGAGGTGGCTTTTTCAGAAGTCGTGAGATCACGGAAGCGTTTCAACTTTACGGGCCAAGGAAAGTTTGTTGGGTGTTGATCAGAGGTGAGAAAGTTATAGGGGATAAATTGGAAATAATCATCCCTAATATATTACAAATGCTGTTTCATTGAAAAACATCAAAGAGGAAAGAAATAGAACAATTATTATTATTATAAAAATTTTGAGAAAACTTCCTAGGGTAACATTTTAATTCACTCTGTATACTATATTATAAAGGTTAGAACTTTTGATCATCCTGTATGTTTTGTTTTTTGACGTATGTCAGCTGATTAAGCTAAATTTAAATTTTCCATTCGCAACCGGTTAATGTAAACATCTAATTGTTTGTGTATTATTTAGCCATATAAACTATGTACAACATTTAAATTGTTTATTAACCATGTAGGAAAACGCACCTCCGAAAGAAACGTATATTTGCCTTCCTGTCCCTTCATAGAGTATAATGGCTGTGAGATGGAGCTTAGAATTTGTGACTGCTCTCGAACATCGAGATTTACAAGCCAGTGCAATGGCAGTGGACAGCACCGGTACATACGTCATATTGGCTGGGTAAGGAGATCGTGTTTTGCAATTGTTTTACCATCCTTTGTAGCCGCAGATATATTGCTGTTAAAAATCTCGACGATTCCGATTTTGAAAGTATCCGCAAATTTTCTAGGCAAAGTAAGTACGATGTTAATGCAGCTGAATGGAACCCCACCATGCATCACAGTGAATTGTGCGTTATTTCGGTGAGTAAATCTGGAGTTGCGTGGTCAGGGTCTAATAAGACTATGTAGAGTAATCAACATTTGGAGATTTTAACATGGTCAGTAGGCGAACTCGCACCAACCCATCTGATGCGTGCCCATACTAGGGTCATTACGGACTTGAATTGGCACAGATCAAATCCCAATTTACTGGCATCAGCTTCAATCGATACGTTTATTCACATATGGGATATAAGAGACTCTAGAAAACCTGCACTTTCGCTATCGGCTATCGCGGAAGCTTCACAAGTGCAGTGGAATCAAACGGCACCTCATATTTTGGCTACTGCTCACGATGGCGATATTAAAATTTGGGATCAGAGAAAAGGCAACTCTCCTGTTCAATACATAACGGCACATTTATCGAAGATTCACGGTCTACACTGGAACCCGCAAGTAGAAACTCAAATAGCGACATCAAGTCAGGATAATACAGTAAAATTTTTTGATATAAATAATCCGAGAAGAGCAGAGTTTGTTTTAATGACTAACGCACCAGTTTGGCGTGCTAGATACACTCCATTTGGAAATGGTTTAATTACGGTAGTTGTTCCTCAGTTAAGACGCGGAGAAAATAGTTTATTACTATGGAATACTGACAGTCGATCGTCGCCCGTTCATACGTTTGTGGGGCACAAAGATGTCGTATTAGAATTTGAATGGCGCAAGCAGAAAGCAGGTGACAACGATTTTCAACTAGTAACGTGGTCAAGAGATCAGACCTTGTTAGTGTGGCGCATCGAACCGTTCTTGCAGAAGTTGTGTGGTTACGATCCTGATAATTGCAGAAAGTCGGACTGTAATGAGAATGAAACCAGCGATACTGCATCTGAAGTAAGCTTTAAGGCTGTTTCGAAAGCGAAACCTTTGCAGCAGGAATTCTCGCTATTAAATGTGCAAATACCCAACTTGAAAGTGGACAAGATGGATCCTGTAAAACGTTGTTGCATTGTAACTGCGAGCACCAATAATTATAAAGTTGTTCTCCATGTAAATTTTCCCCAAACATACCCTAATGGCATCCCTCCAACATTCGAAATCGGGCCAGATTCGTCAATTGAAGAGTTTTTATCCAAACGTATTATTCAATCTCTACTGTACACAGCACAACAACGGGTGTCTAAGGGACGTACATGCTTAGAACCCTGTCTGCGCCAATTTGCGACGATGCTAGAACAGTGGGTGGATTCGTCGAATGTAACACAACTCCATCAGCAGCCCTATTTAGAACCGGAAATAATAGGCGCCTTTAATGATGCCTGCATACCATTTCCGAGAACGTCGGGTGCAAAATTTTGTTCGGTTAGTACTTTAGTGTGTTTTGGTCGTCAATTGCACACTCGTCGAGTTACTCCAAAAATCGATTCGGTTACTCCTCGGGCGTTATCCGCTTTAGGTAACGCGAATCGTCGTGGAAATGAACAGTTGACCGTAATTTCGCATTACATTCACAAGCAAAGACTGAGACTGAAACAAACCAATCGATCTCTTAAGTGTGTTATTACCGTTTATGATGCGGCTGGATTATTTACTGTGAATAGACATTTAGCTGAAAAGTATATGCTTGATGGAAATGTAGAGAGGATTTGTAAACATAATGCGTCAATGGCGGAGTCGGTCGGGAGATGGGATTTAGTACAGGCGTGGACACTTGCTGGTTTAATTATTAAAACTCATCAAGTCGACCAAGATGATATGTTGGAGCATCCGTTTGGAAATCAACTAATACAGTCTCTGTAAGTTAATAGTGAAAATTTCACTCAAATTTTTATTTGTGAACTAAATGTAGTACATCACACTGTATCGTCCCAGGTCGCGTATTGCCAATGTATTGTACAGCACAGAGCGGTCCATTTTCTGCAGTGCTCAATGCTTTGGCGATGGTATACGCAATAGGTAGTCTGCCAATCCATCGTTCGCCCCAAAAATCGCGAAGTTCAACAACTGGCATTTAAATTATAATTTCACAATTAAAGAGACAAAAACGAAATTACCACTATCTTTGGTCTGGGTACACTTGAGGATACACTTGTCATTTATAAAATCCGTTGAAATATTCTTCGATTGTCTCTTGGATTTCTCCTTTGGAAGCCAGCAGCAATTTGGAAAATTGGATGGTGAAACGCCTTAAGGCAATACGATGCGATCAAATTTGATTCAGGAACAAACCGTGCTTCAGGATTACTTTGATTTAATTAGTTGAGTTATTCAGTAATAAATTACCGCGGTGTGTAAATGTAAAAAAATACTCCTGCAACTTAGGGTTTTAACGGCAAACAAAACCTTGAATTCATTGTCTTTGACCTTTTTACCGGTAGCCGTTTTGGTCATAATTTTGTCCGCACTTCAAATAAACAACTTAGTTATTGATTAATAAACTAGCTTTTTAATGTTAACTAGCTACTCTAAATATACCGCAATTGAACGTTCTGTAATTTTGACTCCATCGTGTTCTTGGTAATTATTTATTTATAGGCGAAAAAACGTAGCTCCGATAATATGACGAATGAAATTATTCACTTTCGTTTTAATACCCATTTGCACAGTATTTACCGTTACAAATAAATCCACCATCCTTTCACCACGCCATGAAATTCCCCTTTTTCGCACAAATACACCACTCTATACTGGTTTTAGCACAGACTCCGGAAACTATTTTATATTTCGCAGTAACGCTTCACGTACCGGGTGACCCAATAAGACTGTTCCTCGGCCATATCTCAGGAACCGTTCGTTGTATGACTTAGGGGTAAAAAAATTTTTGGGTAAATCGGTTATGAAGAATCGCTGGAAAATATTTACAAGTTCTAAAAATGACCACCAGAGGGCGTAACTGCCGTCTTAAATTTTAAAATTGCATTTTCTTTAAATTTCGCATAATAAACTAAACACTTTTTTCCTTTTTAAAGAGAACCAGTTTATCTATCATTTTCGTAAAAACAAAAACTCAGTTCAAAAACAAAGATGGCGTGGGGGGCGTTCAACTGTTTTTGCAATAACCTGCTTTAACTTCTTAACCGTTTGACCGATTGTAACAAAGAGGCAAAGAGCCAAAGAGGCCAGTAAAACCGTTTTTCAAAATCTCGCTCCTAACCTCAAATATTGGGAAAATGAGATTAATTAATAAAAATGCTTAAATTGTATCTTATTTGAAGTATTTCCGGTACTTGTCGATGGCGCGAAAGATTGTTTGGAAAAGGACCCTACCCTTTTAGGTAACTTGGAAAATTAAACAAATGAGACATGATGCATTATAAAATAATAACAGCCGCAATTTGTAAATTATTCTGCTGTGTTTACATTCAAAAAGTGCAGTTGTTTGGATTTGTAATATTTTCTAAAATGCCAATTTCTAACCAAGAAACATTTAATTTGCTGGCGGTGATGGTTCGTGGTGGATTCGGATAACGTAAATAGACGATGTGGGCAGCGATGGTCGCATTTTGAAAATACTCAAAATATATCGCCCGCATATTAAATGCTTCTTGGTTAGAAATCGGCATTTTAGAAAATATTCAAATTCAAAAAACTGCACTTTCTGAATGTGAACACAGCGGAATAATTTACAAATTACAGCTGTTATTATTTTATAATGCATCGTGTTTCATTTGTTTAATTTTCCAAGGCCTATCTAAAAGTGTAGGGTGCTTTTCTTTCGCGCCATCGACAAGTACCGGAAATACGTAAAAAGTACATTTAAGATACAAGTTAAGCATTTTTATTAATTAATTAATTAATCTCATTTTCCCAATATTTGAGGTTAGGAACGAAATTTTGAAAAACGGTTTTCACTGGCCTCTTTGGTTGTTATTTGGCTACTTTTTCATAAAGAAAATTCGATTTGATTTTTTTTAGGATTTTGGGCCAAAGTGTCAAAACTAGCCGCCTGGCGGAGAAGGATTCAACTAAATTAACTATATTTTGGTTGATTCTCATTGTCCAAGGAATGCTCTTTTCAACCGCACCAAATTTGTTAAAATCGGTCAAACGGTTAAGAAGTTAAAGCAGGTTATTGCAAAAACAATTGAACGCTCTACAGTCTACACCATCTTTATTTTTGAAATAACTGAGTTTTTATTTTTACGAAAATGAAAAACTGGTTCTCTTTAAAAATGTGTAAAAAATTTTTTAGTTTATAATGCGTAATTTAGAGAAAATGCATTTTTAAAATTTAAGATGGCAGTTACGCCCTCTGTTGGTCATTTTTAGAACTTGAAAATATTTACCAGCGATTCTTCATGACCGATTTACCCAATAATTTTTTTACCCATGAGTCATATGACGAACGGTTCTCGAGATATGGCCGAGGAACAGTCTTATTGAGCCACCCACTGTACACTGTAATGCTTCGACCCTTGTCTGCTTGAATACTTGCCTTAACGCGCTTTATTTCACAAATATAAGTTCTACCACCAAATTTGTAAATTTAACGAAAAATCTTTAAAGTCTAAAGCGACCGACAAAAATTTTATTACAATTAATTTTTAATTTCCCCATGGCCAGCTCAGTAAGAAAATGTTTTTTTACCCCTAATCTTGCTAAAGTTGCGCCCTTTACCTCCTTTTAAAACCTGAAATTCAAAATGTAATTCTCTGGTTTGATTGAACCCATATAAATACCCAAATGACTTTAGTTGATGAAATATATTAATGAAAATAAAAGCGATCAATTTTTCTTTACACATTCCTGAATGTAAAAATATTGGTTTAGTTTATAAAAACAAATAGAAAAATGCAATGCCCATGTGGTGATCACGTTATTACCTATGCCATCTTTATTACATAATTAATGGGCTACTTGCAAGGTTTCGTTATTAGCAAAAAATTTGCACAGGTGGCAAGTACTATATACGCCATACATGAGGCGAATACTAATTTTTGAAAAAGATCATTTGTTTTTAAACAAATAGTAAAAACAATTACTGGGAATCCCTTTAAATATGACGTCAGCTGCAAACGCCCTGCCATTGGTGCGACGTCACAACTGTGGTCGCCATATTTGTTTACATTCTTGTGTTCGTAGATCCAGGTTTGTAGAGGTCCGCCCGGCCAGGTTTGTTTTGTGTCTTGTGCGCAAAAAACGATAAAGGGTGCATGTGTGTGTGTGGGTGGGGACATGATAGAGAAAGTTCAAAAAAATTAGTACGAATAGTGTATTTTTAGGTGGACTAAAAATTTTCCACATTTATAATCTCTTCAGGCAGCCCTTCACGTACGGACTTCGCTTCGAGCTTTGCCTGTACGAACATTGCCCAACATGAATTCATGCAAAGCTCGAACGTGAATAAGGGACCAGACGAGCAGCACTTTGTTTTGTTGCAACTTGGGTCGTGTTGACGTTTTCGAATCTGTCGGAAAACTTGGCGCGGCGCGAAGCTGTGCGCGCTTAAAAGTTGCAATGTGTATTTCTAGTTTGATTACGAGCATGAATACAAGGTTCGAAATAAGACAATATATTCATTATATTGGATGGAATGAGACAGTAAAACTTTCAATGCCACTTTCAGAAAAATGTATTGTAGGCATTTTAACGAATTTAATTTCAACAATTAAGTATATATTTAATGTCAGCATATGCATCCGGAAGTAAATTTGGTAATCTTCAGAGTGATTTACATTGATTTCTATTAATAGATAAATATGATTGGCAGCACCTCGTTTTTTTATACCTACCACTCCTTTACTCTACTCGATACCTTTTTTCTTATTTTACTTTTTTCATTATGATCTAAAAGAACTACCTATTGCTGCTGCTTGTTTTTTACTTATTACCCTCGTATTACCATCATTAATCTGCGATTTTTAACGTAACTACACTTGGCGTACTTCGAACAAGGACTGCACGTGAAGGGTAAAAATTGTACTCGTGCAATGCTCGCGAGTATTGCTGTCATGCAAAGCTCGAAGCGAAGTGCGTACGGGAAGGGCCGTCTCAAGACGTGCCGTCAGAAAGACATCGATATATTTCACGGTACACAGGAGAAAACGTAAGCAACAACAAACGCATACGCTACATCATCGCATTGAAGTATACATGCAAGTATACCGCCACTGAACTTTTACACAGTTGTGACGTCACAACCATGTGCCGGCAAAATCTAGCGTTTAAAATGATTTCCAAGCGCGCGAAAAACTTATCTTTAGATAATTTAAAAGTTTGTGTGTTTAGGATTGTGAAATTTTGCATACTGGTATTTCTTTATGTTCCGCATTGATTTATCACATAAATAAAAAATGTGAAAGTGGCCCATTATAAGAGCGTTTTTTGTATACCTATAGCCGTGAAATCGGCAAAGACTTCAATTTCGACATTGTAGTGTGTTTTAGGTAGGTATATAATAAAGAAAAACGTGGGAAAGTTACAAAGAAGATCATGTATATTGCAGTTGTAACTAGTTAGTTAAATAATTGCAAGGCTAACAATACTTATATGTTTTCCATAAAAACTGTTGATCATTGATATAATCGATAAGAAGAAAATATTAGTTTATTGGGATTTACTTTTAGCACTTTAGGCAATCAACGATAAATTTTAATAATATGAACTTAGTCCGGATAGCTGAAAATTAAAAATGCGAAACCAGTGAATTATTTTCCCAAAAACAAATTGGTTAATCATATGACCAACCTCTACCCTCTACCAGTAGAGAGCGCAACGAGAATAGGAATTATATCTATAAATTGTATAGATTTGTGACAGATGGCGCAAACGTAGTCATGTTTTAGCATAGCCGCCAAATATTTTTAAACTATTGAGAGGATATGACGCAGGGAAAATGAGAAGTTACTTTTAAAAACCAAAAGTAAATTACAAGTAGTCACTTAGTGATGTCAAAGTGAATAGTGAAAGATTCTAAATGCCTCAGAGATAAATTGTCGAATATACTAGCCAAACCGAAAACTGGCAGGTACCGCACCCTAATAAATAGCACGCTAATAGATGTAGTCTGGTAGGCAAACTGTTATGGGCCCGTGTCATAACACATGGTTATCGACAATATCAATACAATCAGATTATATCAGCAGCAGTGGAATTTAATTATCAAGTTGCATTTTAAGCGCAGTCGCAATATGCGCTAAAAAATAACAAAACACCAAAGGAACACAGAGTTGTCTTGTCGCGCACGGCCACATACTTATCGCGCACCGCAGTCTTCTCCCAATAGTCGATTCATAGTTGCGTACGGTATTGAAAAATATATTGGCAGCTAAAAATCGATTAGTTTGGTAGTTAATAAGTTACTTGGGCTGCCTGCCTGTCAGCTACTCGCAGCTTCCACTTAATTCGGTAAGAGCGGCTCGTCAATGCATTAAAAAATTCCGGCGCGCTCATTGTTTGTGAATTTCCCTATTTGGATTGTGTTTGGTGTTTTTGAATTTACGGTCTTTCGCTTTAAAATAAAAGCCGGAAAGGGCATTCGGATTTCAGGTATGTTCTCATTCAGATTTTTGACTTGGCAGAAATCGGCGTTTATGTATCTGTATGCCAACATGCATTTAATATGATTTTCTTTTCAATTGCTTTTGTTGAAAACACAAAAGTGCTTTTGTTTTCAAATTTTTTAAGTATTGAACGAGCGATCAGCGTTGTAATGTTTATATTTATCTAATCCTATATTCAGAATTACTGCTACAATTTTCGCTTAATTGCGATGCCTTGAGGTTCCTAAGATAAGATTTTTGGAGAAACAATTCCAGTGGTTTGCCACGACATTTGGAACGAATTAAAATGAAATTAAGTTTTTTTTTCTTTTTTTGTTTTCATTTAATACATTAAGTTACCCTACCTATCATTAACTATAGAATCTGGGTGATGTGAATTGTGAAACTACCGCAAAATTTATAGGTAATTGTACATATTGAAGCTTTGTCACAGTTAAGAGTGTACTTATTCAGAATCGTGTTTTAGCGTAAACATCTTCAGACAATATTTTGACGTAATGTCAAACTGCTTGGATGTGTATTAAGTTCTTTTTTTAATATGGATGAAACATACAGCAAAAAGGGTACATTCAAATTATTGACTGGAGGTGTCGCTTTTGACCAAGAAATTTTAGAATACGCAGGTACTCATACGCTGTATTGTTGGCCCATGTATAAAAATAGACACATCAATAATCAAGTTCAGTGAGTTTTTACGAAAGAAGAATGAAAGTGCGAGGAAGTGGAATATTCTCTCCAAATCGGAGGGGTTCATTTTAAGGTTTTACACTCTGCTGGAAACAGATCCTTGAGGCGTGAAATAGATCAGTATAAGTAAAAAATAATATTTTTTTCAATATGGCATAGTTGTTAGTGGCACGTATGGATACCTATTATTTCCACTGAAATTGTTTTATCCTTGTAACATTCAAAGAGTATTTAAACACGAGAGTAAGTTAAACAATGAATTAATCTTCGATAATCGTAACATATAGGTACGATACCACACATCGATCCAGAAAAGTGCTTATGCGAAAAAATAGATGACTTTTTGAAGATCTTTAAATTGATAAATCGTTATAACGAAAGTAGCAAAAATAGCTTTAGACGACTACGTACTAGGAATTTGGGCTTGTGGCCCTTGCGACAAGAGCGATGAAGAGATTAGTGAGGAAGCTTTTATACTTAAAAATTTCGCCCTAGACACAACAAACCGTCAAGATCGGGCTCGCTATAGGTCGATTTACGAAGTTTGTATGCAAATGAATTTTCAATAAGCAAAGCAATTTGTACATAAAGTAAAAGTGATACTATGAACTTACGAATCGATAAATATAAACTTCCGGCACATAACGTGCTTTTCCATTTTATTCATTAAAAATTAACGAATTACCTACCTACATAAAAAAGTATGATATTGATATTAATATTTTCCTCATCCTAAATCACTTAATCAGACATTGTAATTGGATATACGACATATTCACTGATGTTCTTGTCTGGTGTATTTAACGTTTCTCACACTTTATGTTACAGCTTTTGGAAATGTTTTGTCTAGCAATTGGGCGTTAAACGACGAAATCCTTATCAAAATAATCATTTAGTTTAAATTCAGCTGTAAGTTTGTACTCATCTTGTAACCAAAAACACCGGATTATATTCGGTGTACTTATTTTCTGTGAAGTTAGCTAACAGTATAGTTGAAGTTCGACAATCGTGTATTAAAATTGGATAAAAGTGGAACTTGGTGCACTAATTTGTTTCAATAACTTATGGTTGGTATTGAATCTTAACGCATTCAGCAGTGCGAATGAAGGTTGGCATGTATCAGAATTCATATCAGTCACAATATTTGAAATATGAATCGCAAGTTTCATCATTTTAATGTAATTCAATTAGGAAAAGATTAATTTTGAGCACTTAGGCAGCACGCCAAGCAACAATTAATTTTTGGAGAGCAAAAATCAGAAAACTCAATAGTGGGCACCAAGGCTTTTAAAATTCTTTAAACTCGGCTCGAAACGGTAACGATTCCAAACCCATTAAACCCGTAAAAAAGGATCTACAAAAGCGACAGATACCATCAACCGCCCCTAAAATGGCGTGCATCGCTTGCTTGCCGCCCGTTGTTTCAATAGGCCAACCTTTCTCGCCTAAATTAATCCTCAAATATGGATCAAATCAAAAATGCGCAGTGATAAATTGAAATTATTGTAAATATTAGCATCAAGCTTTAAAGTTTTTATTTAACGCTTCATAAATTTTATTGAAACATTAAGCTATATATACCCACCTTTATAACAAATAATAGTAATAAAATTCTTAATTCTGTGCCTAAATTTCAACGTTAGATAACGCAATTTTGGGTTTCCGTACCTAATTTCCATTTATAAAATTTTTAGGGGCAAAATACTTCAGTTCCATTTTAGCTGTACCTGTACTGGAAACTAAGATCGTTTTTTCGTAAGCAATGTGCATAGTAATATTAATTTGTCCTATTTGAAGAATCTATATTTAGACGGTAACGGTTCAACGAGTGCGATATATGACCACAGGAAATTGATATTTGAGTACGTAATCCTTTTTGCTGGTAGTCAATTTATTTAAATTGCAAGTGAAATGTCAAGGCTTTGTCGCTAATAAAATTGGGCAGAGACGATAACATCAAGTTTGGTAAAAACTAGCGTGAAGGAGAGGTCCCAGGAAATGGTTCCGTTCATCTTGAGGGGCTTTTAAATTGTGGCAAGATTTGGTTAATAATTAATGACTGTTGATTAGATTGTGATTTAATAAACTACTTTACTAATTTAATCAAAACTTACATATGATTCAGGAGGCGAAGTTCAAACGACATTTCAGGCGCCACCCTAAAATGCGCCTTGCAACTTATTCGAGTTCAACATATCATTTGAGCAACACACTATCTTTAAACCACCCGTTACGCAATGCTAGTTTCCTAATAAACACAGTTTGTGGTGGAGAAAGTCGAAAATTTCGAAAGACGTGGCAAAATCAAACCCCGGAATAACGAATCGTGTAAACCGTTATAGAAAGCGGCGAAGCGGTGTCACCAAAAAAACGGGGATCATTGGATTTGACTCATTTCAATAGGCTTAATACATATGGCATATAGGTCATACTGGTTCAAAGTTTGAACCGAATCGGTCCTAGTGTTTGCCAGTTTTATCGTGTTCCAGAATAGAACACCATCACTAAAAATGTGAAAGTTCCAGTTGAGTGATCAGTTTACTAAACATAACGAACACGTTACCTGAGGCAAGCATCCCACCCTGGCCGAATTCTCCTGGGGTTGCTGGACTAATAGAAACTATATCATTTCACGCTATGACAATCAATCACCCTTATCCAGCAATAGCATTTCTACTTTATTTTTTATGTCAATTTTTGACACAAGAATTATTCATGAAATCCTAGTGCCTTCGGCCATACAGTGATCCTAATACAAATCTGAAATAACTGTATTATGCTATTGTGCCTGGACCTAAAAGTAGGGTAATACCATTGAATAAAACCACATCAATGGTAATACTTATTTGAAAGAAAATGAAACATTACGCCTGATGAAAAGTTACAATAAAAGATATTGGAGCTTGTATTGTAATTTGGTTTCTTTCTTACTTTAACGAGTTTCTAAATCCTTTTATTCTATTCCCTTCTGCAATATCCTGATGAAGAAAAATTCATGTGAAAAAGTTTAACATCTAAGAAAAATGTCTTTATCGTAACTCTTTAGAAATATTTAATTTGGGACGCATCATATTGAAATGCCATTGCAGTAGAAACTAGCTTTTAGGTCAACGATGCAGGACTCGTGCCCGCCTATCAGGAAGTGAATTAGTTAATTAGCGATCGGTAACAATTATTAATTATACAGAGCAAATAATGGACATAGGACGTAATTTTAATTAGAAATCACCGGATGTACGTCGATGCACATTTTGCGAGTTTGGTTATGGAATTAAAATGATGGTTGTTAATTGCGATTTCGCCAACCGTGTGGAGGAGGCCCAAAACAATTAAGGCATTAAAAATGCGATTGAATTCGATTTTTCTCCGCGTTGGTGTTTTCATTTCATTTTCAAAATTCAATTTGCAAAAGTTTAATTGAAAAATTTCCGCACTGTAGTTCAAATTTAATATGGTGTTTACAGGCGGGCGTTGCTTTACATGCCTATTATAGTTTTTCTAAAACACTTTTTTTTAAAGTGAGAGTGATGAGTCCGTAAAAAAGAATTCCTGTTAACTTAAGATTGATTAAATTAATGTCAAGTCAATTTGTGTTGTTGGGAAAATTTCAAACAACCATACAATAATTAAAGAACATTTACTACACTATAATGGAGGCGAATTAAAATCATAGAATTAACATTTTTCTATAACATAACCCCAATTCTATTGGCAAATCAAAGTTGTAATCAGGTAAGCGTCCAATAAGAGTGTAAAAGTGTGCTACTTGTGCCGATTGCCAAGTGGCGAAGATTTCTTAATAGAAAGCGGAATACCAGTCAAATAAAATTAATTGCCTTTTTATAAATACTAATCCTATCTTTCCGAAATGAAGTAATGGCAATATGCAACATTACTGTTTTATTATTTTGGGGGACAGTCTCGCGGTTTTTGTTTTTTAACCTTCCCCAGCAGAAGTACCTATATATAAAAAGGTACTTTGTTTTAAATCAAGGTAAAAATTTATGGGCTTTACGTTTTTGTACACCTTAATTCATTCTAAAAAATAAAGCCGTACACATTTTTGAAATTCGTCTAGTGCCATCACGCCTGGGTGTATGATTGAAGGATTTGGTACTTAAGCATACTCACTACTGGGGCGCTAAATGTTGGGGGGTGACGGGCGAAATTAAGGGTGTCATAAGCAAAGGCTTGGTATTACAATCAAGTAGACATTTTGTTCCGGAACTGTTGAATTTATAGGTAAGTACTTGGTGTTGGATACTATTTTGGGTTCAATACGCTTATAACACCAAATTTTTGCGAAAAATCAATGAAAAACTTAGATTTCCTCTATTGGTCATCAATGGGAGAATAATTGTTCGAATCTTCGTACGTAACAACTTTCCAATTGCCATATTCATTGAGTCTCAAGGCTAATCGCTTTTTTCTGAATTGTTCGTTCATTTCCATCAACATAATTTTTTAATGGTAAAAAAAGACTTACATGCAAACTGTATGAGTAAGCAAGTGTGTTGTAACATTTAATTAAATATCATGGGCCAAGAGCTGGAAATCTAAAGATCTAGGCATCCAACGTTGAATCAAGTATATTGGTAAGTGAAAAACAGTCTAGTGCACAGAAGCGAGCCACCACCTTCTCGCTCTTTGAATTCTTGAACCGAACGACGAATGTGGCACATTTTGCAATTTCATTCCTCCCAAGTTCTAGTTGATGACGATTGCAAATAGTTTCGACAATTGTTAAGAAATTTCAATTAATTTTAAAGAAAATTCCCTTAAATTCTTGTTTCTGCGCGAGCGCGAGTAAACCGTTCCGTAGGCTATTAATCGAGTGGTTGATTACGAAGGAAATTCTTGTCCCTCATATAGGAAATTTCGAGAAAATTCTGGGAAATATAATAGGAAATGGACGAATAAAGTAATTTCTGGTCAATATCAGGATAAGTAGAAGGAATTTCCAAGGAATGAAGGAATTTTAGGGAATATGGAAATTTGAGCAAACCTGGCGACAATTTCTGAGGAAATTCCTAATGAATCTATAGAATTTGTAAGGAATAAAAGGCTTTTCTATAGGGAATAGGTAACCGTTATTCGTTCAGTTAGTCGGGAGAATTTGGTGTCAATTTAAAGGAATGGCTAGAAATATTGGGAAATTAGGGGAAATGGTACAATTTTTAGGTTTGAAGGAAATCTTCGTCCCCTAATAATTCGTGAATCAACCCCCGAGGGGTTCATAATAAAGGGGCAATTCTTGTTTTCGTGGTAACAGTATAAGCAATTTCAGGAAATAGCTGGGAAATATGTAGTAAATGGACGAAATTAAAAAGGAAATTCCTAAGAGAAATAATTTATGAAATTTGAAGAAAAAGAGGAAATTCTGAGGAATCTAGAGGGAATTTAGGGAAATAAAAGGTTTCTATAGGGAGTAACGTTATTCATTTTACGTGTCCCCTAAAGTCCAGTGCTAACTCCTCGTTAATTAATAGCTCTAATTGCTTCAGCTAAAACTCCCACCTATTTATATAATTAAAAACAGAAAGGCCCCCATTTTTACCCCCGTTTTAATTAATTTTTTTTTATATTACGATTCGTGAATAGAAAGACAGTGACAGACACACAACTTTCAGAAAAACTATAGTTTTTATCTACGACAAAAGGAAAAATCTCATATAGTTTAATGCATTTCTTCACCTTCGCTGAAGCGCTACTAAAATAACTCTTAAAAACTGTCCAGAACTCATAGCAACATGCCAAAGAATCAGGAGAGACGGACGTTCAAAATACAAATCGCTCGTGTGCAATACGTGAAAACGATGTTATTAACGAGCGACAAAAGCTCGTTCATGATTTTCCGTCCGTCGCCGTATATATGAAACTCGGCACGTTTCGAATTTTTCCCAATTTTGTTTGCAAAAAATAGGTAAACAAATGCAAGGGACTATCTGAACTATAATTTTGGGCATACTCGTCAACCAGAAGTGGTAGCGGATATACCAGTTTCAATTTCATGCAGTTTCGGTTCATACTGAACGGAGATGTCAAAAGGGTTTCCTTATTTTTTTTTGGCCTACAATTGCCAATAACGAACTCCGATCTACAAATTTTATAAATAAATCCGTCTGCCAAATGTATTAGTAAACCGGTCCATCCGTCTCTTTTAAATCGATGACATGAAGCGAGCGAGCGGACGGACGGACGAGCGAACGAGCAATACTTATTTATGGCATTGCACTATGCCCTTTAATTCAATAAGAAAATCAGCTTTAGATTTGGTATGCTGATGATTCCTCTGCTCCTGCTCTTCGATGCTTTGCTATTGTGGAATGCCTTAAAGACGTCGTAGCCAAATATGGATATTTTCCTCGGGCATCAAAACAACCCATCTAGTCGTCATTCCGGATTAAATTCACATCCCTTCTTCGAGGTGAAGTGAGTGGAAGATAATCCCAATCTTTTTCAATCCTTACCATCAAAATGGAGACTTTAGTATAACGTAATCCTGTAATGGTGTCTAATATATAGGTCTTGCTATGAAACTCCCTGTCCGGATTGCAGCATACTTTCGGATGATTAACTACACGTTTGGTTTTAAATTTAAAACAGCACACTGAACGCTATCTAACACTATCGTCGAAGAATTGGCCGTGAAAGAAAAATTAACATTCTTCTGAACTCTGAAAATTTTATATATAGACACAACGTGTTATCTCAAAGAGCTACCTGATGAAAAATTATGAAATACATGGTTATCTTGGATGCCCCTCAGCGTCTAATCTTGAATTATCACCACTAGATTTCAGAGAATGGTCATACCAAATTCGCAATGGGTAGAACTCCTGTTAATATTCCTGCAGTATGTGAATGGATATGGTGAAAATCTCTCAATAGAACATGCCTTTAAAGGTCGCATTAGAGGTTTAAGATACAATGAAATTAGAGGTTCATAGGAAACCTTTATGCATTAATTCGAGATAATATACTCCGAAGCCTGCTTTACGTGCAATCTAGATGGCCGTGGGATTTGGAAGTCACAAATTGAGGCATTATTTGATGTTCGTGTTGTTGACACCAGTGCAACCATTATATGGGTCCCTCTCCTTTGAATCGGTGATAAAATCGTTCAGAAAATGAAAAGAAAAAGAAAACCTAGAAGCTCGCCAGCGAATGCCATGCTCTTTCAACTCCATTGGTAACTTTTGTTGATGGATTCCTTGGATAAGACTTAGAACTCTCTTGAGACGATTACGTGAAACGTTTATTTGAGAAATGAATAGTACAATCATGATTGGCTGCGAATAAAAATTGGAATTTGCTATTGTGAGAGCAAGCAGTATGTCCCCTTAGAAGAAAGTCGCAAAAATGGAGCTCGTTTTAAGAATTCGTGATGGAGATGACCAATACCTATTTTTTCGTATCCGAATTCGTTTATTATTCATTCTTATTCTAATTTTTTCAGGGTATGTTATTGGTCCAATTTTAATGGCATATGATCAATCTATAAACAAATTATCAATACCAGTTTAAGAACAAAATGCCAACTGTGACTCGAGTGTGAGAACGAGCGTCGTCCAGATCTAATTAAAACATGCAAAGTTCGTAATAACAGAGGACAGTTCAACATTTTTAATAACAGAAGTGCTTATGAAAGTAAAGAAATGGACTAACAGGGTAATTTAAATGTTTGGTAATAAATCTGTGTGAACTTTAAAAATGATGCAAAATGCTTCCGAGTAAATTTTAATTTTGCAAATTCAAAAAGACCCAAGTTTCCTGTTCAGAAAACCTAAAATCGCAAACAATGTAGCAATTACAAATAGACTATAGCTGTCTAATGTCTATGGGAATCCTTTACCATAAACTATTTATAATATGTTATTTTATTGATGTAATTGCTCCAGTGAATTATTTGGATATATTAATGTAGCAGGTAAGTAGAGAGAGGTAAATAATTGATGTTTATATTTTATATTTAGCAAAAGGCTGATGATAAGTGAGCTTCGAAATCGAAACCTAAAGAAAATAGAAAACATTCAATTATTGTCTCTCTCTACTTAAACGCGCTACATAAATATATCTATAATATATTACTTATAGTTTTTACACAACTTACGGGCAGCTTTGGTTGTACAGACCGCCATGGAAAAATAAATAAGCCACATACACCGGCGAGAAAGATAAATTAACATCGCGTGAAAAGATAATTTAGGGAATAGTCTTAATCGTCTAGCTGCTAGCATAATAAATAACTATAATTACAGATAAATAAGTTTTATGGTAAAGTGATGCATGCAAACGAAAAAACAAATTAAAAAGCGTGTTTGGTAGATTTTAATTAGCATAATTTAATTTTAAAATGCATGAGAAGCTTTATTGATAATAAAAGCATTAATGTGTGAATTTAAAGTCTATTGTAATTAAAAATTGTTCATCCTTCATAGGTTTTTTAAAGTTATAAAATCCTTTAAATTGTTGCGAAATAAAATAACTAACATGAAAAGCGAGTGCCCAAAACTGAAACAATTTTCTCTCTACGCATATTCAAAAATTGAAAATCGTCACTTTTGCAGTGCAAATGGGATACGTACGTCAAATTTATATTTCTACTAATGAGGTAACTTTAAATGTGGTATTGTGGTTGCTTAGAAGTCATCGTCCTTCTTACATGTAATGGTAGGCAAGGTAATTTCAGAATTCTTTACTCCGTCTTGTGAGTTTAATGGTTGAGTTAGGTTCTTGTTTAATTGGAGTGTGGCATACGTACTACAAAATACGTGCTCTTATAATAGCTTATCTGGATTGTGTTACATTCTTTACACCATGCCTCACTTGAGCCATCTGGATTGTGCAAAGGTATCGAAAGCCAAACAATTCTCCTGCCTTTTTAGAACTATTATAGGATAAGTTTCACAATAATTGTTGAACCTGATTTGTGTTATCTTTGAGTAAATTTTCATTCGCCTTGGCGATGATGAACTGGCTAAGTAAGGTTTACGCGACTTTTAAGAACCAGAAAAGATTTCTAGTTTTTTACGTAACTATAGTAGGTTATGCTTCAATTTGTTTGCACTGAAAAATTACAGCGAATTTAAAATGTGACTTAAACATAAATCTGAATATCTTTCAGAAAACCGTGAGTGTTTGGATTCTGAGAAATCCACGTCATCTTAACAGCTATCGAAGTTATAGTAATACATCCGACACCGCCCGCCATGTCCGTACAAGACAACTTAATTATTGTAGGAGCTGGATGTAACGTAATAAAGGTAGATATACGCAATGTTTTTTTATCTAAAAAAATCTACCGCTGATGACCTTTTCGTAATTAGGCGTGGTGCTTTTGGCAGGCCATCAAACGTTTTGCCCTTTCATTTTTTGAAAGTTTGGGCGTCTAGGTAGAATAAAGCAGATCGGTTTCGCAAAAAAGAAATGAGTTTGGAAAAATGAATTGTTGGAATGCTTTTTGACGCGTGTCACGTAGTCGAAAGTGTTAGGAAACGAATCTTTAATATGTGAAAACAATTGTGACCTGGTTCTAATAGACAACCTCAAATTAAGAATAAAAGAAAGCAAAAGTAACATGCATATTTTCAAACGGCGAACGTAAATAGACATACAAATGGAACTCCGTTAATTAATTGTAATCCAAGCCATACACTAATGCATTTTTATCTAGAAACGCTCTTTCAACGCCCCAAAATTTTAAGCAAGGTAAATTACACAGTTTGACCCTTATTTAATGCGTTGTGTAAAGTAAAGTATCAAAGAAAGTTACTATAGGTAAGGATCCCCATTTTGTTCAAGAATCAGCTAAACGTCGTAGTTGAAGGCGAAGGCTAAAGGCGATCGTCAATTGGGTAAACACAAATGATGATGGTGATTGATATATAATTACCCCTGATGCCTCCTACATTTTGAGAATTAATCGCAGCTAGAACTCGTTTCTCCTGGATACGTGCAGGTTGGCTTGGATAGCGTTCAACCCAAATACTAATCATATAGTGTACAACATACGCTGAACGCATAATGGCAACGTAATAAAATCCTACACTGATTCAATAAAAAACTACACTTTACTTTTACACTTTGATCTATGGTAGTTCTATTTAAAAAATGAATACCTTTGATTGAAATTTTGAAAATTGACGCTGCGTTGATTTTAACACATAAGAAGCTTAACTTTACCGTTAGGTACACTTCATTGATTAGACCTACCTACACTGCAATTCAACGACCTTTTAGTTTTATGATAACTACGATTTTTAACTGGACATCTACTTTTTGAAAAAACGACGAAATGGCAGCTCATTTTAGATATCATTGTAATACATATTAACATAATCACACCAAAATTAACCAAAGGAATCGAAATATGGTACATTGTATCAGGGGGTTTCAATTAAAAATAAAAATGCAACTTTGATATAAAACCACCTGTAATGCAATTCGTTGAAAATATTTTGAATGGGCTGGAAGTCTCCATTAAAACATTATGGAAAAACTGCGTGCCTAATTTCAAGACGACGCAGTGAACCGAATTTGTTGAAATTTTTAGTGTAGTAAACTAAATATGATTCTACACAAAATGAACAATTTTAACATTCCCCGACAATGAATTTTTAAATATGTGCGTTAATAAACTTCCACCCCCATACACATGGCTCACCCTGTTATAACAAACTTGAAATAAACATCGTGGTTTCTAATGTATATAATAATTGGTAATTAAAAATCATTCGTTTAGACCACCAATGATAAAAAACCGAAATTTAATATTTTATAACAACGAAGCAAACAAACAACAAGAATTATTTACGATCAACGATGTTCCTCATATACTTTTTCTATATGCAAGCTGTAAAATTCAATAAATGAGAAGGTTCCTTTCCAAACACTCGTAACGCAATTTATCAACTTATTTTCCTAAAAAGAAACTGACATTTTTTTTAAGTATCGAGACGTCATGTTCGTTCTTTTACTTCGGCGTTTAAGAGATTTGAGCTCTTTTTTATCGTCTACAAAGTTTTCAATAGCATGCGACTGCAAATCGAAAAATGAGAATGGAGAATCCAATTTCCCTAAAATTCGTAGTTTCCGATTTACGTGGGCGCGAACCTCGACGTGAACTAGTTTATACAGGTTCTAATACATTATAAAAACAGAAAATAATGTGAGTTTCTCCCTTTAATGTATTAACCTAGGCGAGGTTTTTACCACGTAGTGAAATAACAGTAACTATATGTCGTAATTACATTTTCGTATATTTAGACTGAATGCTGAATGCGGAAAATCGATCATTACTCAAGGGAATAAGCCGCATTCATATGAAAGTTCCCATGTTGGCACTTTAAAATTGGAAATTAAATGAAAGCTCTTGTTTGGAGTAGATGTGCTTGTGGATTATGGGGAAATATTTCAAAAATGAAGGTCAACACGTGCTTAATTTCCTTTGAAGTGGAGCTTTAAAGACCTAGAATTTTACAATCTGTACTTGTCGACAAACTTATGCAAGAAGGTGTCGTGCAGCTAGGAGAACATAATAGGACGAAGAGTCTTTTCAGCACTGTCAGAATTTATTCAAAAGCTTTCATTCGATTTTAAAATCTTGCCAATTCTGTATCCAGGACATATGAGTGCGAGGAGGTGTTTCCTTTCTAATACTACACCTGTTACTGTCGATAAACTTTTATGCAAAAGGTGTCCCGTGCTACTTAGGAGAACATAATAA
>NW_022170596.1:33121404-33132019 GCF_008802855.1 Photinus pyralis | reverse complement strand
AAATGCACCGCGAGTTGTTAATCGGCTAATGTATTTCCAGACAATACTATTGTTTATGTTCGTACCAAGCGGTACATGTTGATTTTCCTATGTTTAACAAAATACAAATTCAAAATACAAATAAGTGACCACCTGGTCCACCAGGAAAAGATTTCACTCCTAGACAGATCCAATTGCATCTTTTTGAAATTTCTTTTAAATTCGGTGATATTATACAGAACGAAGTTATTTATGTATTGACCATTGTAAAAACCCTGTGTCCTTGGCATCCTTTTGTCACTCTTTTCGTAACCTAATTATCTTCACACACTGCACTGTGATTTTCATGGTAGTTTTACTCGTTCTGGTCTGTCAGACTGTGTTTTTCATAAAGTTATTTTATGACCTATTCGGAAGTATAATTATAAGAAAAAAGGATTTATATTCATAAAATTCTTATAATGGTTTTAACCAAAGATAAAAATATCAGTTTAAAAAAAATGTATATATTTGCATATTCTACAGATCAATTCAATATACCTATACTACAAAATATCTGTTCACTAGTCCTTCCATTTGCTCATATCTTACGTACTTTTTACTGAAAAGCACTATTATTTGTTGTTATTTTATGATTACTACCTTTTTGATTTACTGTACCAAGACAGAACTTGCAAAATTAAAAAAATATCAAAAACATAATTAGGAATTTTACTTTAATTTTAGAATAAGTCATTATGCCAACAACTCTGACGTTCAGACTGCCGCCATGCTGTCGTGCGTATTCGGTAAAGGTCAAGAGGAGAAGTATCGAAGGAAATCGTTTTTGAAATACTTTCCAATGACAGTAAGTTCGCCTGATAGGCAAATCGCTTGCTTAGATTGGATAATGTATAATTTTAATTTGTAGCAACTTGCATCTGGAAAAAAATGGCTTAAGGTAAATTAACTTAGCGTGTCGACGAACCTGTATTAATCGCATGATACCTTATGACTAGTACGCTTGCACATATTTTTCTTTGGCTGTTGGTGATACGTATGGCATGTTATACATCAGTACTAATAATAGTAGTGTAATGGTGAGCAATATTCATTCTCCTGCGTCATAAAAATTTTGCTGAGCATGTTTGAGTCAATGCAAGCTGTAGAAGCTGTGAAGATATTTTCTGTTTGATGTCACTACATGGTGGTGGTTAGCAGATTGGTATGGAGTATAAGCACATGCAGTTAATACATAATGTACAATTAATCTTTATAATAATGATGTTAAAGTAATACACCTCTAGAAAACCTCAAAAACTACAAAAATACTTTTACTTACAGCATGGCTGTTAAGTATTAAATCATCTTTAAAGTGTAATCATTTTATAAAGTATTTTTGTGGTAGATATCTTATTTCAACGAGGTTAGGCAATACGTACTAAAAATGTGCAATAATGTTGGCTCTCCAAATAGCAGCACTGTGTAATGTTTATGAAAGCAATGTAATTGTGGAACAAGTAAAGCACTAATCTGTTCCGTACATTACAGGCTGGTGGATCTCCATATCATACAATTCCTCCTGCTGACGTCGTCGCCGACGGCTGGGTATTTCCATTACTTAGGGTGGCCAGATCCAACTCCTTGGACAACTTAAAAATTGAAGCTTTGCCAAATTTGCCATTCGAAAAACCGCCCATTAGCTCCTTTTACGAATACTATAAGCTCGCGTATGCGGAAATGTTACACCGCTGGGGTCTGCTATACAATCGAGCGGAAATTTTAAAGTATTTGTGCACGCCGACTGAAAACCACAAGGGAGTCGAATTTCTCACAGATTGTCAAAAGTGTAAGGAGCCATCTCGCACGACCAGCTGCATAACGTGCAAACGCGTTTCTTTGGAATGCATTATTTGTCATACCTCTGTGAGAGGGTCGGCGAATTGTTGTCTTGTGTGCGGGCACGGTGGTCATACTAAACACATGAGGCAGTGGTTTGAGAAATATTCAATTTGCGCTACGGGCTGTGGATGTAGGTGTCTTACTGAGGCTTTAGGGATGTTTAACTTTTAGGAGAGCAGGAAATATGGGCATGAATTTACTTATTGTTTTGTATTTCAATTCAATTTTGAATGTTCAAATGATTATCAGTATCAGTTTACATCCAACAAAAAATTTACTAAGTATTCCACCCTGTTAATCAATACTTAAAGAGTGTGACGAGAGTGTATTGTATAATGTAGAATAGAAACTTTGTTACAAAACGAGAGCTTTGATTACTATCGGTTAAGTTAATAAACCCATTTTGTTGCTAGTTAAACTTAGCCGCTGGGAATGAACAGAGCTATTGAGGCGAAGGTTTTCCCACCCGAACTGGTACATAAATAACAATTTTCACTTTAGCAGTCAAATAAGGTAAGAAGTTTTCCCAAGCTTTTTTGAATACTTACACACCTACAGAGTATAAGATGTCAAATTGCTAAGGTCCAAAAGTCGTTACGCTGTATAAGGGCAAGCAGCCGTATTTCAGGAAGTTCATGTTTTGAAATTACATTTGAATTGTTTTTGAGGTATGTAGTGGTAAGTATGTTTACATCTTTAGGAACTTCAAGGTGTGTGTTATTTGTTTTAGGCTGAAAAACTAATTGCAATAGGAATAGCAGTAGTGCCATTTTTTTATTTGGATTTGCACAAGTTGAAGCACAAAAAGAGGCATGGAAGACGGGTATTCCTAAAAAAAATTAACAACCCTGTAAATACTCTCCATTTCCATAAAATTTTACTGGACTAAAATAAAATGGGTTTTACCTGGTTGCAAAAAGCAGTATGACCCACACAAAAATACAAAATGCTGAAATGTCACACCAAACTTTAGAAAAAGATGTAAAACTTGCCCCACTATTGAAAATAACTTCAAAATTACACAATAATTAGATTTTAAAAACAAAATTTAATTGGTTTAATTTCACAATTACTTTTTACACTTGGCTTGCCCACATTGCAAGAGACTCAAAATTTACTGGGTTCATACACACGTGCCAAACACTTATAAACATCTTAAATCTAACATGTATATACAACTTACGACGATACATACATTTTTGAGAGTTGGCAACCATGCCTAGGTGGGAAAAAGCTGCTTGCGCCATCTAAAAAGGACGGACGGGGGTTACGTTTGGCATCTTGTGTTGAATGGCGGTCGTGAACGCGTCGCTCCATAAATGCTTGTTGTTATTTTGTGTTTTTTTAATACAGGTAGTAATCTTTGCATTTTTTTATATCGTATTTGTGTTTTGTATGCCACATTTTATACTTTTTTGTGTTTGAATCTTTGTTTTTGAAATTTACTTGGTTTAACCGCAATGCATAATCACATATGTGATACCTACCGTTATTCTATTGTTTGTAATTGTTTACGTTTTTGGTGTAATATGCTTGCTTAATTTATGTTTATTGATGTTGATTACTTGGTCTTGTCTCTGGAGTAACATTCATATAAGTTTTCATCATTTTATTTTAATATGTGGAAATTACCGATTTGTTTGATGTATCTACTGACTTGTTGTTTGTAACTAACATTTTCTCCGTGAATGAAGCAGTCACGGGGGTGGTAAAAACTGTTGTCAAAATTGAGCTACGACACCTAATTCCGTGATTGTCTTTGGCTTTCAACTGTAGACTCGAAACCCCGAAACCAGGGGCGGGTTACCTATCTTGCAGGAGCGGGATTACGCTAATCAAAGCTCTTCAGTTTAGAATCTACATGCGAATAATGAGTGGCGATTCAATAATTTCCACATATCTTGTTTTTAGTTAAATTAGCCTACAAGGCCATGTAATTTTCCATCTTGCTTCCCTCACCCATAATTCCCAAAACTTGTTTTTAACCTATTTATGTTACCTCTTGAAGTTTACATGCTACTTTTTGTGACAATGTTGACAATTTAATATTAATTTGAAGGCTGGTTTTTTATTGGTAAGTTGTCTTGTTTGCAGCCTATTTCTATTTTGATTCTGTGAACTACCATTTTCAAAATTTATTTTGACTTAAATTTCGGAGCTTTTACAATCAAATAATAATTGCGATCATTATTAAACAAACTTTTCACAATTTGAGCGTTTTATTTTACGTTCCTTCCCTACTGTGCTTCAGGTCATAGCGTTGTTTACAACTAACGTAAGGGGGCCCTGCCTTAGATGTTTGCTCACGTGCCACTTTCCAAATTTAAGCGGATCTTGTTTAGTTTTGGAGGGAATAGTAATTCGGGTGACCATTTTTAAACGTTGCCGGGTTGACTTTATTTCCGTGTTCTTGCAGTGTGAAGTAAGCGTAGAACCTGGGGGTTAAGTACACTACAAAAAGTTGTATCAATTTTTTCCGAAAAATGCAATTCTCGCTGACATTCAAAAATAAGCTATAAAACGAAAGTTGCATAGGATTCAATCTCAATCTTTTCATTCTCGGATTTATTAAGCGCGATTAGCAAAGCAATGCAAGCTTTTTAGGGGAGTCGATGGACGATCGTGTGCGGTCTGTCTATGATAACTGGCAAACGCTTGTACTGATTCTGTTAAAACTTTACACAGTTGACCTATATATGCCATATATAGATATACCTATATAATGCAACAAGCCTATTGAAAATGGGTTAAATCCAATGACTCCGTAAGATCACACTAAGGAAACCTTTTCTGGAACTTTTTAGGTGTATTTTGCAATGAAATATTTTTCACCCTGAAGAAGTTTTACCCCGCCCCGGGGTAAGAGCAACCCCTGGGGCACAGATAGTCATCTTTGAAGTAGAGAACATAAATTCAATTTTTTTTTGCAAATTGGTGCCGTTGGCAAAATTATATGGTATCACTAAATCACGGTATTTTACCTTCAATGATTGGACTAAGATGGCGACAGGAGGAAGATCGTGAGATGTCCGATTTCAAATTTGAGGCTATAGGGTTTATTCATTGCTATAGGGGCACCGAGCATGTATGTATAGACACCGGTTAGAAATACGTTAGCCTCAAAACAATGCTGTCATTTTACAACAGTGCCACTCTTTAGAAATTAGCACATCAGCAATTTTGAAACAATGCTATACTGCAGGGGTCGGCAACCTTTTGGTAAGTGTGGGCGAATGTGTAGTTGTGATCTGTATGAGGGGCACCGGGGGGTTTGAGGGGTACTGAGCACCCCCTAAGGAGAGGGCCCCCCCCCCCGGAAAATTTGAATTAGAATTCACAGTTTTAGCGCCCTAAATTGGTACAAAACAGTTATTTTTCATGTAGTAATTTGCGTTGGAGCAACAGCAAAAAAATTAAAATACTACTACTTGCAAAAGGGGTAGATTAAGAAACGTTTAAACCGTTCGAGGATGGAAATGATTCATACTTCAAGTTCGTTCTACATGCAAGTCGCAATTTTGCCGTTCATTTTCACATTAGGTATTCGAATGTAAAAGTCGGGTCATATATTTAGTAAAATTTAATGTCGAACTGTTTCGTCCATGTAGAGGTGGTGTTAACATTACTTAGCGGGATTCAACTTCAAATATAATTTTAGTCTATTAAAGTATTTAGGAACTTGAGATACCTTCCGAGTTGGAGAAGGTCCGGCTAATTGACAATGTATTTCATGTACTTTATGTACGTAAGTGCCTTAGGAATTTTTTTCACAAATGGGAAAGGAGTGGAGTCTCTTCCTTAGATTGCTAATTTTTGTATATTCTAGCTGGGATGTAAAATGTGGATTTAGCGCAATGAATTCTTTATTCATTGGTTTAGCGTTTTTCACAGTTACATATCTTGCTCTCTTTGGCTTCAATAAGTGTGTTGTCTACCTTTCCAATAATAAGCTTGGGTAATCGATAAGTTTATGAATCATGTATGTATATTTAATGGGAAATAATCAGGTTTAATTTAAACATATACATAACAGATATGGGTCTAAATGTAGTAACCACTCATTTCAAAAATTCGTAAGGCTTCGAAACAAAATTAAAAATTAATTATTTTCATAAAATGCTCTATCTATTCTGTTCACAGCTCTGACCAACCTAGTACATTTGATCTTGAAGTAAGAATAAGACTCGTAGTATAACTAAAAAACACTTGACTAAAACTATCCCACAGCAACACTTGATTGAGGTAAATGTTCGCTCTCGCTTGTCTCTAATGCATTTGTACTGCTTGCATCGTTTGTACTATCAACTGCAGCAGCAGCGGCGGCCGCTTCAGCCTCCTTCATACGTCTGTTAACTAACACCTGTTGGTGCTCAACATAGATCGCCATAAATCTGTGATTTAACCTGATAAATTTTTCGGCGCAATCTTCCACGCATTTTATTTCGTTGTCGTCCAAATTTCGAGTATTTAGGTTATCAATGCACCTTTTAAAACACGTGTGGGATAATAAGTTGTAGAGTTGCAAAAAATCTTTGAACTAAAATTATTCATGATTAAAGCAACTCTGTTGACGAATAAGTAACTAACCGTTCGAATATTCGCCTCCATATTCCTTGAAAAGCTATTTTTTTAAATTGCGCAAGATAGGTTATGTTATGAATCTTATCAATCACACACACAGAATAGGTATGTCCCCAAATCTATGAGTATAATTCTGTAGTTCAGCAATACAGAGTGATCATTAAGGCTTGTTTTCACAGACACGAATTTCGGGTTTTGTACGAAATCCAGATATTCGCAAAAAGTTGAAAAATACGAAATACGTATCTATCCACTGTTCTTTTTTTTTTCTCATTTGGCGTTATTTCCGGTCAAAACGGAAGTGAACAAAATTGTCAGTATGACCAGAGTATACTATACTCTAGAAATCATTATGCACAAATTTCAATGGGAAAACGCCCAAACGCAATTTCATGCACTTTGGTGACCATGTACGACTTTTACTCAACGGAAGAAGTCGCAAATTAGCCATTAATTCTGATGTATGGGCCAAGTGTGGAGGAAAATGTAGGTTGGAAGATTGGGTTTAAAACTGCTACTTGGTAAAGTAAAGCATAATGCTTTCAACAGGGATTGAATTCACTTTATTAAAATTATACAATCTTGATTTTAATACTCGGTCTGCCAAACAAAGCTCTTGGAGGAAACCAATCCACAATTAGAGGTTCATCTTTTAACGAAATTAAGCCTCAGGAGCATCTTCTTCCTTTACCTTATTAGGTTCATCCGGTTTCATAGCGGGAAATAACAGAACTTCCTACAACCAGAAAAGTGAATTATGACATTAGTTAACAAGATATAGTCAGTTACCTTAATGTTATTACAATCAGTTAAAAACATAGTCAGCCTATCAATACCCAGTCCCCATCCAGCTGTTGGTGGAAGACCATATTCTAACGCAGTGCAGAAATTTTCATCAACCAACTGCGCTTCCTCATCGCCGGCAGCCTTATCTTTGGCTTGCTGTTCGAATCGCTCACGCTGAACAACCGGATCGTTTAGTTCCGTGTAGGCGTTGCAAATTTCTTTCTTCATCGCGAACAGTTCGAATCTCTCAGTTAGACCCGGAATCGATCTGTGCCATTTAGCGAGAGGACTCATTATTTGGGGATGTTCGATGATGTACGTCGGATTAATACAACCTTCTTCAATAAATTCGCCTACGAGTTTGTCCAATAATCTTGCCGCAGTGCGAGGAGGTGGACATTCAATTTCGTGCTTTACGCATAGATCACTTAAGAGTTTGACACCTGCAATTGCAAAACATTAAGAAGGCTGGTAAATGGTATACCGATACAAGTGCACAGTAGCACTAGGACCATTGTTTTTTAATTGATAAATCCATAATCAATCACGTTTTGATAATGAAGTGAGTAATTCATTATTTTTGATAGCTGATTATCAGTCCTAACTTATTCATGACATACATTTAACTTACCAGCATCACTGACAAGTTCATTGGGAGATGGAAACTTGACATTCAAAGCTTTTTCTAAAGCTGGCAACATCGGAATTCGCTTAAAAGGAGGGGTAAAATCTATTTCAACCTCTTCACCATCAGGACCATCCGGATGATATTTGACTTTATACGTTCCATGTATACTATAAACCATTCCGGAGATCATAGTCTCGGTAAGGGTCATTAAATCATTATAATCCGCATACGCCATGTAAAATTCGCAGGTGGTGAATTCGGGATTGTGGGTCAGATCGATACCTTCATTTCGAAATTGTCGGCCGATTTCGTATACGCGATCTAGGCCGCCGACAACTAGCATCTTGTGGTACAGCTCAGGTGCGATTCTCATGTATAACTGCATATTGAGCTCGTTATGATACGTCACGAAGGGTTTAGCGGTCGCACCTCCAGCAATCATATTCATCATTGGCGTTTCAATTTCTAAAAATCCTAGTTGGTCCAAGAATTTCCTAACGTATGCAATAATTTTTGCGCGTGTTTCAAATATAATTCGCACACGGTTGTTCAATATGAGATCTAAATATCTTTGTCTAAATCTGGTTTCTTTGTCTTTCAGTCCAAAATGTAAGTGGGGCAACATGTGCAAACACGGAGAAAGTAATTTGATTCGTTTGGGCATTATAGATAACTCTCCTTTTTTGGTTTTGGTTGGATTTCCTTCAACACCAACAATATCGCCTCTTCTTATTTTATCGGTATCTTCTGTAAATTTAACTTCATCGTAATAGTGTTTTGCCGTTGCCATGATTTGCAATTTGGTGCCTTCACCTCGAAGATCATAAAATATAAGTTTGGCTCCGGATTCACGTATCGCATGGATGCGACCTGCCACGCTTACGCTATCAGATTCCACAATTTCCCCATCTTGTAGGTTTGAATACTTGGCAATGTAATCTTCAAGTGACGTGGACACATGAAATTTATGGGGGTACGGCTGCTGTTCATTTCCAAGCTGTTTCAATTTCGAAACCGCCTGGCTACGTAACTTAAAGTATTCATTTGGGCTTATCTCCTCTTCGGCAACTTTTTTAACAGCTGCAGTTACTTGTGGTTGTTGCGCAACTTTATCTGCCTTTTCTTTTGCCTTTTGTTCAGCTTTTAGTCGCCTTTTCAGCTCACTGTTAAGTGAATATGAAGTAATTAGTTTTTGAAACCTACTTAACCTACCTTTTAGCTACACTTGAATATTTAGAATGCAAAAAAGATGTCTTTTTCAATATGGTAAGGGCTTTAAAACGTTGCAGCATATTGAGGTTATATTACATCAATTTTTGCATTTCCAAATGTGAACTTACTTTTTTGATAGCTTTTCTGTACCTGCATCTGCCATTACTTAATTTATGTTGTCTTTACCTACAAAAGTAAGTATTTTGTAAGTTCTTTTACCGTAATCGGCAATACGTTTTTTGAAAAGAAGCGATTAAAATGTGATGAAACATTTAAAAAAATTGCCACTACTGCAATGCAAAGCAAGGTTGCCAATTTGATTAATCAAACCTTGAATTCACAGCCCTCCGTTCATACGTTTCAGTTTGTCCGTTAGCCAATCAGAAGAGAGCAAATTTTTGAATCGTACGTCGTCCGTTTACTACGGAAAAGTTGGTTGAAGTTGAACATTTGCGTTTCCGTTGCCGTGCTAAGTGTATTTTTTTTTATAGGAAAAAGGGAATTGAAGTGAGTAATTTGCCTAGGTGGAAATGTAAAAACGCCATATAAGACGCAACAATTACAATTGCAATAACAAAATTGTACAACTAAAACATTCAGGGCACATCAGAATTTCATTAATTATATCTTGACATACCACTACGGATAGACAACACACCTTACAACTGGAAGAATACCACTATTGAAAAAAAAACACTGTATACAGTAATCGTGACAAGTCTTGACAGTTCTGCGCAGCTTCTGAGAACAGTAATTTTTTGGGTATGAAGCTTGGCAGAAAAGTCGGCGTGGATTACTATTTTTCGAGTCCTCGAATAACGTGCAAGCGAGTCGGTTTCTCAATGTTTATTTCTTTGTTTGTGTTTTGAAATGAATAATACGAGTATTACAGGAATAATCATTTTTTTCTTCTTGAAATCTTTAAATTTTAATCTTTAAATTTCGTATCACATCAATAGTATTTATTTACTCAGTGTGTTGTTGCCCTGAGTCGATTAATTATACGGTGGAGAAAGCACCTAAATACAGTTCCGATTTTCGCTGTATCTGTTTCTTTCTCGTCCCGTGAGAACTGCAGTTCCTGTGTCTTAGGAATATCAGAAGGGAGGTTCTCTAATTAATTAATTTTTTCCTGCTTAGTAGATCGGTTTGCTTGTGTGATAATCGACTGTCAGCGAGATTTGAAAGTGACGCGAAATGTCTATGGTTTTAACATGAAAGTTGCCAGCGGTAGGTAAGGCTCCCTAAGGTTATAACGGATATTATACTGCTGTGTAGAAAAGAATCTTTTCCCATGGTTTGTCGACCCCCCGCCCCCTACCACCTCCCATCACTTTTGAACAAGACAAATCTTTATTTTTTCAGTTGAAAGACTTCATGTCCAAATGACAGCTTGACATAATTTAGAATTTTTTTATGGATTAGTGTATCCTGTGCCTTCTCATCCTGTCTCGTGTCTGATGCCATTTTCTACACTTTTATGTAGAATACCTTTGATTGTAGTAACAATAATAATAATAATAATAATAATAATAATAATAATAATAA
>NW_022170596.1:33098219-33121304 GCF_008802855.1 Photinus pyralis | reverse complement strand
ATTGAATGGAAAGATAATGTTTCCAAGCATCCTCGATGCACGGGAAAACGACTTTCCCGCATCGCGGTGTTTTTTTAGTTTCCGCTGGAGAGAAGGGGTTATGCGCGTTCTTCGGTTGGTAGTACTTATTGAAGTCAACGAACGTCATGTCATGGTTAACTGTCATCTGCTGTAAAATCAATTAAACCGTTGGTTGAGGGTATTTAGTGCGATTAGTCGGAAACAGACGTACACTAAGTTTTACGTAAATATATAAACAAGAACTTATAACGCAATCAAATTATTTTTCAGAATTGTAACTCAAGAAAAAGTTAAATTTATTGTTAAAACGTCTTAAAATGTGACCAGTGATATCTGCAACTATTCGCATATGCAGTTTAAGAAAGCACATATTAACACACACAAAGCTTCCAAGGATTTTAAATGTAACGAGTGTATTTACGCAACTCAAGATAAATCAAATTTGAGAACACATTTCTTCACACATGTCTTCTGGGAATATTAAATACGATCGGTACACTTACGCGACCAATAAGAGCACTCTTTTCAAAGCATATTTCTTAACATTGAAGACTTCCAAGGATATTTAGTG
Source organism: Photinus pyralis (assembly GCF_008802855.1). NCBI lineage: Eukaryota > Metazoa > Arthropoda > Insecta > Coleoptera > Lampyridae > Photinus > Photinus pyralis. The sequence continues at coordinate 33,120,712 of NW_022170596.1, read as the reverse complement.
CAAACGATGCAATGCCGTGACCAGTAGTAGCACTCATTGCAAAGGCAAAAAATGTATTAACCAAAGATGTGGAAGTTTTAAATGTGACCAGTGCAATGGTAGTTACAAAATTATGTTACCAACCAAACATATGATTGTGTTACCAACTCATGATTAAAAAAAACTAATTTACAAAACTTTATTAATTTTGACCTTTTTTTACGCAATTCGTTACAAAAAATATTGTACCTAACTCTTTCGGAAAGAATTTTCCCGCATTCGCACTAAATGCAGCACTCCCTGCGGTCGTGCTGCAAACAAAGTGCTCATGCGGGAAAATTAACTTACCGAACTTGTTAGGTAAATAACTATTTTGTACTCATTGAATGGAAAGATAATGTTTCCAAGCATCCTCGATGCACGGGAAAACGACTTTCCCGCATCGCGGTGTTTTTTAGTTTCCGCTGGAGAGAAGGGGTTATGCGCGTTCTTCGGTTGGTAGTACTTATTGAAGTCAACGAACGTCATGTCATGGTTAACTGTCATCTGCTGTAAAATCAATTAAACCGTTGGTTGAGGGTATTTAGTGCGATTAATCGGAAACAGACGTACACTAAGTTTTACGTAAATATAAACAAGAACTTATAACGCAATCAAATTATTTTTCAGAAGTGGAACTCAAGAAAAAGTAAAATTTATTGTTAAAACGTCTTAAAATGTGACCAGTGATATTCCGCAACTATTGGCATATGCAGCTTAAGAAAGCACATATTAACACACACAAAGCTTCCAAGGATTATAAATGTAACGAGTGTATTTACGCAACTCAAGATAAATCAAATTTGAGATCACATTTGTTCACACGTCTTCTGGGAATATTAAATACGATCAGTACACTTACGCGACCAATAAAAGCACTCTTTTCAAAGTATATTTGTACTGAAGACTTCCAAGGATATGCAGTGCAAACGATGCAATTCCGTGACCAGTAGTAGCACTCATTGCAAAGGCAAAATATGTATTAACCAAAGATCTGAAAGTTTTAAATGTGACCAGTGCGATGAAAAGTGGGTAGTTACAAAACTATGTTACCAACCAAACATATTATTGTGTTACCAACTCATGATTAAAAAAAAACTAATTTACAAAACTTTATTAATTTTGACCTTTTTTACGCAATTCGTTACAAAAAATATTGTACCTAACTCTTTCGGAAAGAATTTTCCCGCATTCGCACTAAATGCAGCACTCCCTACGGTCGTGCTGCAAACAAAGTGCTCATGCGGAAAAATTAACTTACCGAACTTGTTAGGTAAATAACTATTTCCTCAGTGAACCGCATTTTACAAAAAAATTAATGCCAGGCGTCATAAACTGATATTGATTTCGATGTTTGAATGTGCTTTTTGTCTTAGTCATGGTTTAACATGATTTTGGTAAGTGGATTTCTCGAGTTTTTGATAATATAGTGAGAAATACACCTGAAAATGAACTAATTCGTATATCATTAGACGAGGAAAAAATCTTCTTTCGATTGGTGTCATGATCAACCCTCTAAGTTAACATGGGGAGCAACTATCTACAAAAACCCCTTTTCCCATGTTAATTCCCTATGTTCGTTTTGGGAATATTCACTCGGTATAAATATTAAAGGTTCGGTAGTAAATTAGGTATATCCGAAAGTATACAATATTCTTACCCTTTGTTTGAGCAATCTCCCATACATTTTTGGCATGCAGGGGAACATGGCAATCCGTCTCGCCGGCAGCTGCACCGAAGGGTCTCGCCAGCCACACCTGTTCAGAGCACGGACTGCCTTCCATACTTGTGGCAGCTTGGACTACAGAACCTTCCTGCCTTTGGCTTCAAGTGTCCATCCCCATCCTTCTGGACTTGTAGAGCTTCTCATCACCTGGTTTGCACATCCCCAGATATGGCCAGCGACATACGCCGCCCTCCTTATGTGCTCCTCCAACTCGTGCTGCGGCGACACGGATTACCATGTTCCCCTGCATGCCAAAAATGTATGGGAGATTGCTCAAACAAAGGGTAAGAATATTGCATACTCTCGGATGTACCTAATTTACTACCGAACCTTTAATATTTATATGTAAAATTCCTTTTCAGTGGCAATAACGCAATCTCAGAGGAGGTCAGCGATGTACTTGGTGATTCTTCATAGGCTTATACATTTTTTACCCCATGTTTTAATATATCTTATGTTTTGTTAATGGGTATTTTTATTAAATAAAATAATATAAGTTTATATATTAAAACTTTGGAATATCTTGGGTTTCACCGCGCGCGATGTCTTCAAAAAGTGCAGTAGGGAAGCCTCTCATGCAGTTCCGATGCCAGTAGGTTATATTTGTTATCATAAATGAATTCCCTGACCCCAAAAACATAAGTCTAGACACCTTACACGACCCGGTGTGCCTTAAAAATATAATTCGATCAAAAGTCTGTCATTTTCTAAAAATAGCGGCTTTTCACGCACTTCCGGTATCCGGATTACATTTCTGGCGCTACCATTGGATTCCTGGGGTTAAAATCATACGAAATCGACACCCAGATCTCGTCTCTAGGCCATATTTAGTTTTTAAAAAAATATTACAATAAATCACCCCCACCCCCTCTAAAATCTACCCACACGGCAAATGTCAAGTGTTCTTCGGGTCAAATCGTTTAAATGGCTCTAAGGAACAACTGTACCAAGTGGCACCTTGGTATAAAAAAATGCAGTATCTTTCAAGAATTTCCGTTATACCGCTAGTACTATTTGTACTTTTCAACTATACAGTCTTTATAACTAGGTACAAAAGCTGGTATCAGTGAAGAAGAGCACCTACGCGAGACGTTGTTATAAGGTAGCCGAAGCTGCGGCCGCCGTAGTGCAATATTCGCTCCCCACAAAGTCAAGAAAGAGGTACGACAAGGCGTATAAACCTTTGAATGACTGGCGTAAAACTAAAGAAATAATCACTTCCACACATATTCCATTAATTGTTAGTAATTAAAAAACCATTATCCTTTGTGTAGGTATATTAATATTTAAAAATATCCACATAGTCTGCATTATAATTAACTTATTCAATGAACGATCTAATTGTTATTTTGCATGTACTAGGACTGTACTAGGAACTTTCTAATATCAAAATAGCCCTGAAATTTAGATTTTCTTGACGGTTTCAGGTAAAATAAGTTTTCTATTTTCCCGCATGGAATTGACTGCGCGAATTGAGCAGCACCAATCGGCTAAATTAACTGCCATTCTTTTGTGCTTAGTTTATGGTGGTTTGTGCCGTATAAAGGTGCGTATACCTATACATATCCGAGCCGAACCGTTGGCGAACTGCTCGCAAACTGTTCTTTGAAGTTATTTTTACAACGAACTTCCAATAAAGGTGCGTAAAACATATGCGAGCCGAACGGTTCATGAACCGCTCGCGAACAACTGGTTCGTTAGATTAGGACGGGATTTGAAAGCGTTCGCGAACCGTATCTGAGCGGTTCGTGGCGAACCGATTCCTGTCGGTTTTTTTTGACGAACACAAAAGGATTTGCAGTTCATACTGGGGACGTGTTTGTGTGATGTTCGTTGTTTTTCTTCCGCTCGCGAGCTTTAAATATGGAGTGGCTGGTTTGCGGCTGGTTCGGCTTTATCATGGATCGTTGGAAGTTCGTTTTAAAAATAATTTCATAGAACAGTTTGCGAGCAGTTCGCGAACGGTTCGGCTCGCATCTGTATACGCACCTTAACGTTTATTACCAAATCCACCCATTCGACAATACCGGCCAATTCAAAACGCAACTGTCTTCACGTATCAAACGAAAGCACACAGTACAGATCTAAGGTTTGCTAACAACTCAAAAGTTATATACACGCTGTTTCACGCAAACCGTTCCCTAAAGAGTATTTAGGCTATTATTAAAATCTGAAAATTTTCTCTTTCACTTCCGGTTTTACCGGATGTGGAAGGCAACATTCTTATTTTAAATGGAACACCCTGTATTTTATCGCATTTTCGAAATCTACATGAAAACGTTGTTTGATATCACATTTCCTATACCCAGCATCAAAGGATTGCAAAAACGTTTTTTGACTGCTTTTCGCATCGTAGGCGTTTCATCAAGTTGCAACGAGTAGTTTTCCCCAGGTAATGTTTCCAAGAACGGTTCAATCACATACACTAACACCCTTAAAGGAACCTGTTCAACACTGTTTTGAAACAAAAAAACGCTTAAATATACAGCAATATTATAGCGATATCACTTGGTCGTGCGAACGTGCATATGGAAAGGGCTAATTCTTTGGCATATATTATATAAACAAGGTCCGCAAACGCTACGTTACCAATCTACAGGGTGTTATAGTTTTACCGTACGTTACAATGTAAACCTTTAATTTATAAACATACGCAAATACAAGATAATATTTTCAAAGCCAACTGTTTAAATTAATAAAAACAAGAGATTATCCAAATAAAGCCAGGGTCATTTTAAAAATTATACTTTCATTTAGCCAACTACCGAGAATTGATTTTTATTTTTTTTCTTGATAACGGCCACAGATACAAAAAAATTACAAGAGACAAAAAGTTTCTAAAAAAAATCTGAAAATGAAATTCTTGTTTCACAATCTACCAGTGGTGCACCGAAAACAATCCAGGGGTAGAAAACGAAACATGACCTCTGCAAAAAGTACACTCTGTAGATTCGCACCACCATCGACATGACCAATGATGTAAGTTCTTTAACGTAACCATATTTCAAATAGGTAAATACCTCAGAAAGTACAGGAGATGTGTCATTATAGCCGATTTCGATAAGGGCTACGGGACAATGGCGGTAGCTGGTAGAAAACAATTCTTTTCGTTGGGACCCTTAATTAGAATACCAAGACGGATAAAACCAGTGTCTAACACTCCCCGTCCACCCCCACCCATCGATCTCAATCCACACCTTCCTATGTAACAACCAATTTCTATCAATGAGACCTCTCATTACCATCTCATTAATTGCATATCTTGTGTTTTGGTGGAGCTATAATCTCAATGACATCATAGATTAAACGAACTGTTTAGGCAATTGGGGCAATTAATGAAGCCACAAACGAACACAATTCTAAACAAGTATTGTCAATTGTGCACAACTCTTGTGCAGATAAAGCGCATTTTTTAAAAACCGAAATAGCTTTTGTTTTGACATCACCAATACATATATTTCTTGCAGACGTCTCAATCGCTCTTTGTGAGTACCCTCTTCCGACAATCCGTTCTTGAGGTGTAAGGGAATATACCCGATCTCGATAAGAGGTCGAGGAGGAGGGTTATGGTTGGTAGAAATTATTTCCTTTCGTTGAGACCTTTCATTAGAGTACCATGAAGGATAAAACTAGTTCCCCCCCCACCCCCCCCCACCCCCCCATCTCCCTCCGCCCCGTACTTTGATAACAGGAGAGAAAGAAAGGCAGTAGTTGGTAGTTGGTTCCTTTCGTTGAGACCTTTAATTAGAATACAATGAGAGATAAAATTAATTTGTACCAGAAAGTTATAATTTGTACACACCAATTTATTTCGATGAGACCTTTCATTAGAATAGAATACCATGAAGGGTAGAACATGGGTTTACTCCCCCCCTCCCCCATGTTCTAAGGTTTAACTTGGCACCACTAAAGGCATGCGTATGCAAAACCTGAGACCAATTGGTTGTCGTATGTAAAAGTTATACACGTTTTACTTTCAAAAACAGCATCTCAGGAAATAATTCGTGGGGGGGGGGGGCCTTTAAGACAGCGAAATTTTATGGCCATGTGGCACACCTTCAAGGTATAGGCTACCTACTGCAAAAAAATCCAGGACTCTAGGACCATTCCTCTAGAAGTAGTTCGAAACCGCAGAAGTGGGTCCGGACGGACAAAACACAAACAATAGCACATTTTTTTAAAATCTTAGAAATTGCGCTAAACATTGAACATTGATTTTAAAACAGATGTGCAGTGACATTTGTCAGAAGGAATTATCAGATGTCTATTGTTAAGAAACAGAGAAGAAATGAGGGGGAGGGGATCAATGAATATTTTGAAGAACGTTTGATTGAATCCATCCCCAATTAAGCAGAAGAAGAAGACGAAGAAGAAGAAAGGAAAAATTTAAAAAAAAACTATTCCCACCAAGTTTGAAGAGGTATAGATCCTGACCTAACTATAGGTTGTGAAGTTCAAGGCTCTACACTCTAGCTCTCACACTAGCATATTCATAGGTTTTATCCAATCGATCCAATCCTAACTATAAAAGAATCCAACTCGCAAAGGAAAAGCAGCAATCCACCGCAGTTCTAGAGACCTGCGTCGATTTGTGTAAGATTTATATTTTTCTTTACAACAGGACCACCTGCAGGAAGCATTTTCCGTTGTCGAAGAGATCAGGAGATAAATATTATTGTCCGGAAGATCGCCGACCAATCGCAGGCATTCTTCACGCCTACGCATAATCGAGAATCACCAATATACGACCTATCAACATTAGCAAAGAGTATATACTCTTTGACATTAGTAACAGGCCGTAGGAATCTCCACCTAAGAAGATCGAGAGTGCAAAAAGGAGATTACGATTTTGTCTAGTTTTTATTCTGTGTGCACTTTTATTTGAGCGGACCAATTCTCTAAAATTTTGCGTTGTAGTGTGCCGAATATTTAGCCCGCCGCGTAGTTAATAATTTTGCACAGTAATTCTTTACCCAACTGTTTGTTTTGACTGTCAAGGTCGAAATTTATTTAATCTACTGAGGATTTTAGTAGCCGCATTTTTCCATTTACGAGCTCCCAGCGAGTTTATAATTTTGCGGTGTCCGTCCGTCCGTCCGTCCGTCCGTTAGCACGATAACTCATAAACGAATGGACCGATTACGGTGAATCTTTGCAGGTGGATTCTTTATCAAATTTTCATATCGGAGTTCGTAAATTGGCAATGTAGACCAAAAAATAAAGTAGGCCCTTTTGATATCTCCGTTGGTTATGAACCGAATTGCATGAAATTCAATATGCGCATAGCTTTAGCCATATAAAACACAATTCCAAAAGTTATTATTATTTATTATTATTTATTTATTATTATTATTAGTTGAGCCTAATCAATCAGCATTCACAGTGCCCTTTGCGCATCTCGACCATTTACAGACCGAATTGCGAACTTTCTTATTTCATTTAAATGAAATTTGATACATAGCCACTTGGAATAAAAGCAAATTTAACGCCAGTTTCAAAATTTGGTTTTGCGCATACGCAGTGCCAACTTTCTTATTTATGGAGGCATTCAAATGAAATTTCATACAAATACACTCTAATAAAAGCAAAACTAACATCAGGTTTAAAATTTGGCTTTGCACATGCTATAGCCATACCCAGGGTCTCGTTTGCTATATTTGTTTAATTTATTACTATTTAGTATTTGTAGGGAAAAATTGCTTTTTCGGAAAAAATGATGAGTTGCGGAATATAGCGTGATTGGTTTAGGCACAGATATACCTTACGTATATCTGTGGTTTAGGTTACAGATAAGATTCTGTTTATTTTACAGTCGCCGTTATCGAGGTTGCTGCGTTGAGTAGATTTATGGCTGTCAAGCAATCTGATTGGGTGGAAAAATTAGTTTTATCGGTGGAAAAAGTATGCGTCCCTGAATGGGTGTCTGTTAAATAGGAACAGTAGTGGAACGGGAGAGAAAATTATCGTGAAGTGGTCAGCGCAGTTAAGTCGGTTACCTATCATTTAGCGTAGGCTGCGTAGGGTGTATTTGATTTATGTCGCGAGCGAAGTTAATTTAACCCCCTGTAATTTATTATAGAGTGGATTTCATTTCGTGTTAATCGAATTCGCGTCGAGAACTTAGGGCAGTTAAGTTCACCTGTAATTTTTAGAGCATTTTTTCAAATTTATTTGTAAAAAGGTAGATTTTCAGCTCAGTTTGGCTGGCCGGCAGGCTAGCTAGCAGCAAATATCTTTATTTATTTATTTAATTTGCAAAGTATGTTTACAGTTTACAAGTCAGACCAAATATTGTTCGGATTGTGGCCTTTTGTATTCTAAATTCTAAATAACTTCTTGTGTTCTGAACTTTTTTATTTATTTATTTATTTATTTATTTATTTATTATCCCTCTCTTGTTCTGGGCCCTCAACAGGCTTGCGCCCAATTACAGAGTGACCCGCATAAAGCTTTTTAGAGGTGCCTCTGCAGAAGGTCTTAAGTTGTTCTATACTACTCCGAATTAGGAAAACTGCAGGAAAACCTAATTCGGAGTAGAATGCTCGAAACTGGTCCATAAAGCCATAAAGCCGGTACTTTGACCCCAAAAAACTACACCGAACCTCACCCTACTTTCAAAGTTAGAGTGGTAAAGCAGTTTTAAAATTCAGATAGTGTTTCATGACTCCAAGTGAGATAATTTATATGTGCAGACCATTTTAAATCGTCCTGGATGGTTATCCCTAAACATTTATTTCTTTTGGGAGCTGCCATAGAAGAACGCTTGTAGTAAAACAACTAATGTTATACGTGTACCCATGGCCTAATAAGAGTATTACCGGGCCGTGTCAATAACTTTACTCGTGCTTCTTCGAGGGGTAACCGACTTCAAGCGCCCAAAAGTTACCTTGGGGTGCGAATTTTGTTACGCGGTTTAAAGTTTTTCAAATCACGAATCACGGGCTCGCTTTCTCGTGTCGCCAATAAAAGCTCGAACTATGAGAAATGTGTCAAACATTTAGTGTTACCTATTTTGTGGAGGGTTTTATCGAAACCTACCAAAATGGCGCATAGGAGTGTCAGAAGTGGGTACCAACGAAGAAAATGTGGCATCCTCCGATATGATTTGACTGATGGTGGTGCCAAAACTTCAAACGAGGATAATAGTTAATTGTAGTGCTACAGAAGAAAGTGAAGTTTTTCAACTCGAGTTCAAAGTTTGACACATGAGCGTAGCGAGTGTGCAAGGTTAGTCGATTGTGTCTTTTTACGGCACAAACCTCCACCAACGTAGTACTAATAAACCCTTAAATCAGATCTAAAAAAGCGGCAGAGTACCTCGGTGTGACCCTACGGAGTCATTGGATTTGACCCAGTTTCAATAAGCTTGTTACATGTGGTACCTATGTGAATAATACAACAAGAATTGTTATCTTTTTTTGAGTTCCACTACATTTTTATGAACTTTAGCTTATTACAAATTGTAATACATGATCTTTCTAGAATTTTTAATTTTTAATCGATAAACAATCTACAAAACCGTTTTCGACTGTGAAGAATCTATAAACACCGTGTTTTCCAATTGCCTGTCTAATTCCCGAACTAATTTTTGTAACTTGACAAATTGTACATTTAACTTCTACATTAATAAAGAATAATTTGATTTTTGACACATATCCTACTTGTCGCATATTACTATAACTGTCACTTGGTTGCTAAGCTGCTAAGCACGTTGCTATGATACACTTACCGCCCTACGTTGGTAAGTGCACCTTACCGCCTTGAAAATGAATTAGTAAGTAGCCGACAATAACCGATCGTGCAAAAAAGAATATTGCCATATTATTGGAGTTGACGTTTTACTTTTTCATGATTACGGACCACCTTAAAATATCGCTCTAAAATTTTAATATTCATATTTCGTATTTTATAATAACTTACAGCTAGAGCCTAAACGTTTTATCGCTTATTAACGAGGTCATAGTTTTGCGGTGTCTGTCTGTCTGTTCACCACGAAAACGAGTCGACCGATTAGCGCTAACAATGAAATTTGGCAGGTTGATTCTCTATCAAGTTTGTAGATCAGAGTTTGTGAATTTGGCAATGAAGGGCAAAAAATAAGGAAGGCTCTTTTGACATCTCTGTTAGTTATGAACCGAATGCATGAAATTCAAAATGGGCCTAGCTCCTAGCTTTAGTCATACAATACGCAGGCGCTCGTTTGCTATATTTGTTTAATTTATTTTAGGGTAAAATTGTTCGAGCCCACCGCGTACATTGTTATTATTAGGCAATCTTTAAAAAAGGTACAATTTATTTGATACCGATATCGTTCTGGTACTCAGAAAGTGAAACACCAACACCACAGAGAATAAGAAGAGTTTGCAAACAATCGCTTGGTTTGATAGCTTGGCCTCTTGAGTTGAGTAAAGGATGTGAGGTAGGGTAGGTACGTTTTCATTGTCGCAATTCGGTCAACGGCCAACGGCTACAACGCGAACTCAACTGGTCAGTTGTGTGTTACTCTTATCTTTATTATTGCGTCACATTTTCATTCAAATGCAAGGCGCAAATTGATGCTGGAATTAAGAGGGGTGGCGATAAGCGCGGTAAAAGGTGAATTTCGATTAATAGCTCCACAAAAAGCTTAGACTAGGTATATTTAAAAATGACGAGCAGTCTTCGCGAGCAATTGTAACGGCTGAAACTTGTAACTAAATTACAATTAACTGTACTTTATTCACCGCTTCTCACGATACTTTGCAAATTCAAATACTCTGCCGTAAATACAATTTCTAGCCAGCCCGCACCGACGTACCTAACGGAATTGTTCAATTAAATTGCCTTCACATTGTGACTTGATAACAAGTAATGGAAAGAGGCAAGTAAGGTAAAGTCGTTACGAAAAAACACCAGCGGCTTCGCTTTTTAATAATAATAAATTGTAATTTATAAAAGTACAAAAGTTCTCCGTTTTCCGTTGGTAAGCGTATGTGAGGGGGAGCTTAGCTTTGATAGATTAAAGATGCGACAAAGGTAAATGACCTCATTCCGTACGGTGACAATTTCGCAAAGTGTTTGGAGCACTTTTACTTTTTCCGCCGATACTTCAGGAAGTGTCGGCGTAGGTCTAGGTAATGGCTCTAAATCTAATTACGCCGATCCGTTCCGTTAATAACGTGCACATCTTTTCTAATTCCTTGACCAGCTCCGGTGTCCGGGGGCTCCGGAGGGTTCTACGTCACATAAACGCCTGGTGAACTTTCCGGCGACGCGTGCGCAAGCTTCAATTTGCTTATTGTGTACTGCAGTTACGAATAGAGCACAGTATTCAATCTGTTTCGCTTCCTTTCAAAGGATTTATCCTAAATGAGTCGCTCTAACCTGTATTATGTATTTTTAATTTTTATTGCAAAACTCGCATAAAGCGCGCGCCAATGGCGATTATTTGATTTATTCTTAGTGCCAACATTCCATTTATACTTTACCTATATTTTTAGAGATCGCGTGTGATTAAGAATGTTTATTTTGAAAATAAAAATAAATTCTACGGCTAAAGTGAGTGGTGCCGTTACGAGAACCGAATCGGTTTTAAATTTCTACCTGTTTCGAAGTTGATCCGCGAAACCGCGCAAATTTGGAATTGGATGCCCAAATACGTACCTACTTTGAGAGAAAACCAGGGTGCAACAGATTTAAGGTGAATATTTATACCTAAGCGATACATATTTGATTTCTAGTCGAATTAGTAGGTGTCTGGAGGTACCTGTAACATATTTTTCTAAAATATAAATCGAAAGTAGGTGTTGCACGCAACGTTCTCTTTATTGCGAAAATGAGTCTTACGAAAGTAAGCATACGTGCCACGGCAGTGGTCGAGATTAAAAAGTTTTCCGGCAAGTTTTCGAAAAGTTTCTTGGAGGCATTTTTTTAAAATTCGACCCATTTTCTTAAGCGTGTGAATGGGGAACTGACAACTTGTTCAACTGTTGCTGGGCCTTCCACCTGCACAGTCTGCAGCCCATAACTCGCAGGTGTTAGGCTAGAGAACGGTTTACAAACAGAAATAGGGAAGCTGTTTTGATAACTCGTTTATTTATTTTTGGTCGCTTTGATATGATATCGCACAGCAATGCGCAAAGGCGAAGGATTGTGGAACGTGTAATTTTTTTACAAGCTTCAATCGATGTGAAAATATTTGGTTGACTACTAACGTGAGCGAAGGAGGGACGTATCTAACCTCTTTCCTAGGAAGGACGTAGGTACACGCTTTAGTTAAACTACTTCAATTGGAAAGTATGTCCCAGTAAATTTCCTTAAATTTGACTGTCAACAAGTAAATTTAGTTATTGATCGATGCGCACGTTACTGACGAATTGAATTTGTATGGGGGCAATATTAGCTGCACAGACTTGAGTAGGTAGCTAAGCAATATGCAAACAATGCCGATTACCTCAAGACCAAGACGGTACAATTATGCATTCATTAATAATTAATTTGCACCTTAAATTGGCGATCGCGTCACTACGTGAAAGTACGTAGACACGAATTCTTAACTAAGTCATTTATAAAAACCAGCGTAAACAAATTGGTGGGGAATTCTAATCGGTAGTAGATCGGAAGTGTTCCCACCCTCGTCTCTTTACCTTTCTACGTGCAATAAGCCCACTCCTACGCGTTACCCTGGAGCGTGGCATCCTGTTCTGCGCTCAGTTCTTATTGATATTTTGGCGGGGAACTTTAAAAGTTAACACGCGGCGTTTACATATTCAAACTTTGCGGAAAACCTCCATAAAAACGTCAGATAAGTTTACGTGACACGTGCTTATCTTTTATACAAAACTCAAATGAGAGTCATAATCGAGTTACGTATATTGAAAAAAACCCATTGTTGTTACCTATAGCATCAATAATAATAGCTTTTACATTTTTAGCGTATTTTCCTCAAAGTGAAAAATTGCTATTAGTCTAAGCTAAGCGGTACACAGAAGAATCTGAAGAATAATGCAGAAAGCATGCCATTTGGCATGGTCTATTTTAATGTCCAATAGATCGATTTGGCCCGCAGCACCCCCTTCCCCCACCATGTGGAACCAATATGGCGGCTATTTAAGAAAAAATCTGTTTCTGACGAAAAAAATATACATTTGTATTTCAAGGATGGCATGCGAGTAATGTTTTAAGGATAATTTGAGGTGTAATAAATTTAAGCTTGAATTCGTTTTATCCTCTGTTTTATTCTTCATGGTACTCTAATGAAAGGTCTTAACGAAAGGAATTAATTTCTACCAACCATAGCCCTCCTCCTCGGCCTCTTATCGTAATCGAGTATATTCCCTTATACCTCAAGAACGGATTGTCGAAAGAGGGACTCACAAACGGCGATTGAGACGTCTGCAATGGTGATGTCAAAACAAAAGCTATTTCGGTTAAAAAAATGCGCTGTATCTGCAATTTATACTCGTTTAATTTTGATAACACTGTTTGGTTTTGATGAAACATACGCTCGGCTCCGGCAGCTCTGCCACCTCGACTCACTCTGATTTGTAACGGTCCATAGCTCGGCTTCGCCTCGCACTTTTCACTGTTCAACAAAGACAATTTTTCAATTTCAGTTTTGGTACGGTAAGAAAATGATATTGAGCAGACTGATACAATTTTTTTGAATTTGTGAGTAATATTTTTGTTTTTTGGAAACATCATCTATACAAAGCGAGTTTGTTTGTGAAAATTTTGATTCAACTTGTTGAATCCAGATCTGCATATAATTGTACATAAGATTTTTTAATTTTGACAACAATTTCTGGTTTTGATGAGACATACCCCTCGCCTCGCTCTAATTTGTAGCGGTGCATAGCTCGGTTTCGCCTCGCACTGTTTACTGGTCAACAAAGACAATTTCTCAGTTTCAGTTTTGGTACGGTAAGAAAATGATATTGACATTTTTTTTTTAATTTTTTTTTTTGGAAACATCATCTACACAAAGTGACTTTTTTTGAAAATTTCGATTCAACATCTTGAATCCAGATCTACATATAATTGCAGATAAGATTTTTTAATTTTTGATAACACTTTTTGGTTGTTGGTTTGGTTGTAATGGTTCATAACTCTGCTTCACCTCGCACTTTACACTGTTCAACAACGACAATTTTTCAGTTTCAGTTTTGGTGCGGTAAGAAAATGCTATTGAGCAGACTGAATTAACATTTTTTTTCATTTGTGAGGAATATTTTTGTTTTTTTTGAAACATCACTTATACAATGTGACTATTTTTTTGAAAATTTCGATTCAACTTGTCGAATCCAGGTCTGCACATAATTTTTTTTAATTTTGGGAACACTTTTTGGTTTTAATGAGACCTACGCTGGGCTCTGCCGCCTCGCCTGGTTCTGATTTGTAACGGTCCATAGCTTTTTTTGAAAATTTGGATTCAACTTGTTGAATTCAGATCTGCACATAATTGTACATAAAATGTTTTAATTAACACTTTTTAACACTTTTTACTTTTGAGAAGACATCCGCTCGGCTCCGACCTCGCCTCACTCTGATTTGTAAAGGTGCATAGCTCGGCTTCGCCTCGCACTGTTCCCTGTTCAACAAAGACAATTTCTCAGTTTCAGTTTTGGTGGGATAAGAAAATGATATTGAGCAGACTAATTTTTTTGAATTTGTGAGGGATATTTTTGTTTTTTTGGAAACATCATCTATACAAAGTGACATTTTTTGAAAATTTCCATTCAACTTGTGGAATCCAGGTCTGCACATAATTGCAGATAAGATTTTTTAATTTTGGTAACACTTTTTGGATTTGATGAGGCATACGCTCGGCTCCGCTCGCTCTGATTTCTAACGGTCCATAGCTCGGCTTCGCATCGCAATATCTCTCCTCCTTCGCCCTCTACAAATTTTTAAACTAAAGATGGTTTTACTTTTTATTAGTAAAATGTATTTGTAGTAGTATTTTTATAATATTTAAATGACTAATTAGGATGTAAATTGCTTGAATTTTGATTTTTTTGTCGCAGATTTGAAATCAGCGACCTCAAATTATCCTTAAACGATCACCCCCATGCCATCATTGAAATATAAATATTTATTTTTTAGTCAGTGACAGTTTTTTTCCTAAATGGCCGCCATATTGGTTCCACAGGGTGGGGGAAGGGAGTGCTGCGAGTCAAATCGATCTATTGGACAGACACATCGTTTATGGCAAGTGGCTTGCTTTCTGCATTGTTCGTCAGATTTTTTCGATTTTTAATATGTACCGCTTAGACTACACCAGTTGCAAATTTTGGTTGTGCGCATGCGCAATGCCAACTTCCTTATTTACTGAAGCATTTAAATGAATTTTAATACATAGGCACTTCGAATACAAGCAAATCTAACACTGGTGTTAAAATTTGGTTAGGCGCATGCAAAATATCACATGTAGGCACTTTGAATGAAACTAAAACTAAGACCGGTTTCAAAATTACTGTTTACGCATACTGTATGTTTTATTTATGAAGGTTTTTAATGAAATAATACCGCCTTTTATACTTATTATATTTTTTACTCTTTTCGAAAAGATGTCAACAAATCACACTTTTTAAGCTCTACAAAATGGTGCCCACAGATTTTTACTGCGACGTTTCCTCTTTGAACAACCATTAATTTCATATTTTTAATATGCACCGAAAAAAAAGTACATACTGTATCGGGTAGCACTTTCTACTACGAATACTATTATGTGCGGCCGGGTGTGCGGCTCAATATTTTTTATTAGATATGCCATTTAAAGGAACCATCAATGAATTATTTTGACATTTTGCCAACGCCTACTGCACCACAATGTTAAAAATTGAATAACAAGCATTTTTCCTGACTTAAATAATAAACATTAACATTTTGGTGTAGTAGGCGTTAACAAAATGTCAAAACAATTCATTGATGGTTCCTTTAAATGATTTGGCTAATAATAATCATATTGTGCCATACATCATTGTATTTGTTTTAATTTCAAAAATGCTACTCAATACAGTGTGTACGTTGTTTCTGGTTCATATAAAAACACTGCCGGATTAACCAGTAGGCAGATTAGGCAACTACCTAGGAACCCCGTGTCGACTAGGGGTCCTTGCACCCACCAAGAACAAAGATGAAAATGTTTCATTTTATATGAAAATTTGAAAATAACGGAATCTTATAAAATGTAAAGTATTTATTTCGCTGCGCCCCATACTTAAATATATTTTTGACTTTAAAGCTATCTAACTTTTAAGTGCAATACATTAGCCAGCCAAGCGTATGATGAGGTTTTTTCTAATTTTTCTGCATTACCTATTCTCTAAATGAACACCATACACGAGACCATACAATATACATGACTAAGGTAGTAAAAAATAAACTTTTTATTGGCGGATCACATGACCTATGTTGCTATTTAAAAAAATTAAGATGACGGTAGCACTCAAACACCATGGAAAATAACAAAATGTTAACCTCAAAATACCAGGTCTGTCAATAAATTAATGACAATGTACCGTATGATCGAGTAACACTAGGAAAGCGGGACATGGAGGGGAGATAGTTGAACATCTCATGCGTTGTCAATATAAGTTAGAAGTGCTTTGAATGTAGGTTTTTTGTGTGCTGAAATGAGCGACAACAATTTCGAGCAACAATGTGCCATCAGGTTTTGTCTCAGACTTTGTAACTGAAACATTTGAAAAGCTTCAGCAAGCCTACGGAGGCAGTGTTTTATAAAGGGCCCAGGTTTTTCCGTGTTTTAAGGCATTCCCAGAAGGAAGAGAGTGGATTGAACTTTTGTAGATGAACATCGCAGCGGAAGGTCTGCAAGCTGAAAATGTTGTCAAAGACCGGGATCTTGTGCGTTTGGATCGTCGCTTGACAGTCAGAATGAATGGGAAAGAGTTGATCTTGAGTCACACCACCGTTCATCTTCTGTTAAACACTGAATTGGGGGTAAGAGAGGTGTGCGCCAAAATGGTTCTGAAACGCCTTTCTCGTCACGAAAAGGACCTCAGGATCACAAGATGCGTTGACTTTTTGGAATCGATTGAAAATGATCCCCGTTTCCTGGAACATGTGTTACAGATGGTGTGACTTGGGTGTTCGAGTACTACTCTGAAACCAAACGCCAGAACATGAAATGACACACGGTAACATTTCCAAGGCCAAAAACACATCGCAGAAAATAGAAAATACCAAACCTTCCGTTGGGAACAGCTACGTTTATTTTGTAGATGAAACAACCCGAGTGTAACGGGAACCCGTTGACTGATTTTATTCGATTCGAATTTTACTTAAATTTTTTCGATATTGCATGTAGGCGAGTGTTCCAGAAATACGATCCTGACTTTTGAAATGCGTGTGAAAGCTTAATGCGCCGGGAAGCCTTGGGACACGACGAATTCAACTAGAATTACAGAGCGATTTTGCAAGGATCGTAACCGTCATTATGAAGCGTGTGAATTGCTTCACGTATAGCTTGAGTTACTGGCTCCAAGGATTCTGATTGGATGACAAAATTAGCCTTTATTCGCAGAAAAAGTTGTGCGCCTCAGAATGGCCGTGAAAGAAAAGTAATGGGAATTTATTCGCGTCAAGCCCTCAGAGGAATTATATTGAGCTGCGAAAGAGTCAATGTGCGTTAAAACGTAAGCGAAGTTGGGTCGGGTCACCCACTTGAAAATTATCGCAGGGTAGTTTTTATATTTTTAGTTAGAATAGCAGGGTGTTTTTATATGTTGCTATGGCATACGTCTATGGTAACAAACTCGGTAACAAAGCTTTATGGTTCAGTGGTAGAGCGTTGGACTATAAATCCGGAGTTCGGGTGCCTTAGACCAGTTTCGAGCAGTCTGCCGGCTACTCCGAATTAGGTTTTCCTGCGGTTTTCCTAATTCGTAAGGTAAATACCGGAGTAGTATAGACCAACTTAAGACCTTCTGCAGAGGCACCTCAAAAAGCATTATGTGGGTCACTCTGTAATTGAGCGCAAGTCTGTTGAGGGCCCAGAACAAGAGAGGGAAAATAAATAAATAAAAATAAATTGTGTACGTGCAAAATAAGTGCGTGAAATTGAGAATAAGAAACTCACGTTAAATACGAACAATAATTCAAATACCAATTAACATTGACGCTTACCTGCCCTCGGAATACCTATTCGGTTTGGAATCATGGTATTTAGCTCTTCAATTTCAAATCAAAGCAGCGATCATCTACACGACTCAGGATTGGACATTGGGGTAAAAAAATCCCCCCCTTCCCACACACGTTTTTAAATAAATACTCGCACCAAGAATCCGAATCAAACAAACGTCGATGATGTCGGTCAGTCTGTCTGTACCCTCGTTTCCGGATTCCGATTGGAACCAAATTTGGAACACATTTTGTTGACATAAATGGGAGAACTGAAAAGCTTTTTAGCAGAACGCGCATGCGCTGATGTGCGGGTGGTATGTATATGTGCTAGCCACAGTAAATTTTTCCGATTCCCGTACGCTTAGCCAATAATGAGGGGGGGGGGGGGCACGTGACGATTGGCACCTGGCCCGAAGATTAAATCCCACTTTGGTAATGGATACAGTACACGCGTGAAGGTAGTAGTAGATTTACTTCGTGAGTTACATATTTACTGTGAAGTTAGCACTCTTCACGGCCATCATAAACCGTGATCTACCGCAACCCTTAATGTAACTTTTGCATTGCGCAGTTTCAAATAAAATCCGTTTTTAACATTGAGATACAAAATTTACACAAAAACTAAATTAAAATACGACCCCTTGATCTATCCTACATTAATCCTCGACAACGATCATAATAACATAATCTACCCCTACCCCTAATTTAAAGTGTCAATTTTTGCTTCGCGCGATTTCAAAGTTGATAGATTAACTTGGAAAAATTGTTAGATTGGGGGTTGGGGTATATTCCGTATGAGGACCGTTGTCGGAAATTACGGTAAGGTCGAGTAAGAGATTGATTTTAGTCTAAACTTCGTCTCTGATTATAAAAAGTGCATTTTTATTACAACCGTTTAAATAAGTACTTTCAAAAGTTGGTATATTAGGGGATGGGGTGAATTACGTTTTCAGATCGCCGTCAAGGTAAGGTAGATTAAGGGATTGTATTTAATTCTTGTCTAAATTTTGTGTCTATCAAAAATGGGTTTTTATTAGAAACCGCGCGACCAAAATAACCAGGTGTCAAATTCTTGACAGAATAGCTTCCTAGCTGAAACCAAAAATTGCCAACATATGTACGCACTGCTTTTATTAGAGGGACCTACCATCCAAATTTCGTTAAAATTGCTCCTTAAATAAGAAAGTTGGATGTTGCACATGCGCAACACTATTTTTTGCGCATGCATTTTGTTTGCTTTTATTAGAGGGACCTACCATCCAATTTTCGTTAAAATTGCTCCATAAATAAGAAAGTTGGATGTTGCACATGCGCAACTCGATTTTTTGCGCATGCATTTTGTTTTCTTTTATTAGGAGGACCTACCATCCAAATTTCGTTTAAATTGTTCCATAAATAAGAAAATTGCATTTCTGCGCATGCGCAACACGATTTTTGCGCATGAATTTTGTTTGCTTTTATTAAAGGGACTTACCATAGAAATTTCGTTTAAATTGCTTCAGAAACAAGATCGTTGCGTTTTGCACATATGCAACACAATTTTTTGACTTTGACATTTTTTTTCTCCGTTTTTTGATAATATAACCCGGCCCAATTTTTTGTAGGTTGTACACAGGAAAATAAGGTCTTCCAAATAATAGAATAAAAATTTTAGGTTGCTATTTGAAAAAAAAAGTTCGATGCCGTTACGGCGCTCCAAAAATTTTTTTCAAAAATCCAGCCCGTTATTTTTCTGTTCGGTATGCCTAAAACATATATACAAAATTTCAACAAAATCCGTCGAGCCGTTTTCTCAGAAAATTGCCAACAAACGTACGTACGTACGTATGTACGTACATACAGACGGAAAAAAATTTTATTCTTTAAAAGTTGCTTAAAATGGTCTAAAACGTCGACATTTGATGAAATTTTGAAATGTTCAAAAAACGGCTATCGCAATAGCTACCTAGCACATGCTAGGAAGCTAAAAACACTTTCAAGTTGTTACATTAGGAGTTGGGGTCGATTTAATTTTATATTCATTGTTGAGGTTGAAGTTAGGATAGATTAAGGGACCAATCTCTGTCTCTCATTCTCAAAGCTGGATTTTTACTTGAAATTGCGCAACGCAAGGGTGGTTGGTCGCCGTTTTGAGTTTCTCAATATTTTATTACATGGTTTGCATGTGTATTGCTGAATACTGATTACTAACTTCACAGTAAATATGCAAACCAATTATGGAAAGCTGTTGCTAACTTCACGTGAGTGCGAGCATGAGTGTATACAGTGTGACCCAGATATAGTCGAATTAATTAAACGAGAAGCTTTGTTATTTATGAAGAGTTTTTATGGGCGTCATATTGGATTTTTACGTGTTCAACCAAAGCATATGGCGAGACATTTAGATGCGCATTGAACGAGTTTGCGCGATTTACTTGAATGTTTCCAGTGCCGTAGTCATCATACCGAGCATAATACTATATAGTAAGATGCGCCCAACTGAACGTCACTGAAGTAAGAATCACAATCGACAAGTAGTTGCCGATGTCATATTCAGTTGCGTCGTCATGCGCAGTCTGTATCTTTTCAACTGCTTTTCAACGATATACACTAGTACTACTAGTAAAATCAATTATTTTCAAGTATGTAATTAGCTCCACAATTAATTAATTTAAAAATCAATGTAATGATTTTCCATTGTACAAGGTGTCCTAGTTTCGACACTTATATAAACTATGCGGCATGTGCTTTTTTGGCCCAAACTCAAAACGATATCAAAATCTTCGAAATAAGAAATACAGAGGAAAATCCAAAATTGTCAATTTCAGAATGATCATTTTTCTTAGTTAAAGAGATACAGAAAAATGTACAAAAGTTTCTTTATATTGTGTTTTATGAATTGTTCCATCTTATTCCCTGATATGGATGTGACGTTTTGATGGCGAACTAATGATTTACTATTTTTCTATGGCGATCGAAATCAAAACCGGACATCGCTCGCCATAGAAAAATAGTAAATTTTTAGCTCGCCATCAAAACATCACTCAGTGATTGTTGTATAATATATACCGAGATATCTACCTACCGTTTTTAAAATAGGGATACCGGGCCAGCTAAAAAAGTTATCGGACCTAACCTCATTTTTTTAAATGGAGCATATTATATAGTTTAATCTAAAAAGATAACATATTAAATTTCTTTTAAAAAATATAACAAGAATTTAAAAACATTAATATTTATTCAGAATAATTTAAAAAAAAAACAATAATCTTTTTGTAATTTTTGTGTATTTTCCGGTCCATCGTATTGGCTTCTTGTGACTAAACCGACCCTGACATAACTCAGGTAGAAATTAATTTGATCTTTCATAGTATTCTAATTAAAGGTCTCAAAAAGGAACTGTTTTCTACCAACTACCAACTACCGCCCTACTTTCGGACTCCTTATCAAAAAAGGGGATTGTGGAGGAAGGGGGAGGGGGACTGGTTTTATCCTTCATGGTACCCTAATGAAAGGAATTAATTTCTACCAACCATAGCCTCTTCCTCGACCCCTTATCGTGATCGGATATAAATAGTACCTTATTATATCTCAAGAACAGATTCCCGAAGGAAGGTACCCACAAAGGGCGATTGGGAGGTATGTAATAAATATATCTATGAGTGATGTCAAAACTTTACGAGCGAATATTACGTAAACGCTATGTCGGAGGAAAGTACCCACAAAGGCAAAATGAATTGTCTAGACGAGTCGTATCTCTTGGTGAAGTCTCCCTATTACGATAATCATCTAATAAGAAAGAAAACATTGATAAATATAGCAGGCTACAACCATTTACTAATCTATTTCGGTTTAAAAAAATGCGCTTGATCTGCACAAGAGTTGTGCACAATTAATACTTGTTTGTAACATTCCTTAATCCTTATCCTTAATCGGCTTTATGACTCAGTGGTAGAGCGTTGGACTATAAATCCGGAGGTCGGGTGTTCGAACCTGGGTGGAGGTGAATTTTTCATCTGTGGCAGAGATGAGAATTACCTTAGACCAGTTTGGAGCATTCTGCCGGCTGCTCCGAATTAGGTTGTCCTGCAGTGTTCAAAATTCGTAAGGTAAATACCGTAGTAGTATAGAACAACGTAAGACCTTCTGCAGAGGCACCTCTAAAAAACATTATGCGGGTCACTGTGTAATTGGGCGCAAACCTGTTGAGGGCCCAAAACAAGAGAGGGATAATAATTAAATAAATCTCCTCCAAGACTCCATCTCTGTGACATCTCTTAATATTCTTATATTGTAGTAACATTTCCTTACAAGATTTAATGTTTAGCTTTTATTGAACAATCAATCCAACGTGGTTTTCGCCCTGACAATCGCATTGCTCCAACAGAGGTGTTTGCAGGGTCTCTGTAAAACTTCTTGATGGCATCTTGAAGCACCTTGGATTATATTAATCAATTTGTACAGTTTTAAAAGCCTAATGAGGTTCATGATCTCTATCGTAAGTTTGTCATGTAGAGATGAGTCAATTGAATCACACAGAAACAATTCATTCGATGAATCAACGACCTTTTTTGCAAACAATACTGTTGATGATGAAACGATGAAACTTCCAACACAATCAAGGTTCTCAAAACCGAGCGCAGTG
>NW_022170596.1:33086998-33098119 GCF_008802855.1 Photinus pyralis | reverse complement strand
AATGTCTCCAATAGTTTCTAATATACTTTTAACCCGAAGGTTTTTCTTCTAATATCGAGTAGTTTTCGATTTGCAAGTCCCCATATTGAAATTATTTGAATTATAATAAGGAACGTTACTGTGCGTGTATGAAAATATTAAAATGTTCTCCTTGAATCCAACAAAGATTCAAAAAATTGTTGTATTTGTTTTTTTAATTTTATAATATGCTATTTTTCTAGATTAACATATAAGTACATGATCTTGCATTTAAATTTAAAATGTGGTTAGGTCCGATAACTTTTTTAGCTGACCTCGTATACTTATTGAAACATTTGACGCCTATATTACTTTTTTTATAGCACACACATGATTACGGAAATACCCTATAAAAGTGTCAAAAATTGGACACTATATAAGTACATCTTCAATGATGACGTGCGTTTCGATCAGAACTAATTTTAGTGGAAAACGTGGAAACGGTTTATCTTGACTAATTTTTTGGGAAGATGTGAGCACTTTTTATCTTGATGTCAAAAAGTTAATCTTTGCAAATAGAATTTATTTGTAATTATATTTACTTGAGTGCGGTGTAATACGTAATTGTCAAAAGTATGTATCTATCTTAAAAGGTGGGCGGACAGTCGGGTATATTTTATCATGCTGTAGGGAATTAATTACCAAAATGTTAACTCTGAGTCTCTGACCAGTTAATAGTAGTTTAAGGAACGGACCATAGGCGACGAAACCGCCCGGGTCAAGTGGGCCAACATTCTATTGAAAAAATTCCGATTATTGTAATTGTAATTGTAGCTATTTACAGGTGTATTGTAAATTGAAAATTTGAATTTCAAATAAAAGCAGCATTGTTATACTTATGGAAAATGCGTATTGATCGTTATCGTTAGGGAACTTTTAGGCAAATAAGAAGTCATATGTATTTTCCTAAAAAAAAACTCCTTGACGTGTCTCTCTCAGAGCTAAGAGCTAATAATAATAATAAACTCTTAAACTGTGTACGAATTATAAGCATTCAAAGGTATGGCGGACGTCAACGTAGGGACAGGGCCGCCGTTAGCCTCCAAATTCTTTTTCCGATTACTCATATCTTAAACATTTTCATTCTTCACCTCTTGGATTCAAGATGAGAACATTTGAATAATTTTCATGTACAGACATAGCCATTTTCATAATTTATGATGAATTTACAAGTGAATTTATCCTCGATCATAATTAATTTCTCTAGCAAGCCGAGATTCTTTCCATCTTACCTAATAAATGTTAAAGTAAGTACTTAGCTTTTTAAGTGTTCAATTTAAAGTAAAACCTTTTCTAGTCGCCTGATGGTCTCGCAATTCGCCGAAACTATAGTCGCCTTTAACTTATTAAGAATAAAATTATATGGGGAAGGTTTAGAGTTTCATTGCTACAAACACGACTTTTAATCTGGCTCATATTCAATAGCACTGATCCTTGAACTCATAGAAAACAATTGGCGAAAGTTTGGCATCGCTGTCTCTTTTCATTCTCGAGTCCTCAAAAAATCCCCAAAAAGTGATACCCGAGTGATACCAAGTATTATATTAGTACGAAAACTAAATACGCTATTTATTACTAACCAGCAATACCGTACCTACTATTTAAATTAAATTAAATCTGAATCTTTATTCAATGATATTAGGTGAGTGATAAGGATATCGGATGCAGAAGCAAGTGCGTACTTTTATCTATTTTACTATATACTTACCAACATATTCATAAGCTGTTGTGAATATACACTGGGTCTAAAATAAGGATGTGCATCGTGAGAATGTCCTAAACCATAGAAGATACGACGATGGTCAAATTATTAGGGAAAAGATGCACATTACAAAAACCAGAAAATTCCGATTAGGTACTTCCGAAATTTGTCGATTTCGTTTTTACTTTTTTCCGATGTTATTTGAACAGTTACAGAAAAAATCATAAAATCCATTGCCACTTTTTGAGCTCTACAAGACACTGTTGAGGGATTTTCAATACAACGTTTCGTTTCGCAGAACTCATCATCGAGGGTATTCTTTTGTATGGCCCGTAAAATAAGTACATACTGTCTTGAGAAGTATTTTTTATTACGAATAGGATGACGGCACCCGCAAAAAAAGGTTTCAGCGGAAACCCTCGAGAATCCCTATCGAAGAAATTTTACATTTTTCAGGACATTTGGCCGATAGGTATTCTTGCACGGCAATGCGCGCGGGTGTACCATACTGTTGACACCATCAACCGTTCCAACTTTTGTTTTTTTTGTGCGTTACGTCGTTGTATTCGTAATAAAAAAGTTGACGATGATTTCTCCGAAACGAAAATCTCTCAACGGTAGAGCTCAAAAAGTGTCAATGAAAAAGTGTTTTTTTGCATCTGTTTGAATAACATAAAAAAAAATAAAAACCAAATCGGCAAATTTCGGTTTTCAAAACTCTCTAAACCTTCCCCATATATAAAACGGTAAGTTACAAACGTTGAAGACGAATAAGACGAAAATGTTGTTTTTTAATTATTAACTGGCCGAAGCCAAGTGAAAAAACCTGAAGGGTGGTTAAAACGGAAAGGTTGTCCTAAGTTTCAAAACGAATTATTATCAAGCCTTGTTAAGACAACCAACCGGAGGGTTGAATTATTACATTAAAAGTTGAAAGTTGAATTTAACACATTTCAAAAGAACCGGGGGGAAAAATAAACTTATAAAAGTATTGAAACTATTGAGATGACTACATATTTAAATTATTTAAGTTAAGTTTAAATTCGAGATCATGCAGACGGCATGTCTAGAATTTCTTACTTACCGTTTTCCTGTTAAATTTCACATCGCCTGATGATGGCAGTACGCCGGAACTATAGTCGCTTTTATTTTTAAAAACTTCAACGAATAAAAACTATATGGGGAAGGTTTAGAGAGTTTTGATCACACAATATATTTCAACCCCCATTTCGAGGAACGATGGATCCAACCCAAAACAAAACAAAAAAAAAAAATTTCGGTTTTCCTTATATTGGACACAGTGTATGTTACCAAAATAAAGTGAATTTAATTGAATATTTGTAAAAATGGGAAATAAGTTGACGATCTGCGGACAGCAGTCACGGCGCAATTCGTAATCTGTCCACGGGAGCGTTGATCATTTTGTCAAGGGTGGGTCAAGGGAGGCCAAGAAATACAACAGATGGGCCAGGGTCCACTACCTGGCGCCACTGACACCCATTTTGATGTTTTCACATTAACTCTGGTTCAGGCTGTTCCGTTTTTCCTCGGACAAGTTACTGCTAAAACATTGTTGAAATTGTAACTTCGTCCTTTGTTTCTTCGTCTGTCCGTGCGATAACTCTTGAACAGAAGGTCCTAGACCTAGAGACTTGACACTCAATTGTAAGTTTCTTTTGGTACTAGGAAGAACCCTTTAAAAATTAGGGACAATAGCCACACGTCATCAAAGTTCAATAATTTGTCGGGTCTTTCGAGACTCCATTGCATCGGTTATAGGCACAACTTCTGGTTATTCCAAATATGGGTCATAATATCATTATTTTTTAAGGATTTTTCTTTGACTATGAAGCCTGCTTCTTGGTCAGCAAAATCCTTATCCACGTTGTAGCTATATCATCTTCTAACTTCTATGAAAACCTTGACATACAAATGAATATGGTAGTAAATTCGTCTGAAGATATAAAAGAATTAGGTTTCTTGGAAGTGACAAAGCTGGTAATATTATTATGATTTTATTATCCTTATTTTGGCAGTGAGTGACCATCGCCGTTGCCAGGTAGTTACTGTATTCCGCATGACGATAACGTTTAACGAGCCTTACGTTAACCCACTTGCAATTAGTAGAAAGGGAACAAGTGCAACAGATGTTTCATACTGAAACAGACCAGCACTTGTGATATTGTAGTCTACGTGTATTGATAGAAAAATGTGCATTCGTTTTGAGTAAGTGAATTTTTAGGGAAAGAGTGCTCATTTGGCTAAAGTGAGATCAAGAAAATTCAATCAACCCAACGGCTTACAACGGGTACTTGGGTACTTAATGAATAGCTAATTTTTTTGTTGCTGTGAGAGCTCATTATCAATACGAAATCATGACAATTTTACGACGCTTTGTGTACTTTTTTATTTTGCAATCCCTTGATTTGACTTTAGCCGGATAGGCACATTTTTTCAGCTGTTTTTTTAGATTTAAAATAAGGAATTAGAAAAAAATATATTTCAAACCTACAACATGGGAGATTGTGCGGATGTTGATAGTGTTAGGTCATTTTCGTAAATTTTAAAAACCCAGGTAGCCAATATGATACCATGCAGTTTTGTGGGAGTGATCCATGCGGTTCCTTAAATCTTCCAGTTTTTCTGGTTTACTTCTTTGCTATTTACCCAAAAACCCATATAGTTCACTATATTTTTCGGAAGGATATTTATGAAACAGATTTGATGGAAGCATGCCAACTTTGCGTGACGTGCACAGAAGAACTAACCGTCGGCGTCGTTCCGCATTCAATATAGAAAATTACACTGTCAATGAAGCATACTTATATCACTTTGGATGCCAACAAATATGTGCACATTTAGGAAATGTAAAAAAAGTTACCGAGAAGTGGAACGGAAGGTTCAATTATAATTTTGCATTAATTAGTTGGGCACAAATTTCATTTTGTCACACGGTGGTGATGAAGTCTCCAAGCAACGAATGTTGGGGTATGGTGAAATCAGCTCGTCATTTAGAATCACAATATTTGAGATCCAAGAGGTCATATCTTTTACGAAACGTCTTAAAGGTTTGGTTTATTTGCATCCATTTTTTACTAACTAGGGTTCGAACTCGCAGCCTTCTGATTAGCAGTCGCTAAACGCATTCACCGCGCCAACCGCATCGGTTACATCACGTATATAAATATCAAAATTCAAAATCCAATTTTTTAGAAGAACAGAAGGGCTAGAATATAATTTGGTGGCGATCCATGGTTGTAGGTTCCGAAATGAAACCTTTATCATAAATCAGGAATTTAAGACATTGTATCCGGAAGATGGCAAGTTGCCGAAACTGGTCGCTTTAGATTATTATCCGTTCCAACTTCTCTTCTTTTATTAAACAACATTGATATATTTAGTGTTCTCTTCCACCAAAAGTATCTTCTCGGTCATATAATTTATTTATCTACGGTTGTATTAATTTGTTTTCGAAGTTAAATAGTAAATGAGTGATTCTAACAAAGCATGCCGTCATACAAAAAATCTTTTTTCTGTTGGTAGGTCACGGAAAGGCGAATCTATTTGCAAACGGACTTGTTTTCTAACTTATTGGACATAACAATGCCTTACATATCTGTGAAGTGATTCATTATTCTATTTAAAGGGAAAGTGGACTATGTTTAGCTTAGGGTGAATCAGAGGTGGTTTAATTTCAGCAGTAAGTAATTTATTACCCAGCTGTAGTATTCACCTTAAACTTCTAACACAAAAATATCAGAATTTGATATTGCTAGTATATTCACTCACAGTGGTCATTTTCTTGTCGCTTATTCAATTTGCATTTTAAATTATCTTATCCTGGCGTCCAACAAATTAAATAATTATGAAGCACGTGAAAAATTGTCGAAAAAGTTTCTTATTTGAATACAATGTAAAACTTACACAATTGTCTTATGCTCGGTCTTATGTTCAAAAATTTAATTGGTAGTAGGTTTCTTAAAATTATTATAGCTATAACGTAACCTTTCTGAAAGGAAAACGGGCATAAAAAATTGGGTGATTACTAGAACCACTATGCATCGTGCTTCAAGATTTTGGACATTTTTAAGATTACAGTTGTCAAAAAGTTAATTAAGTTGATACGACTGATTCCCCTGTAGGATAATTAGACATTGACCCGGACATTTAAGATAACAAGGTAAATATTGGTGAAAATATTGAGTATAGCGATATTCCAAAATTCCCAAAAAAATTCCTCCTGGAGAAAATCCGCCGGATTTAAATCATCGCCATCTTGGATATGTCGAATGTTACGCATATCGAGTGAACCGACCATCAGATTATATTCGATTTTGCGCCAAATTACTTCATATAGGCTGCGGTACCTTCCAAAATACTAAAACTAATAAATATAGAACAATTTTAGTGCTCGAGAAAGAATACTATTTATTTAAATGCTATAAACGAAAGCAAAAGGCGTAAATACAGCCATAAGGAAGAAATAAAAAGACAAAAGTTAGATGATGGCTGTACTCTGATGACAAACAAAACATTAGAGATCCGATGAAGTCACCAAAAGGTCAGCTACAGAAAATATAGCTTTCGTTATAAGCCAGATTCAAATTATTCTATTTTAGACTCCAAATACAGTCCACAAAATAATTAAAAGACCCAAATACTAAGAAAAAATGAAATTATGTTGATCGATGTTTTTAGAAAAATTTCAATTATTAACATTTATCTTAATTCCCAACTGCAAATTCATCAGATTAGTACAATGTGTGAATGTTTTTAATAAATGTGCAAAGTTCGCGCATTTTCTTTTTGAGACCGCTGAAAAACTATACGACCATAAATGTTTTCATCTTATCAGTGGTCTCCTCGATATGTGCTACTGCCTTTCCTTTTTTTCACATCGAATCGACTATGGTCAAAGATAAGGTGAAGGGTGGGGGACGTCATTTAACCAATGATTCCAGCTATAGGTTTCGTGTTCAAACAGATTTCAAACAATTTTGTTAGAAAGACGACTAAACGCTGTGCTTCGAAGAGCGCGCAGAAGAAATGACCTAGTCAGACGTTAAAAAATGGAGTTTTGTACTTTTGCTGAGGAGAAGTTGATGAAAAAGATCTCTTTTTGTGTCATTAGTATATTACCATTACCACTTATTTTTAGCTAATCTACGATAGTGACTTTATCATTGCGCCTTATCCGAAGTTTACGTCTCTACGGTAAATAAATCATCTAATCACAGATTTCATCCTACGCAGTTGAAAAGTAGCGGAACAGTTTTGCAACCGCATACCACCTTCAATGTTATTCTAATAATTTATCGAAACACGCCAAAGTCGTAAAATCGCTTTATATCGATTGCACTTTTGCAGGAGTTTATAGCGACCATAAACTTGCTTGGTACCCCCTACCTTTCGCGAATGAACATTACGTGCTGGTCTCGGTGCTGGTACAACCTTTATGAATCACCAAGGGAGTTGATGATGTTTACGTAACCGCCATTCTATAATCGAAAGGGATTTCATCTCGAGTAGTGCACTTCTGTAAATTACCCCGCAAAATTGGTTTATTTCTGAAACTGAAGGATTTCGCATTAAGAATCTACTGTTGGCTGGAAGATGGTCGAAGCATTGATAAATAAAAAATGTTCCAAAACCCACTCGTGGGTATTGCCGCGTAACACAAAGTATTGAAACGACGCATCGTCACCAAAAGCACACAAAATGTCGAATCTGCATATTGAAGCACGTCCACGTCCAGAGAAAGGAAGGAGTTAAATAAGTAAAATAAAGTTTCAAAGAAATATTACCATACATAAGAAAGTTGGGTATGAGCAGCCTGTGCAGTCACTGCGTATGCCCACATAATTTTTACTATGTGCGAAATGTTTACCTTTACTAGTAGCATTTGTGGTTAAAATCTCAAAGAAATATCTCCATAAATAAGAAAGTTAGCATTGCGCAGTCACTGCGCATGCCCACATAATTTTTACTATGTGCGAAATGTTTACCTTTACTAGAAGCGCCTGTGGTTAAAATTTCAAAGAAATATCTCCATGACCATAAATAAGAATTTTGGCACTGCGCAGTATGCCCACACATCACTGCGCATGCCCACACATTATTTTTACTATATGCGAAATGTTTGCCTTTACTAGAAGCGTCTGTGGTTAAAATTTCAAAGCAATATCTCCATAAATAAGAAAGTTGGCATTGCGCAGTCACTGCGCATGCCCACATAATTTTTACTATGCGTTTATCTTTACTAGAAGCGTCTGTGGTTAAAATTTCAAAGAAATATCCCCATAAATATGAAAGTTGGCATTGCGCAGTCTGCGCAAAATATGGAGTTAAATGAAACTGATCGAATTGGGCAAATATAGACCATAACAGCTATCAATTAGCGAAAACCCGAAGTCTCTAGGTGGCCCAGGGGCCGAGATCTCGATGGAACGGACGGACGGACGGACGGACGGAAACACGAGCACATAAGCTTTACCTCAACTTCGTTGTGTTACGCTAAAAAACAGGCTATTTTATACTTATTCACCATCATAATATAAACAAATATTGATATACATATTTTAATATGTTTCCTGTTCTCTTTTCAACGTAGTAAATGCGACGTAAAAATGTATAGTGAAAATCTACAGATCTACCGTAGTCGAAAAGTAGCCCCAATATTCATTCGATGTTAGCTTTTATGAATTTTTCCAATTTTAACAGGAAATAAAATGCATCTCTGCCAATAAGTCAACTCAGGAGCTGATGATTTTGGTATTTTTGTCAGATAATAAATCAATTTGAATGGCTGTAATTATCTAGCACGGTTACAAAAAGATGACAATTTATATCCTGATCCAGAAAACCCACAATTTCCAGTCAATATAATATGCTTTCAGCAAGATGGAACACCGCCTCATTTCCAAATCAATATTTGGCAGTACTTCAACGGAATATTTTCTGGATAGGGAGGAGAGGAACCATGAAATGCGTCCTTACAAGTTACACTTGTTTATAATGGAACGGTGACCCCTCTTAAGACGACTTAAGAAGACGCTTAAGATTTCGGAAATCGGTACCTGATATATTGTCTAAAATGTTTTGTCGAATGACAAAAATTGAATAATAGGTATATATGGTGTTATATTTAAAATAACAAAGTTCGTATTGGCATCTGGCCAGAAAATGTGCACTAAAATACCAATGGACGTGTTCAAGTGTTTTTTGACGCGCCTCCATTTGTTCATTATAAATATTCCATTGGCTGATCATATTAGTGATCTTTCGAAGTTCCAGCCATATTGCCATAAATCGCGCTATACTTTGTACCTATTCTCTTCTAGAAATTTCGTTTTTGTTTTCTACCTCCGTCACATTTCAGAACATAATGTTCGTGTCCTCTTTCTCCTTTCTAAATTTCCGTTTCTTCCCTCCTCCTCTCTTACTGCCGCCCTTTAATCTTGCCTCCTCCTCTGCCGTCCTCTTATTCTCGGCACTCTGTACCTTCTTTCATTCAAAGTCAACTTGTATCCCGTCAGCTTTTCCTTACTTCTCATAATTTTTTTCAGGAAATTATTTATATTTGCGAAAGTAATATGAATGAGTCACACCGCGTAGGTGCACATCGTATTAATTAAAACACGTTGAATCAGCAGGAACAGCTATATTTAGTTGTGTTTTATATTTTTGTAGAAATTGACGTTCTCTTGAGTCTAGACCCTCTATAGCAATTCGGATACAATTAAAAGTGACCCCAGACGGGAAGCGTGAAAGCTCGTTAGCTCATAATTTTGACATAATTCTTGAATCGATTCACAGTAATTATTGTCCATTTTATCTCGATTGATATTACGTATTACTTTTAATCCTGATATAAAAATATTTCTTGATAATGAAGGCAAAGTATGGTCTTTCGAAATGGCTCGCGAAACAATGAAATTACACAAGATAAGAGAGATAAGGAATCTAAATTTAAAAACTTAAATAACATCAGTCCATGAAACGACTGAACGTCGCCAAAAATCAATTTAAATAAAGCGAGAAGTGAGGGAAATCTCGAGGGAAATGTTAAAATGAAAAGCAATGGTTTTCTGTGTTATACAGGGTGTTCCTATATATGATGTAAATACGAAAGGGACCAATTCTTTGTGTTATTTTATGATTAAAAGTTCATATAAGCATAGGTCCACTTAGTTACCGATTTACAGGGTGTTAAATTTCACGATTTTGTTTTTTAGCGCATTTTTGCAAAAAATTTTTTTTGTAAAAAGTAGCTTTTAATCTCACTTTGGCTGGCTGGCTGGCTGGCTGGCAGCAAATGTGGGCGCGTAGAAGAACTCTTGTAGAAAGGCAACGGGTGTACATACGTGTATCTACAGGGCCGTGAAATTTGTCAACCTTAGGGACATGGCTACATGATGTGGGGTTGGCGACATCTGGGCGTCATCCTCGAGCGTAGTATACTAACGTGAAGATTTTTCAGTTTTTTCCTATCTTCTACTACAGTTTTGGTCCGATTCTTTTGAAATTGGTGTCGTCGGAAAGATGTTGTAAACGCGCACAACTCCTGCGTGGCGGAATTTTGTTTTTTGTCATAGGGGCGAAATTAACGACCTTTTGCGAGGCGGCGCGCGCGTCTTCGAGAAGTAGTCAGGCACCTTTTACCTTCCGTTGCGAACTCACGCGGTTTAACGTTTCGTGAATCTCGAATCGCTGTCTCTCTTTCTCGTGTCGCCAATAGAAGTGAATTGCGAGTGAACGGGACGTCGGAAGTGGGTACGGTAAAAGGGAATGTGGTAGCCCGCGACACGATCTCACTGATGGTGGAGTCAAATCTTCAATCGCGAATTGCGGGTGAACGGGACGTCGGAAGGGGGTACCGTCAAAGGGAATGTGGTAGCCCCCGACACGATCTTCCTGATGGTGGAGTCAAATCTTCAAACGCGAATTGCTGGTGAACGGGACGTCGGAAGTGGGTACCGTCAAAGGGAATGTGGTAGCCCCCGACACGATCTTCCTGATGGTGGAGTCAAATCTTTAAAAGCGAATTGCGGGTGCACGAGGAAAGTGGGAAGCGGTTAGTGAATGTAGTAGCCTTCGACAAGATCTGTTATTGATGGTTGAATCGAAAGTTGCTAATAGAATACTGATCTGCCACACAAAAATGCGCTGAAGTCCCTTCGATCTCAAACGAGGACTTTGATAATTTTTTTTTTCTATTTCCAACCATGTATATCAAGTGATCATTGAAATAATAAACATGGGTAAACTTACAATTTTCATTTTTAGCGCATTTTTGCAAATTTATTTGTAAAAAGTAGCTTTTAATCTCACTTTGGCTGGCTGGCTGGCTGGCTGGCAGCAAATGTGGGCGCGTAGAAGAACTCTTGTAGAAAGGCAACGGG
>NW_022170596.1:33075243-33086898 GCF_008802855.1 Photinus pyralis | reverse complement strand
GACAGATAGCAATGCAAAACTATAAACGATCTCTAGGATCGTTAATAAACGGCAAAAGTGTAAAATTATGGAACATGTAAAAAACGGTTTTTTGTTTTTTTACAATAACTTTTTTTGTAAGCGGTACAGAAAAAATTCCTTCCTTGGTACAAGACTCGACACCATAACGAACCAAAGAGCGAAAAAAGTAGAACAATAGCTCTTAAGATAAAGAACTAGTAGCGTCGCAAAACGAGCGGACGGACGGACGGACGGACAAAGTGACCACAATAGCGCATTTTTTTTTATTTTTGTGGAAATGCGCTAAAAAGGTCAGATCGAAGTGCTAATGAGAATATGAGTGATTTTTTCATGAAAACTGCAGATTAGTGAAGTACGTGAGAAAATGAAAAATGCTCAAAGCCCCAGTTCTGCAGGATTTTACACAATTAATCGTTGGGCATCAATTAATCCGATGTTTCTCGGGAAATTTAGTGCGCGAGCACACTGATAATTATGTTACGAATTGTGTAATAATAATAATGATAATAATAATAATTAATATAATGAAATGATTTTATAAGTTATGTAATTTAAATAGTCAAACACGACAGGCAACATCGGAAAAAATTAAGTAAATCTGTTGTTAGGATGTATGAGAGGTTAAAACCAAATTTTCAACTTCCAAAGACCCGTGCTAGCTGAGTGGTGGTAAAAAAACCTCGACCTTTTAAGGTTTTTTTTCAATTTTTTGTAAATATTGAGAGAACCATTTATAGCATGAAAAATAACTCGATGTAATTTAAGAACAGGATAAAATTTCTTACAACTCGAGAGCAAAAGTACCTCTGTAGCTCCAACAGGTCCCAAGATACAGCCTATCGGCTTGCATACTCATCCTGAGGCATGTTTTCTTAAATGTACTCAGTTGCAGAAAATTTATTTACCTTTCATTTATGCGTAGAGCTGTATAAAAAAAATGGTAAACTTGGCAAAATCTGAGTTTCTCGAACTTTAGTGCCTGACTTATTTTATTGCAAAGAAGAAAATGTATAAAGTATATCTACCTATTATATCTTTAATTTTTTGAAGACTTGTGTTCGTAGTAGCCACGCTCCTTGGGACTCGCAGCAGATCCTACATAACCTTCGAATTCTTCCTCGTCGTCGGACTCACCGATGTCCATTAGGAGAACGTTAAGGCACGTCTTTCCCATACAAGAGCCGCACAAAGCGGAACACTTGAGCCCTGCTTGTTTGCAACTACATAACCTCTCCCAAAGCATTGTTTGCGGCACTTGCAAGATATACATTTTAAAAGACTTTGTGAAGCGGAATCCTTTGTTCATTTAATGGGTAGCAGACCCTGATGGCTTCCGGTCCATCTCCATGCGGTTGAATCCTTCTCCACTCCTAACCATTCTTCTCACTATTCAGTGAGGGGCAGACGAGCCAGATTGACCTCTGGGTGGACAGCTGAGCGAAGAAACAGCTTGTACCGCAAGGAGTGCAAAGTGTCGTCGCCGAGGTCTCCTCCATACAGCAGTATAAGGCACTTGATACCAGTAACGACTATCTGTTCATGAGTGATGTCAGGCCTTAGGAACGTGCCTGCCTCGCCCACTAAATTTACATTTTTCTCTAAGGCTCCCAGAATCTTTGTTTTTCCTTGTCCGAATAGGGCAGAGGTTGTAATACAAGCAGTAAATGCGTGGAGAAATAAGATGAAGGAGTGAGAAAAGGAGAGCTCTCCACGTTTGCACGATGGGGATAAGAATTGCTGGCAACCTCCTTCGCCCCCGCCACATTTCTGGAGGAAGACGTTTTCCTTATTCGATCCGAATCCATTCAAAAGAAGTCGACGTCCTTCCCAATTATCAGGATGTTTTAAAAGAAAGGGCTCTTATCGAGTGCTGGTCTTACCTACTGTCCGTTCTCTTCAGCTTGTCTAGTTTCTATACCCTTTATTTCAAAACAGGAACGGGGGAAGCCGATCAACCGCCGCTTGTTGTCTTCCTTTGTCAGAAACGTGGGACACCACTATTTGTGTAGATCCTTCAAAAATAATGTCACTGCATAACGAGGCAGTACAACGACTTAAACGTTCCGCCGTTTTAGTGCTCCTCTATACTTTATTTTCAGGGGATCTATCGACAACGAGGGTTAGGTACATTTCTTCCGTAATTGTTAGACATGTAACTTATGCAAGATGCTGCTACACGATTCTCGTACATAACCAAAAATCAGGTTTGCTTCATTTTTTCCGATGTTTGCCATTTTTTTTGTGAATTTTCAATCCGTCCGTCCCTATGTCGATCATTTTGGATCAAACAAACTCAAAATTTGATTGAGGAAACGGTTGAATTCCTTGAAAGAAAAAAAGAAAATTGGCTGTGTTAACTCTTTGAGTGATTATTTATTATGTGCACTTCTTGACAAAATAAGATTGCGCACGCGCAGACCCAACTTATTTATGAGTGGTTTTTCTAAAATTTTAAGGGAAAGTGCCTCTAAAAAAAGTAAATTAAACATACATAAGAAATAGACTGCGCATACGCAGACTAACAAAGCGCAATTATTACGCATGCTCAGACTTACATTGTTAATTTGTGACTAAATTATCCTGAACTTTCAGCAGCATTTACGATTTTTTTTTTGGTGACATGTGCATTCATGCAACTTCTGTTAAAATTTCGTAAAAATCCGGCCACAAAAAAGAAAGTTAGCGCAATGCAATTCATGTTTGACGGGCTATTTCATTTTCAGTTTATAAGAAGAATCCTACCCGAAAATTGTGTAAGGATTGGTTCACATATAACGAATGTGAGCATGCTCAATAACTGGTTTACATGTTTTAGTCTGCATATGTACAATTTTTTTTGATGTGCATTTAATTAATTCCTTTCTTATTTTCAAATTTCAGATTCTTTGACACGTCATATCAATTAGATGTTAGAAGAAGCATCTTAGCGTATAGAATTTATATGCACAATAAACGGCAAACGTGTAAAATTATGGTACACGAAAAAAATTATTTTTTTTGCTATAACTTTTTTAAAACAATTTTTGTCATGGCTTAATAGTGATGGTGCTAATTGAGCGCATAACCATATGTATCAGGTGGTCTAGGTACTAGCGATAAAATACCTACAGGGGGGTGGGGGGTTACGTATACTTGGTATTATAAAACATTTGATCATTGTGTTGTTTTTAATCGTCATAAGAATTTCAATTCACTGTTAAATAGCCTATTTCGTTTTCATTTAAGTTTAATAGAAGCAACCCTTCAAAAATTACGTCTATGAGTAAATTTTCATTTAGCCAACAATCCAAGTCAATCAGGTTATTTCTACAGTGAGTCAATTTAGAACAGTGGCGACAACAGGGTATCTCGTTTTTGATTGGTCGTTGGTTCCGGTCGCCATATTGGAGCTAAATTTCAAACTGGCCAATAGAAAGCCAAACGACGCAGTACACTCCGTGCTATAATTATAAATTATACTGTTTTAACAGTTCACGCTTCACGGCTTAAAGTTACTAATTTACACTTTGCTTCTTGCATTTGTTTTATTTTTCGTTTTCCGTCTCCAGTTTTATATAACGTCGTATTTTTCAAGACGCATATAGCTTCGGTTTACCTTGACGATATTATAAGGTATGTAATTCGCTTAAAACTGTACCTATAACCTTACTAGTGGTAATTGATCTAAAAATTATTCCAGAAGCCCTAAATTATGAGTTTAGATAGAAGACTGGTTAGAAAAGTAGCTTATACCAAATTTACCAGCAAATTCAATTGTGGCAATGGAAAACACAATTGTGATGATAACTACGCTTGAATTGGTTTAAAGTTTAACATCAGATGATTACTGAAGCACAACGAATATTGCTTTTTTGTACTCCGTGGACTAAATCAACGTGTTTTGTGTTCCATTTAAAGGACTAAAGTGATATTTTTTATCCCAGAAGGAGAAACACGCGACGAGGGAGAAGTGACAGAACACAAACACACTGAAATGTCAAACACAATTTAATGATTAACGGTTACCTTTATGGGTACGTTCCACTTAACGCCCGTAACGATCACGACCGCGACCGCGGTTTTGTCGTTCCACTAGCTTAGAGGCGTTGTGGGCGAAACCTTAAGTGGAACGCTTTTGAGTACGATGTGACGTCACGCGTGAGTGAACAGTTTTCCAACATGGACGTCGTTGAGGAGTTCGTAATGCGTAAAGGATACAAAGTGGGGTGGATTATGAATTCAAGAGTCACATTAAGTTGGTAAATATTTTTTATTTTTAATTTTAAAATATTGAAAACGACTTTTGAATTTCTATCATAAATGCTGCGGCCATACTTAATACGATGATAATGAACACTTCTCCCCAGAATTTCTTCTGGGAATGCTGCTTCGAAAACAATTTCTCTTTTTCATTCAAAACTAACGTGCATTCTCATTTTCATCCATCGTTGCATTACCATTTATAATCTATCATACTCATCCATAAGATCTACAATAAAGAAAATTGTGTTAAAGCAGAATTTTCTTTAACAAATAACTTTAACATTCACGAATCAGCATATATACTTACCAGTTTGTGCATGTAGAACATCCATAATGTAATGTCCACCACAAGGTTACGTTCTGAAACACGTAATTATATTTTCTCCATAGCGAAAACGAAAAATTTGTAACGCATGCGTGTTCAAACAATCAGTGTCTGACAGTTAAATGTCTCTAGAAATGTCTCCTGTCAAGAATGTAAGGTTATCAAATTAGAACGCCCACGCTGACCCAGGTACGATAGGCGAGCGCCGTGGGCTCGTTGCGGTCGCTAGTAATGACGTCATATCTGACGTCGCGACTGCGACCATAACGACTGTGGTCGTTATGTGGAACGGCAGACGGGCGTCGTGGTCGTTGCGGGCGTTAAGTGGAACGTACCCTATATGTATATTTTGGATATTGCACCATATTTTATACTTATTACACCATTTTCCATATATCTTTTTGAATTTGGGAGGCCCATAGGTTGTCCTGCAAAGTTTTAAACGATTGTTTCTGCGCCGTTAGTTTTCAATGAGAATCTTTAAATGAAACTGACATTTACTATTCTACAGTCACAATTTGACCTGACAAGGTATATTGATCATACAATCAAACAATGGCCAATATGGCGGATTATGATAGTCCTAATCCGTCCTCATTCGCCCTAATACAGTCACTGTAGTTATTTCTAGCATAGTTTTTACCTTCCCATTTAAGGGTCCAAATAGGTATATTAGGAGTGTAGCCTGATATTTAGAGAAATTAATAATTTCACGAGCACAACATTTTTAATTAGCAGCACGTAAAGAGCACGGGATGGGCATGAAAACTTTGGATACATAACTTAGAAGAACGAAAACGTATATTAGGTACCAGAACGTAACAGACCCAAACATGTCTCACTGAATAGTGAATAGTCAGTCTTGCTCGCTTTAGAGCTTATACGCACAAAACTTGAAATTTTAAAAGTAGTAGAAGGAAAGGCGAGAATCGCAAATTACAAAGTGATGTTGAACGGCGTTAAGGAACTGCAGATTAATGACTCCGTCATTAGGTGTAAATGCAATGGACACATTGTTAGGGAAAAGGATTTTACGACCGAATGTATAGCATAACAATAGGGGATGTTAACATGCATTTAAACAGTAGTCGGCTCAAATAAACATGAATTATTCTCGAGTACCAGCCGAAAACATAGTGTATTACCATTTGTAGCTCGCAATTAAATTAATTCGGTGATTAAGCAACGACACGAGATGGCTCCACAGCGCTCCGGTATACGTCAGAAGTGATTTACCTGCTATCTCGTGGGAGTGCGCGCTCTGCCGTATTAATGAGCTGGCAATGGGCCGTCACGGACTAATTAAAGCCGCGGTAATTGAGTGGCCGATGTCAGCGAGCGGGTTAACCCTCACCCCTAAACCTTCATGATTAGTTGCCACGTTCCCTCCTCGTTCTCTGGCTCTTTAACAACGTCATGATAGTGTCTCTGTGTATATATTACTTGCCTACCTAATTGGATTCTAAGTTCTTTATTATTTTTATTTAACGAACACCACCCATTTTCTAATTAGCTGTCAACGCTAATGAATCATTTATTTCTCGGGGAGTGGACCGTGTTAAAATTATGTTTAACAATTTCCCCTTTGAAGCCTAGAGATAAAAAGTACTTCTGGTGCAAGAATATTAATCAATTATCCGTATAGTGTGATGAAAGTTCAACATATATTGTCTAATATAGGATTTTGGGTACAAATTCTTATTTATTTTGGTTTTTAACTCAAATATGAAGTAAGTAGTTCATGAGGACTGCATTTCTACTACAATTAGAGGCCGTCGCAAGCCATCTGTTCTGACGAGTGCAATTAAAATCCAAAGACACACATCACTACCAATTAAAAGTAGAAGCTGAGTGGATTATAATCGATAAATAATTGGAGTTCCATTTTTATAAAAATAATAGATTTCGTAATCGTCTGATTAATTTTAGTTATTGATTATGTTTTATTTACGGCCATAGGATTCTTAATCAATGATATGATTTCGAATTCAGGAATGTCCGATTTTACAGACGATGATCTAACGGAGAGATTTTATTGGGTATCGTTTTTATTTTAGTTAGCTACCCTTGAACCTAGTGGTGTCAAGTCACTGGAGTCCAGGTTATGGCCTACTTACTGGTCTTGTGTAAACGCGACAAACACAAAACCCTGAATAACTTTTCCGTAAGCGTATATAGAAAAACGATTCAGCTCGACTCGAATTAAGCAGTCACTGTGAACGACGTGTTAGATAAAATTTATTAGAGCACACAACTCGGTGTCTTCTATAACACTTTAACTGGCAAGACGGAGCGCCTTAAAATAATACGCTCAAATATGGCAACACGATTGACGTCCCCCACCAAACAATCGGTGATTAACGTCTTCCTCTGCTATTTAAAACAATTTCCCTTTCATTTCAACTCACCAAACCAATTCCTCTTCATTATCAATTTTAATGCGTCGAAGAAATTATTATTGGGTGGTTAAGATCCCACATAGCATCCGATATCTTATGTATATACATTTTAAATCCATAATGTACAGGGAATATCCTGTACATCTTATGTATATACTATGTATATTCATTATAGACATATGTATTTTATGTCCAGTATGGATATTCTATAAATATACATTTTGGATGTGCTATGTACCTATATACATGGGATTATATGTTATGTATATACGTTCTGGAT
This sequence comes from Photinus pyralis, assembly GCF_008802855.1. Taxonomy (NCBI): domain Eukaryota; kingdom Metazoa; phylum Arthropoda; class Insecta; order Coleoptera; family Lampyridae; genus Photinus; species Photinus pyralis. The sequence goes on along the minus strand of NW_022170596.1, from coordinate 33,079,631 downwards.
TTGATACATGCGTTTTCTGCATTACCGACGTTACAAACGTCAGCGTCTCATTTTCTGTGAATAACGGCGATAAAGATAGTAAGGTGCTATTGCAAATACAGTTCATTTTTCTAAAATCGGGAGTGTTATTCCGCGAGTTATTAATGAGTTTGTTTGTCTAATTTGGACAGTGAAAGTAATGATTTTTATTTCGTGTGTGCATGACCTAACGTTGCAAATATGTGTTAGTGATATGTAAAGACTGAATGGAAATTAATATAAGGACAAGAATGGCAGGTATGTTAGCAACCTATTTGTTATGAACTCGCGCTATTATAGTGTTGAACAAGAACACGATCAAAATGACTCAAGACTACAGTGTTAAATAAAACAATAATAATTTCTTAAGCACATTTTCCATTGTATACTAGGAGACTTAATAAACAAAAAGCTCCACTCCGTGAAAAGAATTTATTTATGTAGGTATAGATGCTAGTAAACTTCCCGAATGTTAGAGGAATCTCTATAGAACATCCATTCTGAATGTATACAACATACATAGAATATCCTATTGAACATCTTTTGCATATTACAGGAATATTCATGGTATATCCATTTGTCAGTATACCAATATACATAGCATGTCTGATGTATATACACAACTCAATGTTAAACTGGTATAATTATGTCTTACTTCATTTCATTTTATTAATTTAAAATTTATATAAAAAAATTACCCATTACAATTTCAATTAGTCGTATCATTTATATCTGTTATTATGAAATTTTGTATTATTACATTAATAGTTCATAAAACTGTTGAGAAACACCAAAATAAAAATATATAAATAGTATTGTTTCTAGTTTATTTGTAAGTTAAAATGAATGAAATACCAAGTGTAACGGGCGCTCAATAACTGGCAACACTGTGTTATTTGTCATTATCTGTCTAGAGAGGGGATGTGAGTCCAGAGTTGAAATAGATATCACGTTCGGTTAGCGTTTTATGCGTATTTGTCAATGTGATAAAGCTCTTGGTTTTTTCCCAACGCTCTTTTTAGAGGTGCCTCTTATGAATGACCATAATACATTGAATTATTTATTAAATGACCACATATTAAAAAAATATAATATATTTTGGAAGTGTGTGGTTGTCAAACTTTTTAAATACTACTTTGTCTTCAAAATGGATCTTATTATTGTTATTGAATTTTTGATAAAAGCAATTCAAGAACCACCTTGTTTATGGCATATGAAACATAATGCTTATACAAAATTAATTCCTCCTTTGAGTCACATATCCATTTTTGATACTAGTTAGTGACTTTACAATTTTTATATTTTCTGAACCGATTTGTTTATCGCTATGTGTGTAGCCGCGGAGTCGACGGCCGACTCAGCGAAAACCGACTAGTGTGTTTAGCCCCTAATTGCGATGGACGGCTTTATTTGAAAGTCCTGGAGAAAGAGATTTTAATAGTGGAAGTGGTTTTTCGTTAAATATTGGAATCAACAAAAAGCCGTGGCTGGTTCCCGACGGTCGGAAAGCGTGTACGGTTCTTTACGCAATTTTTTCGCCCGATTTGATTAGTGTTTTGTGGGTGGTGTAGTTCACCGCATTCCATTGCACAAAGCAATCCTTTATCATGAAGATAAAGTTACAAACAAGCAAATACTATTGTTGAAAATAGTTTTCAAGAAGGTTTAAGCATCTGCTTTACTTAATAACGATATGAATTGGGATGAAGGATTTTATTATTCAGAATATGATTGACACACTTTTTTATTACTTTTACCATTTAATCCTTTTACTCACTTGATACACACAGCCAAGACACCTGTGGTCTAAATATTCAATCAATCAAGCTTGTTATTGATATAATTATAATACTATTAACAAAATTACTGAATATGAGCCTACGGGAAGCAAAGTTTCCAAGTGCCTTAAAACAAGCCCTGGATTGTACCAATACACAAGAAGGGCAATAAGAACGATTTAAATAATTACAGGCCAGTAGCACTTCTGCCAGTCTTTTCTAAGATATTTGAAAAAGCGCTTTGCTTACAAATAGCCGAATTTTTTGAAATTAATAATATTCTTAACAGTAAACAATATGGTTTTAGAAAACAATATAGTACACAAAGTGCTATTATTGATTTTACTGAAAATGCTTTACGTTGCTTTGAGGAGGGGAAATACATGGTGTCTACTTTTTGCGACTTGAGTAAGGCATTTGATAGTGTCAAGCAAATCTTAATACAGAAATTCAGAAAATACAATTTTGACGGTAAAAGTATAGGTCTAATACAATCCTATCTCGAAGGTAGATCACAGTCTGTCAAAATTAATGGACAAAAATCAGACTCTTTGAGGATCAATGTGGGTGTTCTTCAGGGGTCCGTTTTGGGCCCTATCCTTTTTTTAATTTACCTAAACGACCTTTCTCTTAATGTAAATGCTGATTTCAGATTTTATGCTGATGATACCACAATAAGCTGCGAAGGTTACATACTGGAGCACACGTTAGAAACAAATAACATATTGCTCGAAAAAACTGAAAAATGGTTTAACGCGAATCAACTGTCTCTCAACATGGCAAAAACGTACACCTTGATAAATTCCTTGCGCCCCATAACACGCAGTACAGACACACATAGCGTACAATTTTTAGGTGTTACTATCGACGCACATTTAAAATGGGATCACCAAGTTAATACAGTGGCTCAAAAACTAGCCAAAAATATATATATATATCTTAAAAGTGTTGCAACATGAGGTATCTAGTAAGGTACTGCAATCTGTTTATTTGTTTATTTTGCTCTCTGTCATTCTGTAATGTCTTATTCTGTACTTGCATGGGGTCACGCAGCAGATAGTCATAGGGTATTTAGTCTACAGAGAAGAGCGGTAAGAATTCTAGGTCATGTCGGATACAGAGATAACTGTAGAGATTTGTTTAAAAAATTCGCAATCCTTACTTTTCCGTCACTATATATTTTAGAATGCGTTCTATATGTACATACCAGGAAAGACCAGTACTTACAACATAGAGATCTACACTCTCATGACACCCGATCAAAAAATAAGTTGTACACAAACCAATACCGACTAACAAGAACCCTAAACAGTCATTGTCGGCAATATATTAATTATTATAATCATCTTCCCGACAAAATAACAACTTTGAAGTATGATAACTTCAAACGTACAGTAAAGAAGTGGCTAATCGGAAAAGCATTCTTCTCTACCAGAGAATTTTTAGAGTCTAAATGTTTTGTTTAAGTGTGTTATATCTGATTGTTATCTCTTGCTTATTGTGACGTGTGTAAATACTTTATGTATATTCAACACAAATAAAAAATATGAATATGAATATGAATAATAATTAAATAATAGAAAATCGTGAGCCATTTACAAGTAGGTATCTTTAAATAAATAAAACAAGTAATTTTGAATTAAAACAGATATCGAACAAAATTGTACAAATTATTTGTTCATACAGGAGGTGCATAGTACTTGCTTAGAACGACAGTGCCATTTCTTAGTATTACCTACTAATTTGATACATCACAGAAGGAAACACGTTAAAATTGAAAACATCCGATGTTTGATTGAAACCAGGATTGAAACCATCCAATTCGCATTGTGGGCGCTTCTAAAATGACCACAACGAGTTATGGGCATAAGTTCACGATCATAACACGGAATAGTTATTTTTCTACAACTGTCAAAAGAACCTGTCATTTTCTGACGAATTTCGAAACGCGAAGTACTAGATTTTTAAACGGAGGTTGCCCTTGACAACGTGCGCGAAATCGTCAACAGAGAAAAAAAGTATTTCGCGCACGTGACAAAGTTGAACTTAAAAAGCAAATTTAATTAACAATCGGTTTCGTTGTAGAAAAATATTGTATATAACGCTAGCGCGAAGTTATTTCGCGCATTTGACTGATATTTTAACTTCGCCTCGTCAAAATACCTTCAGTCTCAATGCGCGAAATTGAACTTCGCGCCCTTAAATAACTTTTTTCTACAACTGTCAAAAAAACCTGTCATTTTCTGACGAATTTCGAAGCGCGAAGTACCTACTAGATTTTTAAACGGTTAATTAATAAGTAAGGTTGCCCTTGACAACGTGCGCGAAATCGTCAACAGTGAAAAAAAGTATTTCGCGCACGTGACAAAGTTGAACTTAAACAGCAGTTTAATTAATAATCGGTTCATATTGTATATAACGCTATGTATATAACGCTAGCGCGAAGTTATTTCGCGCATTTGACTGATATTTTAACTCGGCTTCGCCTCGTCAAAATACCTTCAGTCTCAATGCGCGAAATTGAACTTCGCGCTCTTGTTATATAAATAACTATTTTCTACAACTGTCAGAAAAACCTGTCATTTTCTGACG
>NW_022170596.1:33051170-33073919 GCF_008802855.1 Photinus pyralis | reverse complement strand
GGGAATGTGGTAGCCCCCGACACGATCTCCCTGATGGTGGAGTCAAATCTTCAAACGCGAATTGCTGGTGAACGGGACGTCGGAAGGAGGTACCGTCAAAGGGAATGTGGTAGCCCCCGACGCGATCTTCCTGATGGTGGAGTCAAATCTTCAAACGCGAATTGCGGGTGAACGGGACGTCGGAAGTGGGTACCGTAAAAGGGAATGTGGTAGCCCCCGACACGATCTCACTGATGGTGGAGTCAAATCTTCAAACGCGAATTGCGGTGAACGGGACGTCGGAAGGGGGTACCGTCAAAGGAAATGTGGTAGCCCCCGACACGATCTTCCTGATGGTGGAGTCAAATCTTCAAACGCGAATTGCGGGTGAACGGGACGTCGGAAGGGGGTACCGTCAAAGGAATGTGGTAGCCCCCGACACGATCTTCCTGATGGTGGAGTCAAATCTTCAAACGCGAATTGCGGGTGAACGGAACGTCGGAAGTGGGTACCGTCAAAGGGAATGTGGTAGCCCCCAACACGATCTTACTGATGGTGGAGTTAAATCTTTAAAAGCGAATTGCGGGTGCACGCGGAAAGTGGGAAGCGGTTAGTGAATGTAGTAGCCTTCGACAAGATCTGTTATTGATGGTTGAGTCGAAAGTGGCTAATAGAATACTGATCTGCCACACAAAAATGCGCTGAAGTCCCTTCGATTTCAAACGAGGACTTTGATAATTTTTTTGTTACATCTTGTACAGTGGACGACTAACTATTCTGTTTCTATACAATTTTGTTGATCATTTACTGAACATTAGTACTTCCATGAAATCGCACTAGCGTATGATAGGTTGCCTACCATGTAGTAAAGTAGATGGTTATATCACAGATTTAAATGTTGAGGGAAGGAATCGTTATATACGTTTGTATGAAATTAAAGCCTAATTGCCCTAATTATTAACTAACAACCCTTTCTTTTACCAGAAGGAACACGTTTTTCACTGCTAGGGAAATAAGTTTTCGAAAATAACTACATCATCGTTATTCTCATTTACATTCGAAAAATCGTTTGTGATGTGGATAATTAAATTATTTACAAAGCGATGACCAATTTCTTCGTGTTTTATCATGATATTTTACACAATATTAGTTTCTTAATTGCCGCAGTATTAATTAATGCAATAAATTAACACAAACGCAAAATTCGAACGGTCAAGTTGGTAAATAATTTCCTGAATTAATTAAAATTTTAATTTTTGAAGAATGATAGTCTCAAATGTCAAATTTCTATTAATACGCTTGTCGAGCCATCTGAGAACCTGCTCAATGTCAACTGTTTGCCTTTTTTCTTTTTCATAATTATAACGGCAGTGTGGAAACCTTTTTCTTCTTCGTTTTTGTGTGTGCAATTAAGTCTGTAATTGCAAACGAAACAACAGAACCTAGCAATATAATATATCAGGCATGGATTTTTTGTGTTGTACCTGCCGTTTAATAACCGCAAATTTTCTTTCAATACCAGAGGTATTCATTTCAAATAGGACCCTTCTTCGTCTCCTTTCAGTGCGTTCAAAGGGGTACATTGACCATCTTTGTAATCTAACACCGCATTAACGTCATCTGACTGCCGTTGCAACTCTTAACATCTGTATTTCTTGGCCTATTCATCTTAAGTTACTGAGTATTATTCCTTTTTCCGGTTGGCGTTATGTGAGAATAAAAGTTTTTTTTACATTATATAGAATTACTAACATTGTCTTTGTTATGTCTTAAGGTACTTACCAAAACGCTATTTATTGCATATTCAACAGCTGCTAGACTTTCCATTAATTCAAATTTACCTTTATTAATATGCATTTTTTCGTATAGGTACCTCTATTTACACTTCCTCATTTGAATATTTTTGTTGTTACTGGTTAATATTGTTAGAAAACGCTATATCTTTTCTGTCGTAACGGTACGTAACGTAAAACGCTGTTACACAACTTGCTGCGCGCCTTCATCCTAGAATATTGCGTACAGTTGAAAATTAATGAGTACGGAGTACCTTCTTCAATTTATTTGTATAATAAAATTCTTCACATTCTAACGTAAGTAATATTACTTAACCGTACAGTTTTGTTGGTGTTTAATTTATTCTTGGATACGAAAGTACAGATTACTAAAAAGTCTTCAGTGTCCTAAGCGTCAATGTCGCGAATGGAATCGAAGAGCCACTATGCTGTAGCACGTGATTTATTGTAAATGTATTGTAAAGGAATTTAGAACGTTTCTTAAATATATTGATAACAGTTTTACTTGCACTCAAATTTATAACACAAGCGCGAATTTCACTATTTATCACTTCGGCATCGATGTTGGAACTGAAATTAAACACAAGTGCATTTACTTACATAGCAAACCAAAAGCTTCTAGATATTTTTCGAATCAGCATATCATATTTCATGAAAAGAATGTACCACATTCACTTACATTCCTTATTGCTTTAGAAAATTCGCTTTAATGTGTAAAATTACCAAGTCGATCTAAATGCCATAATTTTCGCTCCCTAACCCTTTATTTATTTATTTATTGTCCCTCTTGTTCTAGGCCCTCAACAGGCTTACGCCCAATTACAGAGTGACCCGCATAATGCTTTTTAGAGGTGCCCCTGCAGAAGGTCTTAAGTTGTTCTATACTACTCCGGTATTTACTTTACGAATTAGGCAAACTGCAGGAAAACCTAATTCGGAATAGCCGGCAGAATGCTCGAAACTGATCTAAGGAAATTCCCATCTCTTCCACAGATGAAAAATTCACCTCAAACCAGGTTCGAACACCCGACCTCCGGATTGATACCCCAACGCTCTATATCACTGAGCTATAATGCCCTCCTTCAAATTTACATGTGTTTTCCTATATCCCGCCTATCAAGGAAACACGCTGTATAGTAGATATATAGTATATATATATAGTATACCGGCTGATTCAAATTCGAGAACCACCATTGGAGTCTCGGAAACTGTAAGAGATAGGTAGGTAGTTTGAATTTAGCAAAGTTGCGTATTTTGATTCTTAATAAAATGCCGTTTTTAAACTAAAAAAATTCCAACAATTTTCGGAAATGTTCGGAAAAAAAACGAAATTTTGCAAAATCGTTTTTATTTTTTACCGAAGTTATTTAAATAGATATTTCAAAATAAATGACACATTATTATGACTACTTTTTTCCCTCCACAGGATGCTAATTTAAATTTTAAGTTTGACGTTTCGTCTCCAGTCAACCATCATCACCGTTGTTTTTTCTTATAGAAGTCATTTTTACTGTTGTGTCATTTGATAGAGAATTTTTTTTTATTTCAAAAATGTAAACATCACTATCTTTTAATAAAACATAGCGCTATTAATTCGTAAAAACGCAAGAAACTACGTATACGTACACTACCCCAGACAAAGTTTTTAGGTAAAAAAACGATATTTTAACAATATTAAAAAAATTGTGATATTTATTTTTTTGAAATCAGAAAACAATTCTCTCTCAAATGACACAAAAAATAAATAATTATGTGTCATTGCTTTTGAAATATCTTTTTACACTTTTCAGTTATAAACCGCATTTTGTTAAGCATCAAATACGCAACTTTGCCAAATTTAAACTACCTACCTATCTCTTACACTTCCCAAGATCGCCATGGTGGCCCTCGAGTTTGAATCAGCCTGTATATTATACATTTTCGGAAAGCTCGTAAAACAAGCGATCTTTTGAAACCATGGCGAACTATAATTTCTATTTTAAAAAAATCAACTTCGAGTTACAGCGTAGTTACTAAAAGAACTAGAAACAAACGACTGACGGAATTGATTTCTACGTTAAAAAGTGCCTGAATAATGCTAAACCGATTTTGTTCCAACTTGAAAAATAAAGGAGATACGGCAAATTGAAAGAATTGGCAATTTTTCAACTTTTCTCACGAGGGAAAAAACAAAAAACGGCTAGGTACCTACTTATTTCTGGCAACGGTATAATAGAATAGGCATGAAAAAAGAGGTCACGAGAAGCGGTGTTCATTTATCTGCGCTAATAAGGAAGTAACCCATTTAATACCATCGAAATTGGACCACACTGTACATATGTACACTTTATATCCAATACCCAAACTTTGAAATACGACCAACCATTTCCCAAAGTTTCGTCGCAATCACATGAACGGTTTAGGTAGGCATAAGAGACAGACAGACAGGCAAACATTCCTTTCTGTTTATACGTATAGAAGATAGAAGAAGATAAGCATGTCACAAAATCACATCCATTTAAAAACATAGGCCAACCGCAAAATACAGCAAATTATGGAACGCCGTTTTAACATTTAATGTGCAACAATACTATAATATTAATGTAAAGTTTTGTCCCAATTTCTATTATCTTAATGATAAAATTAAATAATTAATTTTATCTTAATGATAATTTCAAATCATTTTGTTTATCTTGTTGATAATTTTAATTCCATTCCGCCATTTAATATTATCTGAGATAAAATTAAATGGCGCCGTGCGCTGCCTTTCTCTCTTTTTCCCTATAAAACAGCGTATTTCCATCTCTTTATGACTTGCAAAGGTGGCCAGATAAAAAAAATAATTTAAAATTATCATTATGATAAAAATAATTATTTTATTTTTATCTACAAGATAAATTTAAATAGTTTGCTTAAACTTTATCATTAAGATAATTTTAAATAGGCAAAATAAAATTATCTACAAGATAAAAATATTCATTTTTATTATCTTGTAAAAAAAAATAATTCATATTTGATAAAATAAATAATTATTTTTATCATAATGATAATTTTAAATCATTTTTTATCTTGTTGATAATTTGAAATAGCAAAATTTAAATTATCAACAAGATAAATTTAATTCTCCCGTCATTTACGATTATCTTAGATAATTTTAAATGGCCACCTTTGCAAGTCATAACGAGATGGAAATACGCTGTTTTATAGGGAAAAAGAGAGAAAGGCAGCGCACGGCGCCATTTAATTTTATATCAGATAATATTAAATGGCTGAAATAGTCATTTATAATTATCTCAGATAATTTTAAATGGCGAAATGGAATTAAAATTATCAACAAGGTAAAAATAATTCTTTTTTCATTATCAACAAGATTAAAAAAATGATTTGAAATTATCATTAAGATAAAATTAATTATTTAATTTTATCATTAAGATAAAAGAAATTAGGGCAAAACTTTACATTAAGATTATAGTATTGTTGCACATTAAATGTTAAAACGGCGTTGATAGCAAATCAAGACATAGGCCCGTATGAATAAAAATAAGCAAATGCTTATACTTGCAAAATTCAAAGTAAATACTCGTAAGTGCTCCTTCGCACTGGGCGACTGAGCAGCGATTCTAAGCAGAAGGACAGGACGCAATGCAGCGCTGCTAAGCAGACCAGTATGAAGGGGCAGTTATGAGTATTTACTTTGAATTTTGCAAGTATAAGCATTTGCTTATTTTTATTCATACGGGCCATAGACAAGACAAGACTGGCATAAAAGTTAATTCGAGATTTAAAAGCTTCTAAACCATGGGACTGTTATTGTTCGATTTAGCTAACGTAAAATGCGGTAGTATTCGGGCGAGGGGGTCTATTGGTTGTACAAAAATGTCACCCACCTCTCCCCCAACCCTGTACAAACTTAATGGATGTACCTACTACTCCACTCCACTTCACTTGGGATACATTTGTGAGAATCTCTTGAAAATGTTTTTTTGCAAGTAGGGGGATCATGCTGCAACTGTATCCATCTAGAGTGTTTGGAATCGTCTTTTTTTTACACTTAGGGGTTGTCAGTAGATACTTTTCTGGTTTAGTGCAGAGGCCCCAAGGGCGTTTTCTTAACGATATTATGCATTACTTACACCATAATATAATAGATTTCTGATTTCCTTTCCAATAGAGATTACGTTATGGACCAAATGCAAAATGTATTTAAAATAGTTACGAAACCACACGTATACCACACTGTGGAAATGAACAAAGTCCTAATTATGTAGTATAGCATTTCTACACGTAATATCAACTTCCGATCTATAATCAACAAACACTCTAAAGCTAAACGTAGTCCATTAGCACTGACTTATTTGCTTAAGTGAACGTAGGTGCCTACTTTGGTCGTGTAATTTGTGCCATGTCTGAAAGTGAATTTCGATTTTTATGTATGATTTGAGATGAGGAGTCATCCTTCAACGTGAGTAAGTCGGAAGTCTACCCAACCTACCCTTATCGAAAAATGTAGTAGATAACGATAGGTAGGTGTCACGACGTCGGTTCCCATTATTTTTTGCGGACAATTAATCAAATTTCACAATAGCCGCTTTCACTTTTATTTTGGTTCCAACTAATCCATCAAATCTGCTATGCGTGAACATGTTCATTATATTTTTCACAACAGTGTTGATTTAAAGGTACCTACCTACTTCCGTGTTTTGCGGTCGGTGTACTACTTCCAGTATGGGACAATTTTTTCTAAAAGAACACGCAGGAAGCGCGAACTTAAAAAGTGCATTCGTGCCCTTGTTACACCCGATAAATTCAACAATTTGTAACAACCTGTCGAATGAAAGTAAACTGCGAGTGTCCCAATTTAAAACGGGTACGTAGGTCATTCGCCCTTTTATTTTTATAATTAAAAATATAGGCCAAGTCTGGACGTAGCACGAAACCTTACATAACTGCAACCGAATCCCTCAAGTGTAACTTAAAGACCAGATTTTCGCATAGACAATTTTTTCATCCTAATAACTGCATTAGGTAATTGCGGCTAGATGCACTTCGAACGCATTTACACGGACATTCAAATAACTATAGCGATGAGTTTATCACCGCGCACACGCGTTAATTATAGCGCGTTTTACTCCTTATTTTAGAACCTCGTAGACTACGTTGGGCTGCTTCAGTATCAAGATTTCCGAAAAAATCTCCTCCGCCGTTTCGACAATTTGAAGTGCGCGCGGTGATTAGTGCGGTTGAAAATTACGAATCGTGTCCATTTAAATACGCTACCTTACCGCAAACAATTTATCACATGATGATAATGAAAAAGTACACAATTAATCGACCTTGGTCGCTATTTAAATCTAGTTTTTAACTAACTATTCTTTTTTAACAAGTACGCCGGACAGGTGAGAATAAAAGACGAACATAGTGCGCGTTTACCTACCGTATATTTATAGTACATTAGTTTCATATCTAATTGTTTTATTGACATAGTTAAAATACGTCAGTACGTACTGCGAAAATAAATGGAACGGTTAAAGTACTGTATTTTTAATAATACAAATAATTAACCTCAATAGTTAAATTAATAAGGTACCTCTACCTATAATACCATGAAGAAGTTTTGCAATAAAATCAGTAAGCAACAGTGGCGCGTGTCCGTACCTAACATCAACACCGCAATTTTCAAACGATCGAGTAGTAAAGAAAAAGATGAATCGGGTAGTGGTAAAATTAAAAAGAGTGCGTCGGGTAGCTATGATATTGAAGCAGCACAACAGGCGTTCGAACAAAATCGAAACATTGTAAAAACGATCATCGCGGAAGATGAATCGAGTGACTCTGATAGTGATGAGTACCAAGACGCGAGAGCGATGAGTGAAAAGTTGAGTGACGAGATGAATTCCTCCGTTTATGCCGATGTTGAGTTACCTACAAAAGTTGATGTGAATGAGTGCAGCGATGGATTTGATGTGCCTAATATTAGTTTTTCGTTTTTTGAGGAGCAAAATAATTACGATTATCAGGTAAAAAACCGAACTTCACTTTGTTGTGTTTTCGTTACCAGAAAATTTTGCCTAATCGAAAAGCAGCATATCCGGGAGTATTTTTGACGAATACTCCTACGCGCGAAACGCCACTAAAAATAATTCCTGGCACCGAGTGACCGTATTTGTTTTAGGATAAAACACTTGGCACAGTCATTACTTTCACAATAATAAATTGTCCAGACTATTAAAGAAAGATCTTGATCGGTCAGATGGAACCAAAATGAAAGCAGGCATAATAATAGGAAGGAGGTTAATTACACACCCTTGATTAACGATAATATCAGTACATCCCTTTAATGACCTCCACATTTCATATGCTAATTACAATCATTTCAGGAGAAAACTCCTCGGAGGATGTTTCATTAGAATTTCATTTATTTTTATAGAAGTTGGCCACTTCTATTTTTATAATCCTATAATGTAATTACGATTAAACTTTGGAAACGTTTCTACTCACGAATGACTACCCCAACGGAGCAATTCATATAGTAGGTATTTATTTATAAATAATGCTTAGAATACTTTTCTGGAATGAAATAAAATCCTTCATTCTTTAGCAAAGTGACTATATGAGCTCATCGACGAACATTTTTTAATTGCGATCTATAGAAGGTAACTTCACAATCGCGGTCGTTAAAGTAACGGTTAATGCTGGCAACTCGTACAGAAAATTTTCCAAAAATAGTGACCATAATGATAATAATAATCGTTTTATGGCCAAAACCAAACAGACTAATTCGCCTATGAACTTTGGTATACATGATATTCATGTAGAAGTAGAGATAGGGATTTCCTATAGGAATTTCTTATGTCTACTTTTACATGATAAAAATTCTTCTAAAGGACGCCTAACTTTATGTAACTAATAAAGTAACTACCTACAACAAAAAATGAGTCATATTAATTAATTGGAATATTATCGCTTTGACTTCCCTATTCTAATTTCGGTTCGTGTGGAATGTATTCAACTAAAGAAAAAGTTGATATTTCCAAATGGTATAGTGCCGATTACAGTTTAAGGAGCTTAAGAGATTTATTTGCTGTAAAGCTAAAGCAACAATATTGAATATGACAGCCAGATCTTTATTTGTTTCAAGAAGTCATTTTGGTTGCATACAATTAGGCGTCCTTTCAGAAGACTTTTTATCATGTAAAAGTAGACATAGGAAATTTCTATATAAAATCCCTATGTCTACTTCGACATGTACAGGGTGTAGCACCTAAGATCCCTCGGATCATAATTCCTTTACTATAAAAGATACCGAAAAAAGTCTTATAGCAAAATTGTACACAATTACCGTCGCCATATTTCGAACACATTTTTGATCACCAGGGGCGTACTGTATTCCAGTGGCGTATCAAACTTGCATTTTTTAAAATGAAATACCCCATTTTTTATTACTGATTTAGAATGTACTTGAAAAATACTTCTTTTTTCATATAACAAATTATATCCCTAACTTTAACGATTTCGCAGTTATAACCTTTTTTCGTCAAAATTTGACAGTTATTCGAAAATTTTTTTTAGAGAAACTAAATCGCGCAGGCGGCTAATTTTTGAATTTAGGCACAGGTTAAGACCTCTTTCATAGCCACATAATTTTTTTTTACAAAAAAAATTAAATTTTTTATTGACCTTCGCCAAAAGTCATATTTTTCCAAAATTTCAAATGGCACCCCCCGAGACACCCCCTCTAAACTCTGGGTTGCCAAAACTACAAATTTTCTACTGATACAAAGAAAACCACATATTCCATCAGAAAATTTCAGAGAAAAACCAGTCGAAACGCCAATTTGTAAAAAAAAAACTTATTTTCGGAATCTAAGTGTGCCATGATGAAACAAAAAAGGTTCAATTCTCACAATTAACAGGGATGGATAGATTTACAACTACTGGGAGTGTAAAACGAGTAAGGAGCAGAAGATAATGAATTGCAAGTTCTTGGGGCAGCTGTTGACAATCGTCATATTATTGTGCGTGAAATTAGTACTCCCAGTAGTTATAAATTTATCAAACACGTGTAGATTTGTATTCTGCCAGGATATCTCTCGGCGTAGTCTTGTGACGCCAACAAACAAAACAATTCCAGTAACTGTCTCTAAGAATAAATACTATATCAACCTTTTCTGCTTGAGTTTGAGACATTTTTGCAACGTTGATTAAAAACAATCATACACTGCCGATACTTTACTGTTAATTGAGAGAATTGAACCTCTTTAGTTTCATCATGGCACACTTAGATTTGGAAAATTAGGTTTTTTTACAAATTAACGTTTCGACTGGTTTTTCTCTGAAATTTTCTTATGGAATGTGTGGTTTTCTTTGTATCAGTAGAAAATTTGTAGTTTTGGCTACCCAGAGGTATAATTTGTTTACGGGGGTGCCATTTGAAATTTTTGAAAAATATGACTTTTGGCGAAGGTCAATCAAAAATTAAATTTTTTTTACGAAGTACCTAAAAAAAATTGTGACTATGAAAGAGGTCTTAACCTGTGCCTCAATTCAAAAATTAGCCGTCTGCGCGATTTAGTTTCTCTAAAAAAATTTCGAAGAACTGTCAAATTTTGACGAAAAAAGGTTATAACAGTAAAATCGTTAAAGTTAGGGGTATAATATGTTATACAAAAAATAAGTATTTTTCTAGTACATTCCAAATCAGTAATAAAATATGGGGCGTTCTATTAAAAAAATGCAAGTTTGATACGCCACTGGAATACAGCACGCCCCTGGTAATCAAAAATATTTTAGAAATATGGTGACGGTAATTGTGTACAATTTTGCTATAAGACTTTTTTTGGTATCTTTATGGTAAAGGAATTATGATCCGATGGATCTTAGGTGCTACACCCGGCGTATCATTGTAGGTATAACCCATTCATCAGCATTTTCCTGCAGTAACCCTTTTAACTTACGAAATATAGCCAGCCATTTTAATGTGCATATTCAGAATTTTTCCCTCCTGACAAATACTGGGTAGGTAATGTAACGGAAGTTACAATATAGGGCTGCAAATGTGGCATCATAATATTGTGACGTAAATTAAAGTACGTGGTCTTATTCATTTATAATTAACTAACAATCCTAAATGGATTAACTTATAACAGGCAGTAATTATTATTTATCACTTACAATTTATTGCATCGAAGATGGAACTGACTGAAATACGTTACAATTTGCTTATAAACTAAACGAAAATAATTCTAGAATGTTCTTAGAACGCTTAGGAATGTTCTATATAAACAACTCATTTTTCCCGGAAGGATTGCGCCATATCCGCCCTCGCTCTTTATCGCAGATAACAAATTTTAATCTTTCATGGCGCCTCGATGTCTATCGGGATTTCTGGAGTATTCGCTACACTGCTCCTCTCTTAAAACTGTTGCGTCGCGCAACACGGACGACGGCTGTAGCGCAAACACAGTCCCAGGCAACTCTTGTTCTCTACACGCGAACTTCATGGTCCCTGCGTGCTCGCCTTCGTGCATCTTCCCTTCTTAAATTATTAAAGAAGCAACCCCCGGCTTACGAAACTGTTGCGGGATCTCCTCTGGGGTTGAAACAACAGACCTCTCAAAACCAGTTCCATTAATCTTTCAAACGTCGCGGAGGCGTTACTCAAGCCAAAGGGCATAACCGTAAATTGCCATAGACCCGACCCTATGCTAAAGGTTGTCTTCTCGCGATGTTCATTATCCAAACCAACATACCAGTAGGCGATGTTTATATCTAAAATCACTTCTTAGCACACGTAAGCGTATCCAGCGTGTCATTGATGCGGTACAATGAACAACTCTCCTTCTTTGTTACGTTATTCAGTTGCCTATGCCGTATACTATGATCTACGCAAAACTTCGTGCTGCCATCTTTCTTCTTCACTAGCACCACAGATAACGTCCAAGGGCAAGGGTTCCATTATGCCTTGACTAGCTATGTCGCTGATGATCTCAGCTTTTTCGCGTTTAACCCATAGTTGCTTAATAAGTTGGGCATCTCCCGTATTTATTTTGTGTTACCATATTGCTTCGCCGGTCCTTTCTCTTTCTCCGAAGCAAACATATATCTTGGTAGCAACATTTTAACCTAAAGCCCTCCAAAAATGAATATAAGCTTTATTGGAACATCTGGTGTCAAAAATGGTACTATGATTTTATAAGTGGCCACTTTTCTCTTATCTAAGTTAAGAACCACTTAAAATACTTAAATGAACAATGAAGAAAATAGGGAATATCTCCTTTTTACAAACAGATCGAAGTCTTAAAAATGTATGTTGAACTCAGTTAGAAGACTTCCGAGACTCAGTATTGAATTTAAATAGAAAACTTTTACCTTTTTCTGGCGTTTGCAACATTATTTCGTGGTATTTGGTGTCCTAGGTCTCTTACTTCCTCCATCCTTTCATCCTCCCACTTTCATTCTATCACTCTGTTCGTACCTTCTCCTTTCTAAATCTCATCATCTTCGATTTTTCGACATTTAATTCCATTCTTTTTCATTCCCAGTATCTCTATTGTTCTCATGATTTTCTTCATCTCTTTTTCTTCTGTTGCCAATAATACTGTCGTCCGCTTAAGCCAGGAACCATATCTTCCTTCTTCCCATCACGATTTCTTCACTTTGACCCTGTTTTTTCCATATCCCTTAGGTAGAGATTAAGTAAGGTGGGTATCCCTGTCTCAATCCTTTTATTGTCTAGAACACTTCTGACTCCTTCTCTCCTATCCTTACCCCGCTTCTTGTCTCTCCATGTAACTCCTTAATTCTGTTGTTTAATTTTTTGTCTATTTTTCCACCCCCCATCATTTCCCATACTTTCTATACGCCGTCGCGATTCTCCTATAATTTTATAATAATAATAATAATAATAATAATAATACAGAAATACAGAGAAACACACGTACACTATTAACAAAACACCATATACATCACCCTCACTCCTCTACTATACGACTTTACCTTCCTCGTTCGGAAGGAGGTAGAGGACTTACAGACATAAAACTATTGCACCAAACACAAATAATACACAATTTACGACAATACTTTTATAACAAATCAGATACTTCAGTTTTACACAAAACAGTAACATATGCAGATAAATCTTACACACCACTTAATCTACACGAAACTAATATACTCCCACCCACATCCAAACTTACATCACAAATAACATACAAATATGGAACCAAAAGCCTTTACATGGACGATTTCCACAAGAGGTTAGCCAGGGTTGTGTTGATTCTATAGCAACGCCCAGTTGGTTGTCTGAATGTGATATCTTCCCGGAGACTGAGGGTTTCATGTTAGCAATACAAGACCAGGTCATTAACACACGTAACTATAAAAAACACATACATAAAGACAAAACAGTGACAAACGATTCTTGTCGACTCTGTTCACAAACATCAGAAACAATCCAACATATAATATCGGCATGCACACGACTCGCACAAACTGAATACAAACATCGACATGATCAGGTAGCTAAAATCATACATCAAAAATTAGCACTTAAACACAATCTCATAACAGATACGACACCATACTACAAATACACGCCACAGATTATACTTGAAAACAACACACACAAATTATATTGGGACAGGACACTACTCACAGACAAAACTATCCACAATAATAGACCAGATATTACACTCATAGATAAAACACAAAAATCCATTTGTATTATAGACATTGCCATACCCAACACTAACAACTTAACTAAAACACATGCAGAAAAACACCGCAAATACACCGATATGGCTATCGAGCTTAAGACGCAATGGAGAATGAAATCTACTGTTATAGTTCCCATTATTCTTAGTGCTACTGGAGTTATACCAAAGACAATACACCACAATTTACAACTATTAGGGTTAGACAAAAACACATACAAACATTTACAAAAAGCAGTCATTATCAACACATGCCATATTGTTCGTAAATTTCTAAACATAACACAAGATACTACATACACAAATGATCCACAACGTATACATGTAAACAGCAGTACTCGCTCACAACACGGTACACAACATACTGTAATATCTCAACCTCTAACCCAAACAAACACACAAATACAACTTACCGAGCAAACAAGTACAACAAATGATACAACATATACTACAATCAGAGATTCACCTCTGAAGCAAACCACATTATCACCACCCATTAGTATTCAACCCAAACGCAAAAGCCTAAACAGCACTTTAGACTCACAACATGACACACAACATACTGTAATATCTCCACCCTTAACTCAACCAACCACACAAACACAACTTCCTGAACAAACAAACGCAATAAATACAAGTAACGCAACACGCACTACAAAGACGCCCTCACCCACACGGCCTAGCACAGCTAAAAAACACAATACTCTTGCTTCTCAGAAACACACCACGTTATCACAAACAAAACCCACTCGTACTCAACCCAAACGCAACAACCTTAACAGCACTACAGGCTCACAAAATACTGTAATGTCTCCACCAATAACCCAAGCAACCACACAAATACAACCTCAAGAACAAAGAAACACAATAAATACAAGTAACGCAACATGCACTACAAAAACAGGTCCACCCAATAAAATTACACGTCTTAGCACAGTTAAAAAACACAATACTCCTCTTTCTCAGAAACAACCCACTCGTATTCAACCGAAACGCAACAACCTTAAAAGCACTACAGGCTCACAAAATACTGTAATGTCTCCACCAATAACCCAAGCAACAACACAGATACAGCCTCAAGAACAAAGAAACACCATAAATACAAGTAACGCAACATGCACTACAAAGACAGGTCCACCCAATAAAGTTACACGCCCTAGCACACTTAAAAAACACATAACTCCTTCTTCACAGAAACACACCACGTTATCACAACCCACTCGTATTCAACCCAAACGCAAAAACCTAAACAGCACTACTAGCTCACAAAATACAGTAATACCTCCACCAATAACCCAAGCAATAACACAAATACAACCTCAAGAACAAAGAAACACCATAAATACAAGTAAGGCAACATGTACCACAAAGACAGGTCCACCCAATAAAGTTACACGTCCTAGCACAGTTAAAAACACAAAACTCCATCCTCACCGAAGAACACCACGTTATCACAACCCACTCGTATTCAACCCAAACGCAAAGCCAAAGAAACACTTACACAATAAACTCCATTTAATAAAATTACAGGAATTATTATAATGATTTTTTTTGTTTTCCTCTTTCCTGATAGCGTTGGCTATTGTGCCCATCAATAGGTATGTTGGTAAGTACGAATTACATTATCCCTAGATGTCCAATGTACGTGTGTGGATTTTTTATTTTATTTTATTTTATTTTATTTTTTTTTTTTTAAGGACCCTACATAACTTCACCAGACACAGACACAGACACTAATCGTTACTTGATTTTAATCCGTGCGATTAGTTAACCAGGCTATACCTGAGTTCTCACAAGAAACACCGACCATAATAATAATAACAAACCACATTATCACGACCCATTAGTATTCAATCCAAACGCAAAAACCTAAACAGCACTTTAGACTCACAACATGACACACAACAATCGTTACTTGATTTTAATCCGTGCGATTAGTTAACCAGGCTAGACCTGAGTTCTCACAAGAAACACCGACCATAATAATAGTCATTTATTGGATAACGTACAAAAGAAACAATACATAATTCTAGTGAATATTAAACTAAATTTATTACGTTATTCCAAACGGGCGAAATTTAGATGTGTAGTGCAAACTACATTCTGTTCTACCACTTAACCCTATTAATAATTTATTGTGATAAGTCAGATAATGGCAAATAATTATTCAACATGGAACCCAGCAAATGTACTTATCCGAATATAGAAAGAAAAAAAAAAATAAAAAAAAATGACAGTGATAGCATTTTTTAAAACATTTTTCCATACAGTTTGTGTCCTCTTTTGCACTATTACCTCCCATTCTTCCATATCTCGTTTATTAGTTTCCTCAGCTTCTCCTTAACAGTATCTGTAGCAAAAATCCATGCCTCATTTCTTATTTCGTCCCTCCCTGTCTCCTTCCTTTTCTTCAGTCTCTTTAATTGTTGCTCCATCTCTTCTATCTCGCCTCCTTTCTTCCCTCATACTCTATCCCACACAGTTTTTCCTACTTACCTTGTAGTACCTTCATAAACTGCTGGTTCAGGTCCTTTATTTTTGTATGTTTTCTCCCGCACTATATGGGTTTTTCCCTTTTCTCTGTTTATCATCTTTTAAAAGTTCATCTCTGTATTTACTTCCCTGATATTTCTAATTCATATGGTGTTTCTTCATCTTTTTTCCTTACATATTCTTTTGTACTATTTCTTCTGTTCTCTCACCTCCTCTATGTATTGGTTTCTTTCTCTCTCCATCATTGTTCTTTATCGGTTTCTCAGTTTCACAACTACTTGCTTTTATCTCTTTTCTTCTTTCACCTGTTATCGCCTTTTTAATACTCTTTATATTTTTCCACTCCTCTGTGCTCTCTCCTATTTCATATACTTCCTCCTCTAGTCTTCTTCTATTCCTCCGCCTAATTAATTGATTAATTAATTGTCCCTAATTGTATCTCCATTCGTCTTTGAATCTTCCCATTCCTTGCTCTTTTATCTTCTCTGATAGCGTTATTTCCATCGGTTGATGATCCGATCCTGCCCTTGTTCCTACCTTAACATTTTCTATCGCTTTCAAAATTTTTCCGTTTACTTGTATGTAATTAATTTATCGACTTCCCTCTCCTTCCCATGTATGTGTATTTCCCATCTCTATCTTCCTCCATGTTTCCGTTTCCACTTCTTTCCTCTTCTTACTATCCTCAGTCATCCTAATATAGGTATTTTAGATGCAAAATGCACATTTAACCCTGTAATTAATTACGAGCACATAATGAGAATTATTGCGATCCCGCTCTAATGCGCCATGAAGACGCTTTTTATATCAGCATATAGATAGTCACAAAGACGTTGGGAGTAATGGGTCAGGGTATCCGATAGGTATGGGCGTGTCTTGTGCATTTACTCAACGTATTTCTATTTTCTAACTGATAGAACACAATCTCGATTACTTTGAAGCTCATGTGCACCGGGCCTTAGATTGCGTTTGATCCATTTTTCGAAATCTCCGGGGTATCATCCCTTGCGTAATAGCGCCAGACTTTGAAGTATACGTTAGGTATTTCAAATGAACCAATTCGATGTTTTCATTTTATTGCAAATATAGTTTTCGTGTAGAAGGAAAACGTAATCATATTGACTCTGACCTCTAGAATTGAGGGTATGTCATTCTTGAATAGAATCGTTTCAGTCGAGTTAATCAATTCGTCTGTTGTAAGTAATTGCCAATTTGAAAGATCGTCCTTGATACAAAATTAATTTGCTGCTGTTCGTTGCAAACTGAAGAAATACAAACAAACCAATTTGGACCAATAAAATCAAAGTGCAAAAAATCTATTTGCGAAAGAAAATTTTCTGGTAATGGCAATCGTTTGATATAATCTACATTGAACTAATACATATTCGTTTCCCTTATTAGGTGGTGAACGTAGAACGCAAACAGAAAATAGAACCAAAAATAGGTAGTAACGAAGAGGACCACACTCACATTAGCGAGGTAACGATTGTAATTCAAGAATCGGAACTTTCGAAAAATTCCAGCTCGCCTACCATATCAAAGAGTGCGGACGACTTGGGGAACTCTTTCATCAAATCTGAGTACTTTAATTTCGAACTGACGAAAAGTTTAAACGACTGCTCGTGTAGTCAAAGATTAATGAAGAGCGGCAGCGATCCCAATATATCCCACAGCCAGCTTGAGTTAGAACACGAAGACGACGGATTATACAAAGTTCCCGGGGCCGTGAGAAAAATTCGCCATTCCCATTCGTTGAACGACTTCAACAAGATCGAGCAGATCGACTGCATATCGTCCGCGCATTCGAGTATAGAGCACATTTCGTGCAGTCAAATTATAGTTAAGAAGTCGGAAGGTAACGAGGTCGATAGGGGTTCACCCGCTATGGACTACTGCAGAGTGCGAAGCAAAATGCCATTCAAGAAACGCAAAGTTAGCTTTCTGCGTAAACCGAAAGCCACAACGTGGATAAATCTGAGAGCCAAATTCGATCACATGGTCAACGAGCACGCGGCGAAGCAGAGGGTGGGTGCGTTTCCAGACAAAGATAGCACAGTCATACACATCGAAGAGATGTACAAATCATCCAAAGACAAGTGCAAGAAAATTTTGAAGAGCACCGGAAGGATGTTCAAATCGAAAAGGGACCAAGAGAATGTCGATCCAAACGGTGAGAAATCTCCGAAATTGATTAAAGCTAGTGACATCGAGTATAAATTCGACGAGGAGAGTAAGGACGATTGTACGGATAGTAGCAGTATTAATACTAAGACTGATAAAAGTGATAAATCAGTAGTGATAAGTGCCAAACATTTTTTTAGTCTTCCAATGACTATAATTGATGAAAAAATGCAGGATGGAGAGTTTCGTTCGGTGAAAAATGTATTTAGGAGAAGTAAATTTTTGCCGGCAGAGGTAGGAGATCACGTTTTGCTTTTACGGCACGTGCTTTCAGCATTGCAACTCGATTTTGCTTTTGTTTGTTTGTGTTTTCGTGTGATAATCTGCTTATCCTTAGGAAGCAATTTGCTATACCTACTACAAATTGGATTAGGTTCTTGTTATTCGCTACCTATAACTACGTAATCTATTACAGAAATAGAAATCGCCACTCGATTCGCTATAATGTGGATCAAATGAGTTACCAATAATTAGATTGTAGAAGTTCAGGGGCAATCGATTTCCAAACTGTAAAAGAGTACCTAAACCTCGCTTAATTATTCTATTGTAGTTTAATCGCAGCCTCCACGTTTTTTGTGCATTTCGATATACACAAGAAATATTTTGAAAAGAAAATCCTCCAACGAATCTCACTTCGTTCGAGGGCTCCATAAAAAGTAATACTTCTCTTCCACCATTACTCACCTTAAAGTTCCGAGAAATACATTTATTATGGATTTAAAAAAAGAAAACAAGAAAATATGACATAAAGGAAAAACTGCATCCCTAACTAAACTAATAAAATATCCTCACTAGCCAGATAATTAATTTTATCCTAACAAATAATTTAAAACAAGCAAAATCTAAAATAAATGTTTCACTATGATCCTTAAAAACATAGACAATTCGGTTTCTTTCACTGATAACTCGAATAAAGCTTAAGTAATAAATATATATAAATCGGCACCTTTATCGTCCTTGAAATTTTTCAATACTCGCCGATTCGGATTTCAGATGTTGGTGATCGAGACCATGTTGGTGATTTGATGTCGCCGATATCGTGCTTCCAAACAAAAACTCACTGAGTTTTCTTAGGATATACAATTCTGAGCATATCTCGATTTTCAATAGTCTTAAATCCTTTTTTAATTACAAACGCGGGCACTAAAAACAAATCGGAAATGAAAAGACTCCGCCAGGGTATTTTCTTCATTTCGAATTTTTTTTTCTTAGATTTTATGATATGTATTTTGTACTTGTGTATATTTACCCGTGTAAGGACGGGTAATAAATGAGCCAACCGTACAGACCCGCAATTAGTATATTACTTCAATTGTACACAACTCTTGTGCAGATAAAACCCTCTTCCGACAATTCGTTCTTGAGGTATAAGGGAATATACCCTATCACGATAACCATTCCAGGACTCTAGGACCATTCCCCTAGAAGTAGTTCAAAACGGTAGAAGTGGGTCCGGACGGACGGACGGACAAAACACAAACAATAGCACATTTTGTTTAATTCTTAAAAAATGCGCTAAAAAAACCAACCGAATAGTACGGGAAGCTTTAAATATCTTCTAAACGTCGACAAATAAGACGACAATAGGCGATTAGTTAATTGACGTGTTTGTTAATTTAATTTTGACAGTTACAAATCGGGTCTTATCGGAAAACTCGAACAGACTCGTTTACCCTGAGCTCACATACCTCGTCACAGACCTAGGCGATGTCCTTCACCATATTTTATTCGCAATTAGCATTCCATGTACTGTATCGTCTAAGGACAAAACCCAAAAACCATCGACATATATCGAAATGGAGTGCGCGTGCCAATGCTAAGCGCGGATACTGCCGGTGAGCGAGAGGGGAAAACTAAGAGGCAAGCTTTCTCACTATCGCACTTCTGTTGGTCGCATATAATCGACATTTCTCGACCAGCGCGATAGAGAGAGAGCTTGCCTCTTAGTCCTCCCCTCTCGCTCACCTGTAGTATCCGCGCTTAACATTGGCACATGCAGCCCATTTCTATAGTTTTGACATTTGTAGATAATTTATCACTTCCAAACGTACCTACATGATCTATTCTAATTTTTTTCATTACGCACGTGTGTAGGTAATGGTTACTATATCACGCCTCTAAATTATACCTTATGACCTCATTCTCAGGGTAGAAATTTTTTTCATACCTATACTTATACGGGGTTTTAGATTTCCGCTATAGGTCTTTCACATCGCTCGGGTATCAATCAATGCAACATTAGAGTGGTTTATGCCCCCCGTGTCCAGCACTTCTTGTCTATGTATCTAGGGAAGCGGCGTATGCCATTTTTTCTTCTTCAAATAGGCACGATCCGATATAATAAAAAGGACAAACAGGTGTGTGTGAGCGAGGGTGAGAGAAGATTTTTTATTAGTTTAATGGTCGAAATTAAGTCAAACAGAAAGTTTCTTCCAATTTAGAGTTTAATTTTTTTGGGGTGGCAAAAATTTTCTAAAAAAATTTTCGATTTTGTATACGGGTTAGTGGTTGCTGAACACTATGCGTATGAAAGTTTGAGGCGCCGAGAAGTCGTGGCAGATGCCGAGATTAGATAAAATTACAGCACGATTTTGCCAGGAATTTTGTGTACGTGGAATTAGACGAGAAAATTAGTTTTAATTGGTGGGCAGGGTTGGAGCCACGGAATTGATGCGAATTTAAACAAGTAAAAATTGTGCACAACCCTGGTGCAGGTAAAGCGCATTTTTTTAAACACCCCTACGAAATTTCTTCCATATATAAGAATGTTGGCCCTGCACATCCTACACAAAACCAAATTAGGAAAATGGCGCTACATTTGCTTTTATTCCAAGTGGCTATGTATCAAATTTCATTTGAATGACTCGATAAATAAGAAAGTTGGCACTGCACATGCGCAAAACAAAATTTGGAAAATGGCGCTACATTTGCTATTATTCCAAGTGGCTACGTATCAAATTTCATTTAAATGCCTCCATAAATAAGAAAGTTGGCACTGCGCATGCGCAAAACGAAATTTTGAAACTGGCGTTAAATTTGGTTTTATTTCAATTGGCTATGTATCAAATTTTATTTAAATACCTCCATAAATAAGAAAGTAGGGACTGCGCATGCGCAAAACCAAATTTAGAAAATGGCGCTACATTTGCTTTTATTCCAAGTGGCTATGTATCAAATTTTATTTAAATACCTCCACAAATAAGAAAGTTGGCACTGCGCATGCGCAAAACGAAATTTTGAAACTGGCGTTAAATTTTGTTTTATTGTAAGTGGCTATGTATCAAATTTTATTTAAATGCCCAATTGTTATATTTCTTCCAATCTTCCCAATCGCCTTTTGTAGGTACTTTCCTTTGACAACTCGCTCTTAAGATATAAGGAATTATAACCGATCACGACAAGGGTTATGGTTAGTATAAATTATATCCTTTCGTTGAGACCTTTCATTAGAGTACCATGAAAGATAAAACTATTTCCATCCCCCCTTCCCTCTCCACCCCGTACTTTCATAAGAGGACAAAAAGAAGAGCAGTAGTTTGTAGAAAACTGTTCCTTTCGTTGAGACCTTTAATTAGAATACAATGAGAGATAAAACTAATTTTTAACCCCCCCCTCCAGGCCCCGTCGCTCACTGATTTCGAAAGAGTCGCACGGGAAAGTTATAGTTTGTACAAACCAATTTATTTTGATGAGACCTTTCATTAGAATACCATGAAGGGTAGAACATGTGTTTCCCCATTTTTTTAATTCTTAAAAAATGCGCTAAAAAAAGTAGTGGGAATTAAGTTGTTAGTAGAGAGCCGATGGGGGATGGGCGTTAAATCACGATAGCGTTTGCGTCGAGCGGTTAAAAAGTCGACCACCTGGATTTTAGTTTGGGTAAAGACTTCAAATTGTATGTATGTAGCAATCATTTTGAAGACGTAATCTGTAAATTTTAGAAAAAGTGGCGATTAAAGTACCGAGGGCATTATGCGGGAATCCGCGAAATATTATGGTCGAATTCAGCGACAGACCAAAAAACATTAGGTGCGGTGTCTGCAACAAAAAGATACTCAGCGCGACTGCGTAAAGCCCTAATGTATGTTCAAAGTTCCAGTGGCATGTAATTGAAATTTTTATTCTGTATGGTGTCTGGTTAAACCCTGGGTTAATCAAATAACCAAAAACTTTAAATTTAATTAAAGATCGTCAACTCAAACTCACACTCAAACCAAAAACCACTGAATGCTCCCACTTCATAGATTAATCATCAAAGATTGATTGATTATACTATTATAGAGCTAGATAGTCGCCAAACCAGCAGGTAGATGTCAAAATCGATATTTATGTGTCAATTTCGACGAGAAAACGTCCGAGCACAACGTGTTAATATTACACTTATCTATAACCATAATCGCTGCTCAGGTACCGAAACGTCACGTAGCAATTTAAATTACAAATTATTTGAAACTTAATTATACAACGTGGGAATAAAAAGCTAGTTAGGTAATTGTATTTACCTATGCTTACAGATTGTCTCAAATTCCCAGATTTATTTAAGTTTCATTGGCTCATCGTATTGCGTTTCAGGAAATTAATAAATTAACAATCGCGGTAGGTACCTACTGTTT